>NC_136728.1:0-322500 GCF_936440315.1 Barbus barbus | reverse complement strand
TGTGTGTGAGTGTGTGTGTGTCCTGAGGCTGGCTGATCTCTGTGTGTGTGTGTGTGTGTGTGTGTCCTGAGGCTGGCTGATCTCTGTGTGTGTGAGTGTGTGTGTGTCCTGAGGCTGGCTGATCTCTGTGTGTGTGAGTGTGTGTGTGTCCTGAGGCTGGCTGATCTCTGTGTGTGTGTGTGCTGAGGCTGGCTGATCTCTGTGTGTGTGTGTGAGTGTGTGTGTGTCCTGAGGCTGGCTGATCTCTGTGTGTGTGTGTCCTGAGGCTGGCTGATCTCTGTGTGTGTGAGTGTGTGTGTGTCCTGAGGCTGGCTGATCTCTGTGTGTGTGAGTGTGTGTGTGTGTCCTGAGGCTGGCTGATCTCTGTGTGTGTGAGTGTGTGTGTGTCCTGAGGCTGGCTGATCTCTGTGTGTGTGAGTGTGTGTGTGTCCTGAGGCTGGCTGATCTCTGTGTGTGTGAGCTCAGTCAGTCTCAGCACCAGCTGAAGGAGGGGACTCTTACTTACGCTCAGCTCTTGGTGTTTTAGGGCTTTGTAATGGTATGTGTTGGGGTCGCTTGTTTTTAGGTGTTTCCAGAATTTCAGGGCTCTTTTTTGAATGTTTAGAAGCAGAGGGTATTGGCCTAATTCTGCTCTGCATCCGTTGTTTGGAGTTTTTCTTTGAACTTTAAGTATTCTTTTACAGAAATCTAGATGTAGAGTTTCGATCGGGTGTTTTTCCCAATTTAAGAAGTCAAATTTTATAGAAGGACCCCACACTTCACTGCCATATAAAACAATTGGTTCAATTATAGATCTGAAAAGTTTGAGCCAGATTTGGATTGGGATGTCGATTTTAATGGATCTTTTTATGGCATAGAAAGCCCTTTGAGCTTTCTCTTTGAGTTCATTCACAGCCAAAGTAAAGTTACCGGTTGGAGTTATTTTCAGGCCGAGGTAAGAGTATGTTTTTGTGGTTTCAATGGTTCTGTGTGATAGTGTGAATGTGTGTGTTGGTCCCTGAGATCTGGAGCGTTTCTGGAACATCATTACTCTAGTTTTTTGGAGGTTGACCGTCAGGGCCCAGGTCTGACAGTAATCCTCCAGCAGATTCAGGCTGTCCTGAAGCCCCTCTGCAGTGGGCGACAGGAGGACCAGGTCATCTGCGTAGAGAAGACACTTTATCTCTGTGTCGTGTAGAGTGAGACCTTGAAAGGGGGCGTGTTCTAATATGTTGGCCAATTGGTTGATGTAGATGTTGAAGAGGGTGGGGCTTAAACTGCATCCCTGTCTCACTCCACGCCCCTGGGGGAAGAATTCGGTTCTTTGGTTCCCAGTTTTAACCGCACAATGGCTGGCTGTGTACATTGATTTGATCAAATCATAGAATTTTCCCCCTATTCCACTGTCGATAAGTTTTAGGTATAGTGCTTCATGCCAGATTGAATCGAATGCTTTCTTGAAATCAACGAAACAAGCAAAAATCTTTCCTTTGTTTTGATGTACATATTTGTCAATTAGTGTTTGTAATGTAAAAATGTGATCGGATGTGCGACATTTTGGAAGAAAGCCAGTTTGGCATTTACTCAAGGCATTGTGCTTCGTAAGGAAGTGTAACAGTCTGGTGTTTAAGATGCTACAGAACACCTTCCCCAGGTTACTGTTCACACAGATGCCTCGGTAGTTGTTGGGGTCTAGTTTATCTGCGTTCTTGTGAATGGGGCTGATGAGGCCCTTGTTCCAGATCTCAGGGAAGAACCCGACACACAGAACATCATTGAAGAGTTTTAGCATGGCCAGTTTGAAGCTTTGCTCTGTGTGTTTCAGCATCTCGTTCAGGATGCTGTCGACACCACAGGCTTTCTTGGGCTCAAGGACCCCTAATTTATCTTCCAATTCTTTCATTGTTATGGGGAAATCTAAGGGGTTTTGATTCGCTTTAATCGATCTTTCTAAATGGTCTAGTTTATTAATTATTTCATTTTGATTTGAATGTTGTATTTGGGTTGGGCTATATAATTCTTGGAAATGAGTTTTCCACGTCTCCCCATCTTGGATGGACAGAATTTCTTGATTTGGTTTGTATAATAATTTCCATTTATCCCAAAATTTGTGTGAATTTATAGATTTTTCAATTTCTTCAAACTGGTTTTGCAAAAACTGTGCTTTTTTCCGCCGGAGTGTGGCTTTATATAGTTTTAGTGCCTCACAGTAATGAAGGCGGAGGATTATCTGGTTGTCTGTGTTTTTGATTTGATAGATTTCTGAGGTTTTTTCTCAGAGTCTTACAGTCCAAATCAAACCATTTATATATATATATACACACACACATACACATACATATATATATATATATATATATACACAGAGATATTTTTCTATATATATATTTTCTTTTTTTTTTCTTTTTTTACCACTGTCCACTGTGTGTGAGTAAGTGAGAGCAGATGATACTCAGCATGTGTTGGATGTCGTGGAGTTCAGCGTTAGCTCGGCTCGCTCCTCCGCTGACAGCTTGGGCGTAGCTCGGTCTGTCTGGCTGGGCCGGGCTCTGCTGTGGTCGGGCTTCAGCCGCTGGAGCGTTGGGGCTGTTATATGACAGTCTCTGTCCGTACGGATACTCTCTGGGCGCTGAAGCTCTGTGTGGACCCCTGAGAGCTGAAGGTCTGGGCGCTGAAGGTCTGGGCGGTGCTCCAGTCGGGGCTCTAGATGAGGTGTTGGCTGGGATGTAGTTTCCTGAGGTGTGTCTGGTTCTACTTGTCTGGTTGGTCCTGTTTAGAGCGACATCCTTGAGCTTCTTTGCAAAAATATGTACCAGGTTCTTATAAAGGTGGACGTGGTCATATAGGCAGTCGGTGTCCAGGTCTGGATGGTGGGCCAAGTGTACGTTGGGCAGGAGGGCACAGTGTCTGGAGATGCTAGAGTTTATTTTATTAATTGTTTTGGGATGGAAATCTTTCCTCTGGAGTAGAGTGGACAGGGTGATTTTTGAGTTGGGGAAGGTTTCTCTAGTTTTTTCCACGACGGCTCTGAGGGAGTCAGACACTCGGTCCTGTTGGCTCCTCAGGTCGTTGGTGCCCGTGTGGATTATGATGTGGCGGGGCCGGCCTAGCTGGGATTCTGTCAGGAGCTCCAGGGCTTTGTCGGTGGTGGGACACCAGAATTTAACAGCTCTGTGTCGGGGGAAAAGTTTCTTTGTATCAATGAATTTGCCGTTTGAATCGATGAGTAGAGCTACTTCAGGTTCCTCTGTGCTGGTTTGTGCTGGGCTGCTGTGAGACGAGGCCTGATGCTGTTGTGCTGGGGAGCCTGACAGGGGGCGCTGTGATGGCTGTGCGCTGTCTGGGCCGGGTCTCTCTGAGTCTGCGCTGAGGGGTGGGTGTTGACTCCCTGTGTTTGGTGAGTTTGGGGTGGAGGGCAATGTTTGAGCTCTGTGGGTCTGTGCTGGTTCTTCTCTGGCCAGGAGGAGTTCTCTCAGCTGCTCTTTCAGGGCCTGGATCTCACTGTTCAGCTGTTCTCTCTGCTCTCTCTCCTCCTGTATCTCTCTCAGCTGCTCTTTCAGGGCCTGGATCTCACTGTCCAGCTGTTCTCTCTGCTCTCTCTCCTCCTGTATCTCTCTCAGCTGCTCTTTCAGGGCCTGGATCTCACTGTTCAGCTGTTCTCTCTGCTCTCTCTCCTCCTGTATCTCTCTCAGCTGCTCTTTCAGGGCCTGGATCTCACTGTCCAGCTGTTCTCTCTGCTCTCTCTCCTCCTGTATCTCTCTCAGCTGCTCTTTCAGGGCCTGGATCTCGCTGTTCTGCTGCTCTCTCTGCTCTCTCTCCTCCTGTATCTCTCTCAGCTGCTCTTTCAGGGCCTGGATCTTGCTGTTCTGCTGCTCTCTCTCCTCCTGTATCTCTCTCAGCTGCTCTTTCAGGGCCTGGATCTCACTGTCCAGCTGTTCTCTCTGCTCTCTCTCCTCCTGTATCTCTCTCAGCTGCTCTTTCAGGGCCTGGATCTCGCTGTTCTGCTGCTCTCTCTCCTCCTGTATCTCTCTCAGCTGCTGCCTCATCTCTAGTGTGGACTTTTCTCTGTCCTGTAGCTGGAGTCTCAGTGCGGTCAGCTCACACTGATAGCTGTCCTTCTCCGTCTGAAGCGTTCTCATCTGCTGGGTGAGGGCTGTCAGTCTCTGTGTTTGCTGCTCTGTGTTCTGCTGGAGTTCAGTATGAGCTGCACATGTGTGTGACTGCTGCTGTTTGAGCACCGTTTCTCTGAGCTGCACCATCTCCATCTCCAGCTTCATGAAGTGCTCCTGAAGTATAGGGATGGATTTGAGCAGGGAGGATGGGATGTTCTCAGTTTTAGCTGTTTCTGCAGGAGTGGGCCTGAGATCTGAGCTGCTGTTCTGTGGATTCTGTTCTGATGACAGACTCTCAGATAGCAAAGCTTTCTCGTGTTTCACAGTTTCAGCTATTGCTCTGTAGTCAGCCTGGAATAACTTCAGGTTCCCCTGTACCATGACTGTTCCGTTTTTGTAGATGTTCACAGTCATCATAGTGCTATCGGGGTCTTGTGGTTCTCTGATTTTGACTTTCCAGCCATTACAGATGCCTTCTTTTTTTACAGAGGGGTAATGTTTGATGATGGCTTTATGCCAGGCACTGGGGTGATCAGAGAAGAAAATGAGGTTGCAGATTTCTCCAGTTTTGAATAGATCTGCAAACAGAGTCTCTGGATTGTTAGAAAGAAGTTTCTGTTTGTAGTTTTTCCTTGCAGAGTCAGTTCTGATCTCAGAGGGATACTGTATGGTGGTGAGTGGGGAGCTCATCTGAATATGGCAGTGGGGTGATGGGAGCTGCTGCTCTGATTGGCTGATTTTCTCTGGCTCATTTGAATTGATACATTGAGGAATGCCAGAGTGTGGGCTAGCCACAGCTTTAGCTTTATAGCATTTTAGCTTATAAAAATACAAAACATATCAATTTTATGCCCTTATATTTGGAAAAAACAAGCAAACGAGCCAAAAAAAGGTTTCCAGTGCAGTTTTGTTTGTACTCACTGCTTCTCTCTCTGTGAATAAGTGGATCTTCTTCTTGTTTTAACCTTCCCTCCAATTTTCCAGCAGGCCTGCTGCTAGAAGTGTGCTGCTCTGATCCTCTGCGTTGGTTATTTGGTTTTAAAAGCATAAATACTGAGTTCTTTTCATGAAAATTTGTGTCTGTATGTAGTATTCTTCTAGATTTTGTAGATTTTTCATCTATTTCTCATCTCAAAATAGCAAACAAAAAAGAAAATTCAAGAGCTCATGTAGATCATGTAGATCATGGCCTCTCTCTCTCTCTCTCTCTCTCACACACACACACACACACACTCTCTCTCACTCTCTCTCTCTCTCTCACACACACACACTCAGTCAACCTTGAGCTCTCTTGGGTTTATATTTGACCCCTGTAAAGATTCAGGATAGATCATTTGACACCAATTCCCATAGAATATGACCCTGATGGACTGCATTATCTATGGATGTCATATTGCATTCTTTATCAGATATGGTTTCTATGGTCCCATGTACCACTTCTACAGAACACATTTTCATATTCAACTTTACTGTATGCAAGATGTCAGTTTTACGTGATTGCTTTTGTGGTTTTAATGAGTTAATGGCTACTCATTACTGCTGATCGATTTCACATATTTGTACGCATATATAAGTAAGATGAGTGGTATCCTAGTAGCCTACTCAACACAGTGAGGACATGGAGCCAGAAGTGGAAGGTGAAAGTCAAGGATTACATGGTGGTCAAAGGAATAGAAGGGGACAAGCTCTTTTGAGAGGTGGCTGTGGGCCTCGTTTGAGAGGTGTGGGTGAACGTGGTAGAGGACAAGACCACAGACCTAGACACTGGCAGCAACAGCAAAGGGTGTCAAATGAAATCTGAGCTATAGTTGTAGACTATGTCATAAATCATGGCATGATAATGACTGCAGCAGCTACACTGTTTCAACCAAATCTCAGTAGATCATCTGTGGCCTCAATCATCAGAACTTTCCACACTGAGAACCGGTAAGTCTTCAGAATCAACTAAACTTCAAGCTACTTAAAACTGTTACAGTAAATTAGTGTATACAGCATGGCAGTGTGTACCACAGAGTGTTATGTGACTTCTGTAAATTTGGTCTTACAGTGCCGTTCTCCCTGCAGAATAGAGACTAGGCTAAATGGGGGAGACAGAAGCAAAATTCTGACTGACCAACAAAAGCAGGCTGTGGTCAATTTGGTTCGGGCCAGAAATGATATTCGCCTTACAGAAATTCGGCAACACATCTTGGACAATGACGACATATTCAGCAATGTGGAAGCCATAAGGTTGCCGAGTCCCGACTATTGCACGGGTGCTGAAAAGACATCAGGTGTCTTTAAAACAAATATACCATGTGTCTTTTGAAAGAAATATAGATAGAGTGAAGCAACTGAGGACAGAGTATGTTCAGGTATGATACATTTTCCTGTTTTTGGGGGAGAAAAAATTCCCCAAACATTCTATATCATTGTAATAAATAATTGGGTTTGTCTTTTTAGAGGGTGATGGAGCTGGATGCTAATGAAAACCATCACAGATGCATATTTTTGGATGAGGCAGGCCTAACCTAGCCAAGACAAGGAGGAGAGGTCAGAATTGAATTGGCCAGCGGGCAACCGTCGAAGTACCTCGACAACGTGGAGCCAATATCACCATGTGTGCGGCTATATCAGAAGATGGAGTGGTTGGACACAGACCTCGTGTTGGGTCATATAATGCAGTTCTTCTCATAGCCTTCCTTGATGAGCTGAATCAGGTCTGTACAGCTGATGGCGTGACCTATGTAGTAGTTTGGGATAATGTTCAGTTTCATCATGCTCAAATGGTCCAAGCATGGTTTCGGGCCCATCCACAATTTCTCACCCTGTATTTACCTCCATACTCCCCTTTCCTTAACCCGATTGAGGAGTTTTTCTCCACATGGAGGTGGAAGGTCTATGATAGGCACCCTCACGAACAAGTCCCTCTTCTCCAGGCCATGGATGATGCCTGCAATGACATCACAGCAGACCAGTGCCAGGCCTGGATTGGCCATGCCAGAAGATTCTTTCCAAGATGTTTAGTGAATGAAACATCCATTGTGATGTAGATGAGAACCTCTGGCCAAATCCACAAGACCGGGTTGATGGGAACATAGATGCATATTGCAGGGAGGAACACTTCAGTTTACAGTATACTGTACTGTTTTTTTTTTCTTTTTTTAATCTAAATGTTTCATTTGGAAAACCTATGTTGTGATTTTATTTCCTCAGTAAATTTCACATTAAAGTAATTCAATGATAGCACTGTGTCTGTACTATTCTCTATAGTCTACAGTAAAATAATGAAACCTGAAGCACATATTTTGTACAACTATATTTAATGATTGTACTAACAACTAAACAATGAAACTATGGGTTTCTTGTGTGTGGGTGATCTAAAGTAATGGTCCTATGATATTTCATAATAAATTAGTATTTTGAACCAATGCTTCTGCAAACATATGAACGCAATATGCAAAGTTTTGAACATTGGATGGCCTGTGATACAAATAATGACTGTTTTGAGTTTTGTGTCTAGAGTTTTGAAAAATGACACGAAGGTTCTGTTATTAGTGCAAAAACGATTGTAAAAAACTGTAAAGCTTCTCAAAACGGTTCAATCTGCAGTCATCTAGAGGTCATAATAATAAATAACAACTTCCAAAGTGTTCTGTTCCATTACAGCCGCTGTCTGCTTCTACAACTGGTTCTTTATTTGATATATTCTATATAAATAATGGTCATTGTCAAAGTGTCACGGTTGGTGGTTGTAGTAAAGGGCGCCCACAACGACAAATAACAAAAGGTATATTTATTAGCATCAACACACTTTAAACCAATATTAACTTAAGATCCGACAAAGATGGGGACAAAACTGAATGCTTATAAAGAAACAGGAAACAAAGGAGCAAACTTGATAATTAATCAAACACAGGTGACAGGACTAAATGATGATTACTCGGGGAGGGGGGGCGGATCAGGGGCCTTGGGAGGCCATGGCAGGACTGGAGACTCGGGAGGCCATGGCGGAACTGGAGATTCGGGAGGCCATGGCGGGGCTGGGAGCTCGGAAGGCCATGGCGGATCGGGGTCCTTGGACGGCCTTGGCGGATCGGGGTCCTTGGAAGGCCATGGCGGATCGGGGTCCTTGGACTGCCATGGCGGATCGGGGTCCTTGGGCGGCCTTGGCGGATCGGGGTCTTTGGGCGGCCTTGGCGGATCGGGGTCCTTGGACTACCATGGCGGATCGGGGTCCTTGGGCGGCCTTGGCGGATCGGGGTCTTTGGGCGGCCTTGGCGGATCGGGGTCTTTGGGCGGCCTTGGCGGATCGGGGTCCTTGGGCGGCCTTGGCGGATCGGGGTCTTTGGGTGGCCTTGGCGGATCGGGGTCCTTGGACTGCCATGGCGGATCGGGGTCCTCCGTGGCCTTGGCCCTTGGCCTGGCCACACAGGCTGAGACTATATGGCCCCCCCCCAAAATTTCTTTGGGAAAGTTCCCCTCTGGGGCCCACATTGGAGGAGAGGGTTCTTGGGGGCGCTCTGGAGGAGCGGGCGCTTGAGGGCGCTCTGGAGGAGCGGACACTGGAGGGCGCTCTGGAGGAGCGAACTCTTGGGGGCGCACGGGAGGCTTGGAGCTGGACAGAACCAGCGGAGACGAAGGAGAGCTGGACGGGACCAGCGTAGACGCAGGAGGGCGCTCTTGTAGCGCGGACACTTGAGGGCGCACGGGAGGCGCGAAGCTGGATAGGACCAGCGGAGACGAAGGAGGGCTGGACTGGACCAGCGGAGACGCAGGAGGGCTGGACGGGACCAGCGGGAACTCAGGCGGGCTGGACGGGACCAGCGGGAATTCAGGCGGGCTGGACGGGACCCTCTTGCGAGGTGCAGGGATAGGAGGGCACAGACGAGGAGCAGGCACAGGATGGCACTGGCGAGGAGCAGGCACTGGAGGGAATGACATGCCCTCGAACTCAATTAAAATTCCCACCGGCACCTGTTTTTCCTCCCTCGGTAGTTCGGGGTGAACCGTTATTGGCGGCGGAACCCTTTTCGTCGCGGACGGCGCAACGTTCATCGCTCCTTGCGGCGGAATCCTCCTCGCCACAGGCGGAACGAATCTCTCTTGGGGGGTGGGTTTGGGCGAGCGGCGAATGGCGAATGGCGACCCCTTCTCCCCAAAACGGGTGGCCTGGGTAAGCCGCGACAGGCAGCCCAACATCCCACGCAGAACGGGCAGGGGAGAGCCGTGAACGGCGGCGAGAACCCCCGCAAACAACGGGAACCAGCTCGAGCATTCCGAGCGGTGATCTCGTCTTCGGTTGGCGGTCGGATCTTCTGTCACGGTTGGTGGTTGTAGTAAAGGGCGCCCACAACGACAAATAACAAAAGGTATATTTATTAGCATCAACACACTTTAAACCAATATTAACTTAAGATCCGACAAAGATGGGGACAAAACTGAATGCTTATAAAGAAACAGGAAACAAAGGAGCAAACTAGATAATTAATCAAACACAGGTGACAGGACTAAATGATGATTACTAATTAACTAAATCAGAACAGGAACTACCAAATAAGGTCAAAACAGAACTGAAAGGAAAACCGACATGTGACACAAAGTCATTCATTTGTGTCGGTGTATTGGAACTAAGTAAAATAAATAAAACATACATTCATAAATTAAAGTTATGAGCTCTTAACTCTGCCTCAGTCCTTAGACTGTTATTTCATGGCTAAAGTTCATTTCTGAGCCCAATATATACATTTCGAAAAAAAAAATAAAACAGTGCTAACACATAAAAATGTAAATACTGTAAAGGAAACAGCGCTGGTTCTTCTGAAGCAGTCACGTGGTTTTCAGGCGAATGAAGCTTCTGACATCATAGATCACGTGCTTTTCTCAAACCGAATCAAGCTCCGATGCAGGGCTTCAGTGTGAAATGTGTTTTTGATGCAAGCTTCAGAGCTTCTGTGTGAACATCACTTCATATCATCAGAAGACAGGGGCATTCTTTGTGTCTTCTTCTTCTTTTGACTCTCAAGTGACGGTATGATCTTGTACTTTAAGAATCATGACCACAGTTTCAGCTGAATATCTTCTGTTATTCTACTGAAGAAAAAAGTCTCCTACATGTTAGCAAATTTTTATTTTTGGATGAAATATCCTTTTAGGAACAAGAGTTATACATACAGCTAAGTAATCACTATAGAATCTAATGAAAACAGAAATAAACTTCAACATAAGAGTCCCAAAGAAACATAGACACAGGACAGAAATGACATAAAATATGTTTTTATGCATTTATTATTAGTATTTATTAATCTTTGTTCATTTTAGTTTGTTCATGGTAACAAGTTAACTGTTGTTATCAAATGAGACCTTATTATTAAAAAAACAACGTTCTTTAAAAAAAAGATTTTTACAACGTTCAATATTTGCACATGCTTTTTCCAGATGTCCACAGAGACCCATATAAAGACTGATGAACCGACTCATGCTATTTAATGGATTTATTTAATATGTGAGATTAAATATAAGTAACACTTTGCAATAAATGAATTCATAACTAAAATTATAAATGCTTAATTAATACTAAATGGTGATTTATAAACACTGTAGTATTGTAAGTATTTTTCATTGTCCTTGTCACATAAAACATCTCCTTTCAGTTCATGTAAGTGAACAATCTTGGGTAGTTAATGTCTGTCAGACTGAGGTAGAGCAGTGTGTGCTGATGATGGATCTGGTGTTGACCAGCAGATGGCTGCATGAGCGAGTGCTTCAACACATCACTCTGATGATGCTACAACTGTGGATCTCAGCAAAACATTGATCTAGCAGTATGTTTATTCACAGCATTTATTCAGTTTAAGCTAAATTAATGACCTGAATGTAGATGCGAGCGCAGATATCGAAGGCTTCAAATGGGCACGAGTTTACTGAATGGAGCACTTAGTGGCTCAAGAATGACGTCACAGTAAGTCTTTAGACATTATCTGTGCGCCAGAGCCACGATTGGCTGACTGCTGCCGGTCTGTCTGATGATTGGCCAGTGGGAGATAATTAAACACCTACACAGATAAGACACAACTCCTCTTAGTGAATATATAGGGGCTTGACCACAGGAGCCGCACACAGTAGTATCAAGCCGGTCGTCAAGTTCAGAGGATCGATATTTTTTATCAAACAGCAAGACAAGGTGAGGTAAGAGCTTTTTGTGAGATTGAAATCTAGCTGTTTGAGGAGTGAATGAGGAGTCACACTTCTCTCTGAGTTTGTGGTGCAGCCCACCCTCGCAGAGTAAAATCAGACAGACCATGACTTCCAAAATCCTCCGTTTGCATGTTTGTCTCAGGGTACCATGTTTATGCTGAAGATCTCCACCTTCCTCGTCGCTTACGCCGCAGTCGTGTGCCAGATGTCCAGCTCAAACGCTGCCCCGGCGAGGTAAAGTCTTATTTTCTCTGTGAGCTGAGTCTTCAGTTGTGTCTCGTCAGGTGGCAAACTCTCTGGTGTTTGTCTCCAGACCTGGCTCAGAATCTCTGACAGACAGATTTGCACTCATGGACTACGAAGCACAAAGATTACTGAGCGCTATAGTCAAAAACATAGTGCAGATGACAGCGGAGGAGCTGGAGCTGCCGAACGACGACAGCAGGTACGTTCTCTCACAGCTTCTAATGGAGAGAGTCTTCAGCGAGAGGCAATCAGAGTAGATCCAAAGTCCTAGCAGAATTAGTAAAGTGAGGGATTCGTGTGAGAGTCTCTCTGCCCGAGTCTTCCTTTGTTTCAGTATAATACCGCTCTCCTAACAGCAGCATGTTAACCTTCCCGTTGGCTGGAATGGCTGCATGTTAACCCAGAGTTTTGTTTGTTAGACTCACAGCATGTTCTCTCTCTTAACCTGATGCATGCAGTGGAGACTGACGGTGGTCTGGGTGGACCCTGCATGTGTGTGTGATGTGTGTGCATGTGTGTTTCTCCCGACAGCCAGGGCAGATTCCTGTCCAAGCGCTGCTCCAATCTCAGCACCTGCGTGCTGGGCAAACTCTCCCAGGAGCTGCACAAATTACAAATGTTCCCGCAGACGGACGTGGGCGCCGGTACGCCCGGCAAGAAACGCAGCCTGCTCGAGGGCAATCAGTTCACGAGCTACGAAGAAACCTTTAACGCCATCTAACCCTAACTGTGTGCATGTGGATTCTGCCTGCTTGACTGACCGCACACAAACGGCTGGTTGCATTGGTCTTTCTCCTTCTTTCTTTCTTTCTTTCTTTCTTATGGCAGAGAAAGGCATGTTAAAAATCTAACTGAAATTCTTCCGTGCATAGTCAAATTCAGGAATAGTTTTTTTTGGTGCATTTTACACATGCCTCTTGAATAAGTGAATACGTGTATTATAAAGGTAAAGATAATAATCTAATAAAAAAAAAACAGTATGATTTCTTTAAAGTGTTAATAAAGTTATTTTTATATCAGGAACTCTTACCTTGTCAAATTATTAGTTACATTCATGTGCATGTTATCATTGAGTGCCTCTACAAATAAACATCAAATGCATCAAGATTTCTGCAGGTAAGACGTAATAATAAGAGTAAATACGCTCTGATTAATGCATGAGAGTGATGTAGAGCCTGCGGTGAGTGTGCTCTCGCTCTGTGTTGAAGCAAGCAGAAGCGCGCCTGTAATACAGCCACGTGTGTCACTCACCGTCTGGCAGACTTCCTCAGCCGCTCCGGAGGGATGGGCAACACCAACTTCATCCCCACTAACGTGGGCTCCCAAGCGTTCGGCCGGCGCAGGAGGAGCTCTGGGATGTGAGCGGCGGTATGAAGACGCTTCTGAGAGCCTCTGCTGTCTGTGCTGTGGCCATGCATGTCTTCCTGATATTCTGTTTCTCCTGTTTCAGCTGAGAGCTCGGGCCGGCTCGTTTTCAGAACAACCACAGCTGCAGAAACCCTCGGCAGTGATCTCTCTCAACCCAAGGCAGAGTTTAAAAATGCACTTAAGCACTTGTGATATTATTCCTTATGTATTGACAGAGTGTCTAAAATACAGAGAAATCTATAGATTTTTATATTAAATAAATCAGATTCATAAAGACATTGAGTGTTTATTCTCCATCTCTGTGAGGACAGAATAAATCCAGCCTGATCAAGCCTTCATGTTTGTGATAATAAATGTGTGTTGTTATGAACTTCTGAGAAGAATAAATGTATTGCGTGTTTGCAGTTCGCAAGCATCTGCTCTGCTCTCGTTCAGCTTTATGAGCAAACAGGAGAGACCTGCTGAACTGCCCGTGAATAAAGGAGACAAAGCCCAGGATCCCACAGGATTCACAAACATGACTTCATTCAGCATCATCTCTCTAATTCAATCTGGTTTCTCATCTGCAGGGCTTGTTGTAAACCTGTAGCAGGTGAAGATAAGGACCATTAACATCAGAAAATGACAACAACAATATGAACTCCAAAATAGCTTGGACGTGATATAATCCTGCAATAATAGAGCTTTGCTGACATTGTGGTTTAAAAAAGCATTCGCAAATCCATCAGATATATACATTTGATCATTCATCGAGTCATTTCAGTTCAGTTCTCACCTCTGACCCTAATCAAACACACCTGAACCAGCCCTTCAAGGTCTTCCTGACCACTAGAAAGCTACGTTCAGTTGAGTCTAAACTCTGCTGGACACTGGACCTCGAGGACCCCTGGTTTAGACCTGTCCTGATCTGAACAGTTCCATCATTCAAACCTGAGAAAGTGTTTCACCATCATCGTCCAACAGGTGGCAGAATGAGTCTCATGTAAAAGCCTACTTTAAAAATAAATCTTACTCCAAAAGGAATGCTTTTGATAGTTATTTAAAAAAAGATATGAAGTTGGTGATATTATACAGCCAAGTCCTTTAAACTAAGAACTCTCTAAAGGTGTTCATAACTTTAGCGGTTTGTCAAGTCAAGTCACCTTTGTTTATTTGAACAATCCAGATTATGTCAAAGCAGCTTTACAGTATTAAACAGGGAAATGGTGTGTCAATATAGAACGGTTTCCCCTTTAAATTGTGCGTCTGCTGGATTTCTCACCTGTTTTATGCTCAACAGGTGAAAAGACAGGACTACAATGTAATATTATAACATATTCAGATCCTTTTTAGAAACAACTGTTTTTGAGAAGCACAGATCAAATTCTCTAGTCATTTGTCCATGTTTTCAGTCTCTCTGTGACACTAAATCAGAATCACAAAAATAAACCTGAACTCTTCTGATGATATTCGTTTGAGATAAACATCAACATATTCAATTTGACTTCAAACACTTTAGTGACTATCGTCAATTTGATTTAGCAGATACTATTTAAACTAAACTGATCTAGACAATGACATCACTGAATTCAATAATGAAATGCCTTTAACTGAAAATTGAGTGTTTAATATTATTATTATACATTACTGACTCTATCCTCTAATTTGATACTGTTAAGTGCTTTGACACAATCTGTATTGTTAAAAGCACTATATAAATAAAGCTGACTTGACCTGACCTTGTGTAATTCTTGAACCGCAGATCATACAGCATCTGTAATTATACAGTAAGTGACATTCAGCCAAGTATGGTGACCCATACTCAGAATTCGTGCTCTGCATTTAACCCATCCAACGTGCACACACACAGCAGTGAACACACACACAGCAGTGAACACACACACACACAGCAGTGAACACACACACAGCAGTGAACACACACACACACAGCAGTGAACACACACAGCAGTGAACACACACACACCGTGAACACACACACAGCAGTGAACACACACACACACAGCAGTGAACACACACAGCAGTGAACACACACACACCGTGAACACACACACAGCAGTGAACACACACACACACACCGTGAACACACACCCGCAGCAGTGGGCAGCATTTATGCTGCGGCGCCCGGGGAGCAGTTGGGGGTTCGGTGTCTTGCTCAAGGGCACCTCAGTCGTGGTATTGAGGGTGGAGAGAGCGCTGGACTCCCCCCACCTACAATCCCTGCCGGCCCGAGACTCGAACCCACAACCTTCGGATTACAAGTCCGACTCTCTAACCATTAGGCCACGACTTCCCAAATTAAGGAGCTAGAAATGTAAAAAAAGGATTTGTTTTCATGCACAAATACTATTGCTGAAGAAAACAAAGAGGAAAGATGGTGTAAGTTTTGTTCTTGTGGTTAATGGCGATTTACTGGAAGTCAGTGTACTTGAGCACATTATATAACCTGAAATTATAGCCATTATTTCAAAGAAATTCATATTTCACTAGTTGTTTTTACGCTCTTTCCGTGCAGTCCATTTGGATGAACTCAGTTGTGCAGGCTCTTGCGGTCTCCACATGGAAAGTTAGTTGGAAGATCGTGGCAGGCTTGAAATCATGTGTGTTTTTTCTTTTTCGCTGGTTTCTCAGCGATGTTCCCTTGAAGAGAGCGCTGTTAATAGTGAACAGCTGTTTATCATTTAGTCATTGCTGTTGAAAACAAATCGTAAGAGCATGAGCAAGGATCTCCTTCTTTAAAAACAACCAACGAGTCACTACTCTTTTTTTTCAGCAAGCCATTAAAGTGGTCATTTTCCCTCCCCTGTTTTTAACTGTATATTTCATCTGAATGTGCTTCTGAACCGATGAGTCCCAGTGTAATGTATTATGCGTTCTTCAGCATGTGCTGTCTTTTGTTTTCATAGGCTTTTTTCCAAGGCTGATTTTTCCACAGAGTAGCTGAAGCGAAATCAGATACCCTGAAAGTTTAATGGTAAAAGTCTAGGAATAACTGAACCCAGACAGCTCCTCCCAAAATCTCCCCTCTTCTGAGATTTTCCAAAAAACAGTCGTCTTGTCACATAAAAAAAGAGTTTTGTTTCCCATCGCAGCGGCAGCTCTGGCTCTCCTAACTGTTTTCCCCGGCGTCTGTTACCTCTCTCGTTCCTCCCATATCCCACATCTGGATTCCAGGCCCACATTTATTTATGTGACTCCAGTTGTTTTTAAGGGAGTTTAAAGTTCTTAACCATGTACCGTTGGCAGCTGGGCTGGATCCGATGAAGTCTACAATTACACTTTACCATAGCCGGTCACTCTGCAATTACATGTTTGACCACAGAATGTCTTGAAAAGCACAACCCTGCCGCTCATATGGCAGACAGAAATAGACTGGTTTCGTGTCTGGTTGGACTTTTGCCCGGCTGAAACTATGCTGTGTGACTGACGAAGAGATGTGGGCTTCGCTCAGTTCAGGCGAGTCTCAGATCCACAGTGAACATCACGCCGTGGAGACCCTCAAGACCAGTGCACTCACTGAACGGAACGCACAAACTCTGAGGAACTGACAAACTGCCCTGGTGAGTGGTGTTTTATTTACATGCACGTGGTTTATAGAGGTTTTTCTTCTGGAATGTGCCCCTGAACTCAGTGTGTGTGGGACAGTTTATTGGGCAGCATGATAATAAAATCATCCAGTGATCTGTTTTCTGTGCAAGTCTCATGTCTGCTGATAGGAGCTTTAAACACGGATTCATTAATACATGTCCACTTGTCTTGAATTAGTTAGTCACACCGCTATCATGCTCTACAGAAGTGTTTAAAAGTGTTGACCTCTCAGATTCGGACTGCTGCTGTCGAGCTGTTTATGGGAAGCGTGGCGCATGTGGAGACTCTCTCCACTAATAACAGAGCTGGAGGAGCAGAACCGTTTAATGAGTATCTAGAGATGAGCGACTCCACTGACTCCAACAAATGCCTCCGTGGATTTAGATGGCTCAGGGATACTGTTACTCCCCTCCATCCACATAGAAAGCCTCTTTGTTTCATGAGAGTCAGGCCTGGAGTCAGACTCACCCATGCACTTCTCTCCAAACCCAAACTGGAGGGTTACAGGGAATTCTTCTCTTGCAGCTCACAAAACGTCTTCATAAGCAGATTTAAAGTAAATTGACTACTTCATTGTGGGTGGAGGAAGAGAGCCAAGGGTTTCGTGCAGGACAGCAAATGCTGCTTGAGCTTCAGTCTTGGCTTCTGTCAGAATTACTGAACCAAAGCAATATATGAATCCAGTAAGAAGGTTTAGCAACTAAATCAGGTAACCTAGCTTTAAGTGTAGGTTAGTAACAATAACAGCAGGTTGTGTACCAGGGTAAGTTTACTTCAGGTAAATGTCGCTCAGCTTCAGAGGTATTATTATATTTATTATTATATTATTATATTCACTTATTTATATAAGTGCTTTATACAATAGCTTTTAGTGGTCTAGCTTTGAATGCTAGAAAGTTCACATCAAACATACAGATTGTTATAAAACAAAACAAACACAAAATCGAGCAGTTTGTTACATTAATGTATGATATTAGCTACATTACTGATGTTCTGATCAGCTTGTGTGGGTCTGGTGTTTATTTGTGTGGCAGCTGCTGAATGAACCGCAGAGTAAAGCTAGGTGTGTCCAACTCCACAGCAGCTTAACCTTCTTTAAAATCCCAGATACAATACCTTTATTTAAACTGCACAGTACACAATACCTGAATCAAGTGTCCCTTGTGAAAAAGAAGTTCACTTTTAAAAACAGTGCTTATAATGGAAAGGTACTAAATGGTATATGACGTTTACGAATATGTCGAATCAATAAATATGTAAATATGTAGCGTAGTAATGTCATCCTGAGCAGACAGTGACGTCATGTTGAGTTTTTGGGGACGCGCTTGTTTTTGTTTGAGATGCAGTGCTCCTGTGCGACATCTAGTGGTTGAAAAATCACATTTAGCACCTTTAAAGAATGCACTTAAGTGCAAATTAAATATAATGTTTTTGGACATTGAATTGCATTTTATTTTCAATTAAATTGAAATGTATTATAATTTACATTTATATTAAAACACAATGAGTTGAACTACGATACATAAGTATGCATACTATACATATACTTTTAAATATTGGTAAAGTGCATTATCGACTGTACTGACAAGTATTTATATGAACTAAAATGTACTTTAATGCCATTTCTATTGAAACTTTTATGCAAAGCTTTTAAATGTATTCATAATTACACTACAGTTAAAATCAAGCACTTCACATGTGCTTTATTATGTTAGTAAACACATCAAAACAAGTGCACTTCTTTATAAGCATTATAAAAGATAGTACACCCAAAAATGAAAATGTGCTAAAAAGATACTCACCCTACATCCCAGAAGTAGAGTTTGTTTGTGGATATGAAGGTGTACAAAATAATCAGATCATGAATGAGAACTCATGATTTAAAATGCACATTAAAGTCAAACTTTTAATTTGACACACAAAGCACACTTTTTAGAAGCGGATGAAATATTATTATGAAAGGGCTCTTTAAGTACACATAAGTGGTCTTTATTCTCTTAATATTAGTATCCTAAAATACAGTTTTTAAAATATACGTTTTAACATTTGAAATAAACTACAAGTGCACATACAATACAATTAAGTCTATTTTCTATTTAAGTCTATTAATTCTATTTCAGAAGGGGTAGTTATTGTTATTACCACAGAAGAACTCATATCAGTACTCAAGGGCCTAGTAAGCCTGTATGTGGAGCAGGGACAGGATTCACTGTTCAGCTGAGAAACTCTGCTTTAGCTAACCTTGACATTTTCCCAGTTTAGCTTCTTTCTTTTTCTATGGATTGAGTGGAAAACTTGAATCAACACTCAGTAGTGTGTCTAAAACAGGAAAGTACAGCTGTTCTCTTCTATAGTCTGTGTGCTGCTTGTTTGCTATTCTCTTTGTCTGAGGGAGCTTGTGACAACACAACAAAGGCACAGGTCGCTTGCGTTCATCCTCATTGCAGGAATGTTTCAGCTGTCTTCCCACTTCTCATCGCTCTCATACTCATAACTGAGGCCTGTGAAAGAGCAGTGTTGTGTTTGCATTGCCTTGGGTGTAATATAAATTATATTTTCATGCTGTGCCATAAAATATAAAAACTGGAAAAACACACATAATATTCAAACAAGTGCATAGATTAATACAGTAAGCCCCCACACTTTATCACACACGGCAGTAAAAAAATGTGTTGTAATAAACTTAAATTATTAATAAGCATAATTCAGTGCAGCTGCTGCTGATATTTCTATGGAGCGATGCAGTTCTCGTCTCTAGTTGAAGCAGAGCTAGAGTGTATGTGACCCTGCATGAAGGATGTCCCAAAGGGAGTCTTCAGATCTGCTGCTGCACTAATCAGGCGCTTTCAACGAGTCTGTAATTGACCTATCATAAGCCCCGGTGTGGAAACCAGTGTGGAAACCTGTCACAAGATGTTCTTGAACAATTCTGGACACAGAAGGGCCACCATTCAAGTGGGAATTAAATACGCCATGGAGGGATTTATAAAAGATTTTTAAATAAATATGGTAACTCGATTAATTTGGAAGCGAGGGTTTACAGATCACAATGCAAATGGGAGAAGCCTCATGCTATGGTCATCATGATCGCGGATGACAACATCCCAGATCAACACTGTTCATGTTTAAACAGTTTAATATGGAGAGGCATTGAAATGTAGACCTTCGTTTATGTGTTTTTGCCCTACACTGTTCATGGCGCGAGAACAGTCTGCTATTTAGGGTTGAACATTAGCATGGACTCACTATCTTTAACGTTAGCTAGTTTTAGCCAGAAATACCGTGCTAACATTAGATAACATATTAGATAACATTAACGTTCTGCTTGAGCAGATGAAAATTGTAACTTAATGAGTGTATGACAACCAGAAAATTAACATTTTCGTCTTCATTGGATACTTAGGGATATTTAACTCTGTTTTGTTTGGATTCAGGAAATGTAATAAAATAAATTATATTGCCCATCCTCTCAGGATACCTGGAATCAGTGTTACAAGGTTTTTCCATTTTTGAAGCATAAACCGATGCAAGCTTCGGATCTTCCAATGTTTCTCTATGGCGCTGAAACCTACAGATGTCTGAGATCCGTTCCCCGTGCAATACTCGACTGCCATTGGCTAGTCTGCGTTCAAGGGGAGGGGCTTACCGATTGGTCAGTTGTGACCTTTGACTCTACACACATCCTCAAACAACAACAAACAAAGAGTCTTTTGTCAGGCGTAGGCATGTTATGAAATATCACCTGAAGCCATTTAAGACAAACAAAGAGATCTAAAGATTTCAAAATCTTCATAAAATTAAAAGCAGGATATACAGAAAAAATACATAAACATACTCAACAATATAGATACATTAAGAAATAGTATTGTTACACATCGAGAGCAATCCAAAGCACCACAAATGTGACCCTGGACCACAAAACCAGTCATAAGAGTCAAACATTTAGATTTTTGGAAATTGAGATTTATACATCATCATCTGCTGAATAAATAATCTTTCCATTGATGTATGGTTTGTTATGATAGGACAATATTTGGCTGAGATACAACTATTAGAAAATCTGGAATCTGAGGGAGCAAAAAAATCTGAATATTGAGAAAATCTCCTTTAAAGTTGTTCAAATGAAGTTCTTAGCAATGCATATTACTAATCAAAAATTAAGTTTTGATATATTTACGGTAAGAAATGTACAAAATATCTTCATGGAACATGATCTTAATATCGTAATGATTTTTGGCATAAAAGAAAAATGTATAATTTGGACCCATACAATGTAATGTTGTCTATTGCTACAAATATACCTGTGCTACTGATGACTGCTTCTGTGCTGCAGGGACACAGATGACACATTTCACGATCCAAAAAATATTTTCAATTCGAACTCTTTCAGTGCCTGTGCATTCACTGTTTGTTCTGGTAGGACTGTCTAGCTTTTTATTTATTTATTTTTTACTTGACCTCAACCCACTCAGATGCAAAACAAACTGTAAGGATTCGGTTCCTGTAGACATTCAGATACCTTTCTTTGGTTAAAAAAATTATTTAAAAAAAACTATAATTGAATCCTGCCAGTCCGGCTCCTGTATGGTGCTCTGAGGTCCACAGCTCTAAACTGAACACATTATAGATCTCCGTTCAGGATGAGCATTCACTGGCATAGCACTGACTGGTTAATATACAGTTAGAAATGAACACTGAATGATTGTATACATGGCATTTGTATTGTATACATGTGATTTTGGTATGGAAGATTGAGCTTTTCCTTCCCCAGACACACATCTCAATAGAAAGTGCTAGCAGGGATGATTACAGAGCATACGGACAGCATGTGCATTTGAGAGTCTAGTTGCATTTCATTCATTATTAAGCAGCTCAAGGTGTTTAGCCGTGTGCATCCCATCTGTTGTAAGTCTCACCGTTTCATTGGACATGAATGTCTCTGTAACCGCTGAGATGTTCCCTGAGTTGGGGAAGACATTATCTGTGACCCTCTATTCAGCTCTATGCGGAAATCATCTGCCATCATCTGGGCTTTTGGATGAAAACAGCTTTTAAATTACTTTATAAAAAGGTAAGGCACATTTTTTTTGTCTGTCTATACTGTAAGTCTTCTTTTATGTGTCCCTCTGTCCTTTTTAGGAGAAGATAAGGAACTCGTTTGACACTTCGCATTTGAAATGGCAAAGGACTGTAGTGCGGTTTATTAGACAGATGCCAGTATTATTAGTATTATTTCAGTTTTGTACTCTCAAACTCATACTGAGGGTCTCTTTAAACAGTAACCTGACCTCACTGAGTAATTGAACCCATCTCGGGTTTCTCAGGGACTTCATGATGACAGTCTTCAGTGTACACAGACATTATGGCAGCAGTTGTTGTTTAATAAGTTACTCTTTACCTTGACTAAACCTACTATTGTGGTATAGAGCGTAGTGGCCAGTCACTGGTGAGAGGTGATATCGGGGCAGACTTTCCTTCAGTGTCTGCTGTCATAATGAATATTTATGTGTACCCCTGTCCTGCCTTCGGACAATGTTTTGCTCATTACAGAAAATCTAATATTTTTGTAATGCACACTCTCAGGAAAAAAGGTAAAACTGTCACTAGGGCGATACCCTTTCAAAACTTACTAATATGTACTTTCATTTTCTTTTCTCATTATTTCCAAACTGTTCTTCTCTGACTGGCCTGTGTGTGTCTTCATCTCTGCCATGAGCACTGATGGAGCCTTGTTATAAGTACACATATAAAAACTGTCACATTAAATCTTCCAGTTTTTAGCAGAAATTATCTTGATATTGTTACGGGGTTGACGAGACGTGAGACATGCGGATCCATTTGCGAAGCTTTATTATAAAACAAGGTCATATTCAGGCAGGGTCAGAACACAGCAAACCGGTATGGCAGGGGCAAGACATAGAGCAATCCTAGAGCAAGCGTGGGTCGACGATCGGCAAACAGTATCCAAACAGGGCAAGGCAGAGAGAATAATCCAGAAACACGGGCAGGAATCAAAACACAGGAAATCAAACAAGAAATACAGGAACACTTTGTAAGGTAGCTGGGCTAAACAATACTCGGTGTTATCCGAATGGAAGTCCCAGGTTTATATACAGGTCCTTCTCAAAAAATTTGCATATTGTGATAAAGTTCATTATTTTCTGTAATGTACTGATAAACATTAGACTTTCATATATTTTAGATTCATTACAACACAACTGAAGTAGTTCAAGCCTTTTATTGTTTTAATATTGATGATTTTGGCATACAGCTCATGAAAACACAAAATTCTCAAAAAATTAGCATATCATGAAAAGGTTCTCTAAACGAGCTATTAACCTAATCATCTGAATCAACTAATTAACTCTAAACACCTGCAAAAGATTCCTGAGGCTTTTAAAAACTCCCAGCCTGGTTCATTACTCAAAACCGCAATCATGGGTAAGACTGCCGACCTGACTGCTGTCCAGAAGGCCATCATTGACACCCTCAAGCAAGAGGGTAAGACACAGAAAGAAATTTCTGAACGAATAGGCTGTTCCCAGAGTGCTGTATCAAGGCACCTCAGTGGGAAGTCTGTGGGAAGGAAAAAGTGTGGCAGAAAACGCAGCACAACGAGAAGCGGTGACCGGACCCTGAGGAAGATTGTGGAGAAGGACCGATTCCAGACCTTGGGGGACCTGCGGAAGCAGTGGACTGAGTCTGGAGTAGAAACATCCAGAGCCACCGTGTACAGGCGTGTGCAGGAAATGGGCTACAGGTGCCGCATTCCCCAGGTCAAGCCACTTTTGAACCAGAAACAGCGGCAGAAGCGCCTGACCTGGGCTACAGAGAAGCAGCACTGGACTGTTGCTCAGTGAATGGAATTGCACGGACCAGATTCGTGACAGATATGAGGCTGCTGTTTGTGCAGTCAGTGTAATCTCATGAGCATTCATGTTTTTTTTTCTACCAAATGTACATTTAGTTACATTTGCGCAGACACTCAAATGTACAATACTGAGAGAACAGAAAATGTAAGTAATTTCTGTATGAACAAATGTTCACATATGAGATACATATGTTTACGAATCCTTCTTTAATATTTAATTAATGGAATTTTGTGAACATTTCATTCATATACTCTATTTTGTTTATGATGAGTGAGATGACGTAGTTGGCTAATTTTACATTTTAACATTTCACTCTGTTCTGTGACATCTGATGCCAGTTTGTTTCATTTTAAACAAGGACACTCTTTAAAATTTTCAAAGGAATACAATTTCTGTAATCATTTTAACCATTCATGGAATCAAATTAACACAGAACAGTTTGATTCACATCCCAGCCAATCCCCGTGCACCTCATCACCAGAATACTGATCACCCACACCTGTTACTCATTTACTCATTAACCTAGTCCACTACTTAAGCACTCTCAGCATCTCACTCCAGTGTCCAGTCTCTTTTATACATATTGGACTCCTACCTGACGCAAGTGATTATTCCAAGCGATCTCCTGAAAGTGTTTACTCCTGTACTTACCTCCTGTGTTTGCTCCAGAGTGTTCTCCTCGTCATCGTCCTCCTTTGTCTCCTAGTCATCCTCGTCCCGGATCTCGGCACTGGTGTGCTCTCATCTCCTGTAAGACAAGCCATATCATCACTTACCACATCAACAAACCGGCGCCCTACTCTGGTCTGGCGGAGGAATGCAATGGATTTCTGTTACAGTGCTCGCTGGCGTTGGTGATGCAGCCGCAGTTATATCCCACGGAAAGAGCCAAAATTGCTTTCATCATTTCGCTCCTAATTGGGCGAGCTGTCCAATGGGCTGAAACCATCTGGGCTCAGGCTGGCAGTGTCACTCAATCCCCTAACAACTTCATCGCCCATTTCTGGGAAGTATTCGGAACTCCCGCAGGAAACTCCTCTATTGGTGAGCAACTCTATCGTCTTCAGCAAGGTTCTATGTCCATTAATGACTATACCTTGAGATTTAGAACTCTAGCCGCCGCCAGTGGTTGGAACGAACGTTCACTCCTGATGACTTTCTGGAAAGGATTGGAGCCCAATTTGCAGCTGCATCTCGCAGCATATGATGTCCGCATCGGGCTCGAGTAATTCATTCAACTTTACTTCCAAGTGGCCAGTTGTATACACTCATGTGTGGAAGACCAACTAGGTCAAAAGAATTTCAATCCTCTCCTCCGCCGACCAGAGAATATATGTCTTCCAGAACAATTCCCTGAACCCATGCAAAAACAAACCACCAGGCTCTCACTAAACGAAAGACAGAGACGTCTTAAACAAGGATTGGGCCTCTACTGTGGGGCTTTGGGTCATGTGATCTTCTACCTGCACTGTTCGTCCTCCTCGACTTCTAATCATTGCCCTTCTCAACTCCGGCTCGTCAGGGAACTTCATCTCCTGTACCCTCAGTCGTCAACTCAACCTCCCAACCACGACTACCAAGACCTTATACCAAGTAATCCCAGAAGACCCCTCAGCCGTAAGAACGTTCATTTAAGTGTTGGACCTCTTCAACTTAGGGTTGGCCATTTGCATGAGGAAACCATCCATCTTTTGTTTCTAGAGGACTCTACTGCGGATATCAATTTAGGGTGCCTGTGGTTGGTTCAGCATAACCCCATCCTTTCCTGGAAATCTGGAGAAATCCTGAAGTGGGGCGAGAGTTGTTTCCCAGACCGTTTTCCACAAAGACCTCATCCTCCAAACCATACTCCCAAACGTCTCCAGGTGTGTACAGCCTCCATAGAAAGTCGCATTGAAAAACAGTCCGTTGATTATACCCTCCTGTTACACCCCTTTCAGCGACGTGTTCTGCCCGAAAAGGGCTTCCAATCTGCCTCCACACCGGCTATGGGACTGCGCCATAGATCTGCTTCCGGGTGAGTCAGTGACCCGTGGGAAGATATAGCCACTTTCCATCCCTGAACAGAAGGCCATGGAGAAGTATATATCGAAGAGGCTCTCCAGCAAGGTTACATCCGCCCTTGCTGCTTCGAGCTTTTTCTTTGTGGCCAAGAAGGATGGTGGTTTGCGGCCTTGTATTGATTACCTGGCACTAAATAAAATAACAGTCAAGTTCCGTTATCCACTTCCCCTCGTCCCAGCGGCATTGGAACATCTCCGCGGAGCTCGAGTATTCACCAAGTTGGACCTCCGCAGCGTGTATAACCTCATCCGGTGAGAGGGACAAGTGGAAGACCGCCTTCGTAACACCTACTGGCCACTATGAGTACTGCGTGATGCCGTATGGACTGGTCAACGCCCCCTCCGTATTCCAGGACTTCATGCACGATGTACTCCAGTAGTTATTTATAAGTTTGTGCTCGTCTGTATCGATGACATCCTCGTTTACTCCTGGAGCATGGCCGAACATCGCCACCATGTTGCGGAGGTCCTGCAACGCCTGAGGGAATACCATCTCTTCCTCGAAGCCGAAAAGTGCTCATTCCATCAAACCTCAGTGCAGTTCCTTGGTTATAACATCGACCAGAATGGCATCCAAATGGACGAGGGGAAGGTTGCAGCCATTAAGAACTGGCCCATTCCTACCACAATTAAAGAACTCCAACGCTTCCTAGGCTTTCCAACTTTTACAGGAGATTCATCCATGGTTCCAGTACCATTGCCAGTTCTCTCACAAATCTTCTGAAGAGCAAGCCCAAATCACTGTCCTGGACACCCATCCACCACTGAGACCTTCCACAAACTCAAAGACGCCTTTATCAGTGCTCTGCTCCTCATTCATCCCGATCCCAACAAACCATTCATCGAAGTTGATGCCTCTACTACCAGGGTAGGAGCTCTCTTGTCTCAGCAGCAGGGGACTCCAGCCTGACTTCATCCATGTGCCTTCTTCTCCCATAAACTCAGCCCAGCGGAGAAAAACTACGACATTGGTAATCGAGCTTCTCGCCATAAAACTAGCTCTGGAAGAATGGAGACACTGGTTGGAGGGTGCCCAACACCCCTTTACAGTACTTACCGACCATAAGAATTTAGAATACCTTCGAGAGGCCAAGAGACTCAATCCACGCCTAGCCAGAGGGGCTCTGTTTTTTACCCGCTTTAACTTCTCCATCTCATACCGACCAGGATCTAAGAACATCAAAGCGGATGCTTTATCTCGTCTCCACGCTCCAGAAGATAACAACGACCAACCAGAGCCCATTCTGCCTCAGAAGATGATTGTGAGTCCCATCCACTGGCCACCTAATTCTGTACCCTCCGCCAACGTCTCCAAAAATGATCCACCGGGCTGCCCACCAGGACGACAGTATGCCACCAGAACACAACGCACTCCCCTCATTCACTCAGCTCACACATCATTGAGCGCTGGCCACCCAGGGGCCAATGCAACCCTCTTGTTGCTAAAAGATCACTTCTGGTGGCCCAACATGGCCCGGGATGTACGAAGGTTCGTTCAAGGATGTTCGGACTGCGCCATCTCCAAAAGCCCTCGCCATCTACCATCTGGCAAGCTCCACCCACTGCCCGTTCCAAATCGCCCCTGGTCACACCCAGGAGTGGATTTCATCACCGATCTTCCACCCTCTGACGGTAATACATGCATACTGGTGACTGTAGACCGATTCGCAAAATCCCGTCATCGTCTTCCCCTCAAGGGACTTCCCACGGCTATGGAGACAGCAGAGCTCCTGTTTAACCACGTGTTCCGATATTATGGAATCCCAGAGGATATCGTATCTGACCGTGGACCTCAATTCATCTCTTGGGTATGGAAAGCATTCTTCTCCCTCCTAGGTGTGTCAGTCAGTCTCTCCTCAGGATACCACCCACAGTTGAACAGGCAGACGGAGAGAAAGATCCAGGAGATTGGTTGCTTCTTACAAACCTTCTGTCATGGCAACCAGAACTCTTGGAACCGGTTCCTGGGCTGGGCCGAGTATGCTCCGAATTCCCTTCATCAGCCGTCTACCAGGCTTACCCCTTTCCACTGCGTACTTAGTTACCAGCCCCCACTCTTCCCATGGTCTGGCGACCCATCTGACGTACCATCTGTCGATCACTGGTTCCGAAAGATCGAGAGGGTCTGGGACGCAGCTCACCACCAACTACAGAGAGCTTTACGCCAGCGCAAGATGACAGCCGACCTGAGACGATCCACAGCTCCTTCCTATCAACTGGGACAAAAGGTTTGGCTGTCGACAAGAGATATTCGGACGCGCATGCCCTGTAGAAAGCTCAGTCCCAGATACATTGGCCCCTTTACCATCACGAAGCAGATCAATCCTGTCACTTAACAACTCGAATTACCACCTCACTACAGAATTCATCCTACCTTTCATGTGTCACTCCTCAAGCCTCACTATCCTTCCATTCCGGTCTCCACAGATCCCGACGATCAGGCTGAGAACCTGTACTTACCTCCTGTGTTTGCTCCAGAGGGTTCTCATCTTCGTCCTCCGTCTCCTAGTCATCCTCATCCCGGATATTGGCACTGGTGTGCTCATCTCCTGTAAAACAAGCCATATCATCACTTACCACATCAAGAAACCTAAAGTATCATTGTCCTGGTTACTCACCTGATTCCTCCTGCTCATTCTGCTGTGTGTGCAAATAAACCTTCTAACCGTCATCTCTGTGTCCTGGTATACTTCCGTAACACAAATCATGTAATATTTGTTTTTGCTTAAGTTAAAAACCGCCATAAAGTAGACCATAAGTGCAGCATAAATTTATCATAACTCATGTGCTGTAATCTGAATATTCAGACTACATGATTGTGCTGACACATTTCAAGTCACTTTTATATATATCACACTTTTTACAATACAGAGAGTTTTAAACCAGCTTCACAATTATAAACATGACACATGTTGCATAATTCATCAGTTATGAAACAACATTAGTTTCATCTACAGTTCTGCAAAGTACATAAAACCAACTCAATTCAATTACAAAGCAGCTCTACAAAGACATATTATTCAGCTCAAGTCAGTTCAGTGTTCAGTTCAATTCATCAATTAAGTTAGGGTTTTATTCTTCAAAGTCTTTATTCGTACCCAGCCTCAGTAGAGATTCTTCACTTTTCAAGAACCGCCAGATTCTGCACAAATTCAACAAATTCAAGCCTCGAGAAGTGCTAAATCAAATGCTCATTTGTCAACGATTGGGACATGCCATGAGTGATGTTCATTTGAATGAGATGTGAGCACCTTCACAGAGTGGGGATTCAATTTAAGCTATTGACAATTACACTTCACACAAAGCATCATATGCTGCCAGAGAGCACCTCAAATGCAAAACGTCATCATTTGGACTGCTTTGGTACTGCATTTTTTGGAATAGGTTGTTGTGATTGCACTTTTCTGCCTTTTACATTTTTCTTTAAACTATATCATTTTAGGGAAAAGGTTAGGGTTAGGTTGAGAGATAGCAGGGTTTAATGGCTCAAAAATATCTTGCTATCTTTTACCTAATATTTTTTCCAGCTTGTTTACTTTTCATAATTTTATGTACAGTGGTTAGGTTTTGGGATGAGGTTAAGGAATCTAAAATATTTAAATAAAACTGTAAAAATGTAACTGTATCAATATATTTATGATATAACGGACTTGTTTTACATTTTTGTATCTGTAATACTGCTCATGTCATCATATCCATGTTGTGCATCTAGCCATATATATATATATATATATATATACACTCACCTAAAGGATTATTAGGAACACCTGTTCAATTTCTCATTAATGCAATTATCTAATCAACCAATCACATGGCAGTTGCTTCAATGCATTTAGGGGTGTGGTCCTGGTCAAGACAATCTCCTGAACTCCAAACTGAATGTCAGAATGGGAAAGAAAGGTGATTTAAGCAATTTTGAGCGTGGCATGGTTGTTGGTGCCAGACGGGCCGGTCTGAGTATTTCACAATCTGCTCAGTTACTGGGATTTTCACGCACAACCATTTCTAGGGTTTACAAAGAATGGTGTGAAAAGGGAAAAACATCCAGTATGCGGCAGTCCTGTGGGCGAAAATGCCTTGTTGATGCTAGAGGTCAGAGGAGAATAAGCCGACTGATTCAAGCTGATAGAAGAGCAACTTTGACTGAAATAACAACTCGTTACAACCGAGGTATGCAGCAAAGCATTTGTGAAGCCACAACACGCACAACCTTGAGGCGGATGGGCTACAACAGCAGAAGACCCCACCGGGTACCACTCATCTCCACTACAAATAGGAAAAAGAGGCTACAATTTGCACGAGCTCACCAAAATTGGACGGTTGAAGACTGGAAAAATGTTGCCTGGTCTGATGAGTCTCGATTTCTGTTGAGACATTCAGATGGTAGAGTCAGAATTTGGCGTAAACAGAATGAGAACATGGATCCATCATGCCTTGTTACCACTGTGCAGGCTGGTGGTGGTGGTGTAATGGTGTGGGGGATGTTTTCTTGGCACACTTTCAGCCCCCACTCTTCCCATGGTCTGGCGACCCATCTGACGTACCATCTGTCGATCACTGGTTCCGAAAGATCGAGAGGGTCTGGGACGCAGCTCACCACCAACTACAGAGAGCTTTACGCCAGCGCAAGATGACAGCCGACCTGAGACGATCCACAGCTCCTTCCTATCAACTGGGACAAAAGGTTTGGCTGTCGACAAGAGATATTCGGACGCGCATGCCCTGTAGAAAGCTCAGTCCCAGATACATTGGCCCCTTTACCAGCAGAATCAGAATCAGAATCAGAATCAGAAAGAGCTTTATTGCCAAGTGTGTTTGCACACACAAGGAATTTGTCTTGGTGTTATGAGCTTCCAGTACAGAAAGTACAAACATAGTGCAGACAACATATAATTAAGGTGATAAAGAACACTAATGAAGAGAATATACAATAATTAAGAATAACAATAGTAATAAAAATAAAAATATACAGAAAAGAGACATGACCATAGACAGAACTGTGAATGTGCATGTGTCCTATGTACAGATGACGGTTTGATGGGTTATTTACAGATGTACAGTACCGGGGTGTGTTATGTGTTGTTCAGGTGGGATACGGCCAGGGGGAAAAAACTGTTCTTGTGTCTGGCTGTTCTGGTGCTCAGTGATCTGTAGCGCCGGCCAGAGGGCAACAGTACAAAGAGAGAGTGAGCTGGGTGTGAGGGGTCCAGAGTGACTTTCTTAGCCCTTTTCCTCACTCTGGAGGTGTAAAGTTCTTGGAGGCTGGGCAGAGGGGCACCGATAATCCTCTCAGCAGTCCTAACTGTCCGTTGTAGTCTTCTGATGTCTGTTTTGGTAGCTGAACCAAACCAAACAGTTATAGAAGAACATAGGACAGACTCGATGATTGCAGAGTAGAACTGTTTCAGCAGCCCCTGAGGCAGGTTGAACTTCCTTAGCTGGCGGAGGAAATACAGCCTCTGCTGGGCCTTTTTCGCAATAGAGTCAATGTGATTGTCCCACTTCAGGTCCTGGGAGATGGTGGTGCCCAGGAATCTGAATGACTCTACTGAAGTCACAGTGCTGTTCATGATGGTGAGTGGGGGGAGAGCAGGGGGGTTTCTCCTGAAGTCCACTATCATCTCCACAGTTTTGAGCGTGTTCAGCTCCAGGTTGTTAAGGCTGCACCAGACAGCCAGCTGCTCAACCTCCTGTCTGTAAGCAGACTCGTCACCGTCCTTGATGAGGCCTATGACTGTAGTGTCGTCCGCAAACTTCAGGAGCTTGACAGAGGGGTCCTTTGATGTGCAGTCATTCGTGTAGAGCGAGAAGAGCAGTGGGGAGAGAACGCAACCCTGAGGGGCGCCAGTGCTGATGGTGAGAGTCCTGGATGTGAGTTTGCCCAGCCTCACTAGCTGCTGCCTGTCTGTCAGGAAGCTGGTGATCCACTGACAGATGGAGGAGGGCACAGAGAGCTGTCTCAGTTTGTCTGAGAGAAGGTCAGGTATGATGGTATTGAAGGCCGAGCTGAAGTCCACAAATAAGATCCTTGCATAATTCCCAGGTTTGTCGAGGTGTTGCAGGATGTAATGCAGTCCCATATTGACAGCGTCATCCACAGACCTGTTTGCTCTGTAGGCAAACTGAAGAGGATCCAGCAAGGGTCTAGTGATGTCCTTCAGGTAGGCCAGGACCAGTCTCTCAAGTGACTTCATGACCACAGACGTGAGTGCGACAGGTCTGTAGTCATTAAGTCCAGTGATTTTGGGCTTTTTGGGGACGGGAATGATGGTGGAGCGTTTGAAGCAGCGGGGAACTTCACACAGCTCCAGAGATCTGTTGAAGATTTGTGTAAAGATGGGGGCCAATTGGTCAGCACAGACTTTTAGACAGGCAGGTGAAATACCGTCTGGTCCTGAAGCTTTCCTAGATTTCTGTTTTCTGAAGACCCGGTTCACATCCTCTACACAGACTTTAAACGCAGGTAGAATGGTGGGGGAGGGAGTAAGGGGGGTTGCAGGGGGGGAAGGTGAATGTGTGAAGTGCAGATCAGAGCGGGTGTTGGGTGTCAGTCTGGCCTTTTCAAATCTGCAGTAGAACACATTGAGATCGTCAGCCAGTTGTTGATTCTCCACAGACTGTGGGGGTGGTGTCTTGTACATGGTGATGTTCCTCAGACCAGTCCATACCGACGCCGGATCGTTGGCTGAAAGTTCTTTTTTCAACTTCTCAGAGTAGTTCTTTTTAGCCACTCTGATCTCCTTTGTTAGTCTGTTCCTGGCCTGGTTATACAAGATTTTATCCCCACTTCTGTAAGCGTCCTCTTTGGCCTGACGAAGTTGTTTGAGTTTCCCAGTAAACCACGGTTTATCATTATTGAATGATAAGAATGTCCTGGTGGGGATGCATATATCCTCACAGAAACTGATATATGATGTTACAGTCTCTGTGAGTTCATCCAGATCGGTGGCAGCGGTTTCAAAAACACTCCAATCAGTGAGGTCAAAACAAGCTTTTAAATCTTGCTCTGCTTCATTAGTCCATCTCTTAACAGTTCTTAATACAGGCTTCGAAGATTTGAGTTTTTGCCTATAGGTCGGTATGAGATGAACCAAACAGTGATCAGAGAGCCCCAGAGCTGCCCGTGGGACAGAGTGATATGCATCTTTAATTATTGTGTAACAATGATCCAATATATTACTGTCTCTGGTGGGACATGTAACGTGCTGTCTGTATTTTGGCAGTTCGCGGGAGAGATTTGCTTTATTAAAATCTCCAAGAATGATTAAAAAAGAGTCCGGGTACCTTTGCTCTGTTTCAGATATTTGTTCAGCCAGCTGCTGCATCGCGGCGCTCACGCACGCGTCCGGAGGCACGTACACATTCACGAGAATGAAGGAGGAAAACTCGCGGGGTGAATAGAACGGCTTACAGTTTATGAAGAAGGCCTCCAAATTAGGAGAACACATCTTCTTCAGAGTTGTTACATCTGAACACCAACCTTCATTTATGTAGAAACATAGTCCACCACCTCTCGTTTTCCCCGTTAGCTCCGTGATGCGGTCTGATCTGAACAGCTGATATCCCGGCAAATGAAGCATGTTATCCGGGATGTTTTCACTCAGCCAGGTTTCAGTGAAGCACAATGCAGCAGAGTTTGTAAAGTCCTTATTTGTGTGGGTGAGGAGACGTAGTTCATCCATTTTGTTAGGAAGGGATCGGAGATTCGCTAGATGAATGCTTGGGAGCGCAGTTCGGAAGCCGCGTTCGCGGAGTTTAACCAGCGCGCCGGCGCGCTTCCCTCTTTTCCGTCTGAGCGCGCGTTTGACTAGGACCGCTGCCCCTCCGACCAATACATCCAACAAAGCGTCTGAATAATCAAAAACCGGAAAAAAATTGTCCGGTGTGTGTTGCCTTATGTCCAGTAGTTCGTCTCTGGTAAAACTGACAGTAGGAGAATAACTAAACACAGAACAAACAAACAAAAACAACAAAAGTACGGGAGCGTTCCACACCACAGCAGCCATACTCGGCGCCATCATTCCTTAGTGCCAATTGGGCATCGTTTAAATGCCACGGCCTACCTGAGCATTGTTTCTGACCATGTCCATCCCTTTATGACCACCATGTACCCATCCTCTGATGGCTACTTCCAGCAGGATAATGCACCATGTCACAAAGCTCAAATCATTTCAAATTGGCTTCTTGAACATGACAATGAGTTCACTGTACTAAAATGGCCCCCACAGTCACCAGATCTCAACCCAATAGAGCATCTTTGGGATGTGGTGGAACGGGAGCTTCGTGCCCTGGATGTGCATCCCACAAATCTCCATCAACTGCAAGATGCTATCCTATCAATATGGGCCAACATTTCTAAAGAATGCTTTCAGCACCTTGTTGGATCAATGCCACGTAGAATTAAGGCAGTTCTGAAGGCGAAAGGGGGTCAAACACAGTATTAGTATGGTGTTCCTAATAATCCTTTAGGTGAGTGTATATATATATTACCTGTAAATGTTATGTGGGAATACCTACATAAACCAGTGAAAGCAGGCTGGTCCAGTCAGTCATGTCTCAGCAGTTGAATATGTCGCATCGACGAGGTCTACTGAAGCACGTCCTCTTACTGAGAGCTGATTAACCATCCTGTTCTCCACAGGCCTCAGAGCCTCTCAGCCGTACAAGGTCATAACAGCTTCTCCAGAAGCATCACCACATGCAGCTCTGCATTTATTCTGCTTCACCTTCCATCTGTTTGACAGACATCTTTGTTGAGTTTTCATTATTTGCTATTCTGTCCTGTCGTTGACAATTGAGTACATGCACTCATGCACAAATAATACTGTGGAAGTGTTTAGTTGATGGGTCACCAGTGTTTTGCATGATGGACGCAGTGATTATGTAACAGAGTGAGCAGCACCTGCCCTCTGTACAGCATTTGCCTGAAAATATATTACTGTGACTGTCAGTTCTTGAAAGGAATGACTCATTTCCATTTGACCATTGAATTAATTCATTTAGCATACAAGAAGTCCTGGGTAATTTGTTATAGCACAGGTGCCACAGACACGTGTTTATATCCCTTTAGAAAAAAACAAACATATGCTGGTTAGGTAAAACCTGAATTCCCGGAAATGTTGGGACATTTTTTAAATTTGAATAAAATGAAAACTAAAACACTTTAAAAACATGTGAGCCAATATTTTATTCACAATAGAACACAGAGAACTTAACAAATGTTTAAACGAATAAATTTTATACTTTTATCCACTAAATGAGCTCATTTCAAATTTGATGCCTTCTACAGGTCTCAAAAAAGTTGTCACAGGGGCAACAAAGGGTTGAAAAAGCAAGACATTTTGAACAGATTCAGCTGGGAGAACATCTAGCAACTAATTAAGTTAACTGAAATCAGGTCTGTAACAGGATTAGCTATAAAAGGAACATGTTAGAGAGGCAGAGTCTCTCAGAAGTAAAGATGGGTAGAGGCTCTCCAATCTGTGAAAGAGTGTGTAAAAAGATTGTGGAATATTCAACATAAAATTGTAAAGGCTTTGCAAATCTACAGTGCATAACATCATCAAAAGATTCAGAGAAACTGGAGAAATCTCTGTGTGGAAGGGACAAGGCCTAAGACCTTTGTTGGATACCTGTGGTCTTCGGGCCCTCTGAGGACACTGCATCACTCATCGGCATGATTCTGTCATTGACATTACTAAATGGGCCCAGGTATACTTCCAGAAACCACTGTCGGTAAACACAATCCGCCGTGCCATCTGCAGATGCCAACTAAAGCTCTATAATGCAAAAAGGAAGCCATATGTGAACATGGTACAGAAGCGCCGTGGGCCAAGGCTCATTTAAAATGGTCTGTTTCAAAGTGTTCTATGGTCAGACGAGTCCAAATTTGACATTCTTGTTGGAAATCACAAATGCTGTGTCCTCTAAAGAGGAGAGAGACCTTTCAGCGTGTTATCAGCATTCAGTTCAAAAGCCAGCATCTCTGATGGTATGGGGGTGCATAAGTGCATAAGGTATGGACAGCTTGCCTGTTTTGGAAGGCTCTATGAATGCTGAAAGATATATAAAGGCTTTAGAGCAGCATATGCTCCCCTCCAGATGATGTGTATTTCAGCAGGACAATGCAAAAACACATACTGCAGCTATTACAACAGCATGGCTTCGTAGTAGAAGAGTCTGGGTTTGAGCTGGTTTAAGCTGGTCCTGAGCTGGTCCTGAGCAGGAGCTAGTTGCTGAGGACCAGTTTAGGACCAGCACATGACCAGCTTAAACCAGCTCATGACCATCTTATAACCAGCTCAGGACCAGCTTAAACCAGCTCATGACTATCTTATAACCAGTTTATAACCAGCTCAGGACCAGCTTAAACCAGTTAATGACCAGTTTATAACCAGCTCAGGACCAGCTTAAACCAGTTAATGACCAGTTTAGGACCAGGACATGACCATCTTTTAACCAGCTCTGGACTAGCATAAACCAACTCAAACCAGCTGGCATGCTTCAGAACATACCTAACCAGAATTTTATTCAACAGGGATGTGTTCATTTTGAAACAGTTTTCACATTTACTTCCTTCTGCCACTGTTCAGACATCTTGATTAAAACTTCTTCAGAGCTTGGAGTTACAGACAATTAATCACTCTTACTCTTATGACATCTGCCATCCAATCAGAGTAGAGAATTCAGCCTATGAATATTTGATTGTTTACAGAAGCCCTGTTGTCTTTTGTTTAGCCGATTCCATCTCTTTAGATCTGTGGGGAGCTCCAGTCAATTGCTCAATAAGACCATATGTGCCTACATGGGATATCCCTACAGACAGAATCCACAGGCTTTTGATGTAATGATGGCAGAAATAAGGCAATTCATCATGGCACAGATGATAACTGATTAAACAGATTAAAGATAGTTTTTAAATAAATCTTGAATCATAAAGGTATTTTGCTAACAGAGAAGGTCATTCAGTGATAACGTGGTCAGATATCTCAGGAATGAGCTACATTTAGTCTGCTCCTCACGTTAAGATCTTTTTGCTCTCACGATTTAAAGGAAGAGAAAAAAAGGCACTGATTACATCCATGCGAGCTCTTCATTCTCTACTCTTACAGACAGCTGTGTTTTCTGCAAATGCTTGATGTTGTGTTTTTGTGATAATATATCTTTTGTGACTTGAATGCTACTGTGGAATTTCAGTCAACCCACTTACTAGTGCTGGAATGCAGGAGCAATGACAATGAACAATGAAGAATAAGATCATAGCTGGAAAAGCGTACCTGGTTTAGATCGTGAGCACTTGGCCTGCTCTTTCATCAGCTTCTTCTTTCTGTGTAGCAGTGTCAGATTTGAGTTTTACAGAATAGACTGAGAGTAGACAATAGACTGTGTTTGGAAACACTCTTGCAGCTCTGGGGATGATTTTAAGGGTGTGTGAGATTTAAAACACACAGCATTGAAATATCTTTACTAAGTAACTAAGCATCATGTTGTTCAAAGCTATAAGATCAGAGGGGTTTATTTGTAATGCACATCTTAAAAGTGCTTTACAAACAAACATGCCAAAATGTAGATAATATAATTGAAAATTGTAATTTAACCCTAATCGGTTATTTTTTACTGATTTCATTTATATTCTTACTACTCTCTTTTTAAAAACATTTAGGAGGGTTAAAATAACCAAAAGATACTTTTAGAAAAACCTGTCCCCTATGAGAGAAGACGTTTAGGTCTATAATCTACAAGCATATCTGTAATATGTTGCTCTTTCAGTCTGTAGAAGAAAAAAACGTCTCGGGTTACGTATGTAACCCTGGTTCCCTGAAGGGAACGAGACGCTGCGTCGTAAGCGCTAGGGGAACGCCTCCAGCGTGACCGTGCTCTGAACCAGAGTGTAATCTGTCCAATGGATGGGCGAGACGTCATAGGCAGGTGACGTCACCGACTGGGAAGCATAAAAGTACGTGTCCGGCGTTTGCTTCTAGGAATGAAGCAACCGCACGCAGGGATATAGGAAGTATGGCCTCGAGACGCAGCGTCTCGTTCCCTTCAGGGAACCAGGGTTACATACGTAACCCGAGACGTTCCCTTCCAGGAACTAGAGCTGCGTCGAAAGAGCTAGGGGAACAAGATGCCCACGCCACCAGACTTCCAAGTACCTGCCCTGTGTGTATCACTAGGAGCACAGCGAGGGCGAAAGAACAGAAGAGCCCAGAGTGGCCCTAAGATCAAGGTCATAGAACCGAACAAAGGTGAGGGGCGTGGACCAACCCGCAGCATTGCAGATATCCTGCATCATAACCCCTGCCAGAAAGGCCTTGGAGGCCGCCATACTCCTGGTGGAATGGGTTTTAACCCCCATAGGCGAGGGAAGACCAGAGGATTCATAAGCAGAGAAATAGTATCCACAATCCACCGACTAGGGGTCTGCTTAGAAGCAGGCAGACCCTGTTTGGCACATACAATTAAGCTTCTGGTCGGGCTCCCCAAAGGGAGGAGGACTGAAGGCCTGCAGCATGACAGGCCGTGGTATAAAAGAGGAGACCTAGGAAATAACCTGCTCGAGGGTAAAAAACGCTTTGGCCAGACCAGGGACAAAGACGAGATAAGAAGGGGCCATGAAGGGCCTGCAAATCCCCACTCTCTTAACCTGTTAACGTTTACCAGAGCGACGGCGCACTGAAGCGGTTTTTCCCCACTAGTTTAATGTTTATGAATGAATTTAACGTGAAAGAATATCATTAATCTTGACAAACTATATATCATTCTGAAGGTCTAAGCCTCAAGCATCAACAACAGATTGCTGTTTTCCGATGGAAAGCTTGTAAGGAATGTATTTGCTACATTTGTGTAAGCAGTACACATCAAAACATGCAGAATAAGAAAGCAGTACGTACCATTATCATTGTAATAACGAGTAACAAACGCGTCCACTGCTGAAATCCCAGTTTAGTTAGAGAGTTAAGGGTCCACAGAACAACATCCCAGTGAGCACTTTTAGTCCAGCGAAACAATAACATTGTAATAAGGATGAATATTCCTTTGTTTACATTTCATTTCTTCGGGAGAGTTATTGTTCGCGTCCGTTATGGAATAAATTACGTTCAAAAACAGCGTCTTGGTGGTAAAATCAACAACACGGTGCTGTAGCATACAGTTTTACAAACAGAATGAGATCATCCATGGAAAAAAAGTCTCAGAAAAGCGGAATATTGTTTATTTGAATTTGGCACTCTCTCCTGCCAGCGCGTGACGCACGCTGTGACACAGCTGTCATCTGAGCGGGGCGTAATTTAGCGATCTGCTTTTTACATAAAATTTTTTTTTTTTTCTTCTACATTTTTTATATGTGTGTGTGGGGAATGTGGCCGTATCTGCATGATTATCATATGTATGGAAGCACATCAGCGTGTTTATTACCGACTCTATGACGGTTATCATTGTGATTCAATGATCAGCTATTATTGATTATATGGCCCATCTGTAGGATTATCATCTGTATGGACGCACATCAGCGTGTGATTACTGTCTGTATGACCATGTCTGCCAATATCACTTCATGTCTGGCAATCAGAATACTTCAGTATACATACTATATACAAAGCATTTTTTTCTATTTTTTTTTCTTTTTTATTACTCAAATAATTATTTTTGTATTTTTTAGTGCTCAAATAAATCACTTATATGATGTCTAAAATTCTGTCTATTATTTTATAATTGAAAAACTATGCAGGAATATGTATAATGACTAAAATAGTTTGTATAATTCTGCAATCCATTTGGTGGTTATTTTTCCTCAAACAGGGGGGCTGGGAGGACTATAAATAGTTTCAGAAAAAATATTGCAGGAATCTCATTTTTCATGGTATCTTCTTCAAATTTGAAATATAAACTCATGAGACATGTGGCTTTCAATCCATTACTTTTCGGGATTGCTCCAGAACTTATTTCATGTATTTGTATATGAAATAAAAAAACATTCAGTGTGGAAAAACATTTTTCAAGGCACGCCAGTGTCTATAACTTTTTATCTTTTTGAGCATTATCAACTCTGGATGATGGATAGTAAAGCCTAGAGTGTCTTCTTTCCAAAGATACCTAATTTGTTTGTGTAGCACACTTTGTCAGGAACTGTTACCGTTTTAATTTAGGTAGGTTATTTTCAGATATCGCCAAAAGGAAGTCTCAAAGTGAGAATGTGATCAAAAATCTCTTCAATAGGCTCAAATGGAGGTTACAGAGAGCTTCTAAAACCACAGCCAGGTCCCCGTAGGGATACGTCGTACAGGAGGCCTCAGCCTCAGCCACATAAACCTTCAGGGTGGAGTGAGTTACCCCTGCGGAGAAACGGGCCTGCCGGACCTCCAGGACTGTACCAAACGGGCAGTTAACTGGGTCAAAGTGGCGGTCTCCGCACCAAGAATTGAAATATTTTCACTTCAGGGCATACAGTTTCCTCGTAGAGGGAGCTCTGGATTGGAAGATGGTCTCAGCAACCTCGGTTGAGAGACCGGAAGCTATGAGCTGCGCCCCCTCAGAGGCCACAGCCACAGCTTCCACAACTCCGGGCGGGGGTGAAGGATAGTGCCCCCTGCCTGTGAGAGGAGATCTCTCCTGATGGGAATCTCCCACGGAGAGCCGTCGAGGAGAGAAATCAGGTCCGAGAACCATACTCAGCCTGGCCAGAACGGTGCTACCAAAAGTAGGCTGATCTCGTCCTGGCGCATTCTCGCCAGAACTCCCGGGAGCAGAGCGGTGCGCACCAACACATGGTGATCTCTTAGGTCTGGGAGAAAGTGCTTGACTGCACGAAACACGACCAACATCTCCAAACAATTGATAATGCCATGTGAGATGGCGACCACTCCACAGACCGCGGGCAGGGTGGCCACTCATGACCGCTCCCCAACCGGTGAAGGATGCGTCCGTCGCTAGCATTATGCAGCGTCAAGAAGCTCCCAGCACCGGGCCCTGAGACAAGAACCAAGCTTGGCTCAACATGTCTAAGGCACGTAGGCATCGCCGCGTGACCTTGATCATGCGAAGTGGATTTCCCCTCGGGGAGAACCACTTGGTCTTGAGCCACCACTGTAGGGGTCTCATGTACAGCAGGTCTCATGTACAGCACGACCAACATCTCCAAACAATTGATAATGCCATGTGAGATGGCGACCACTCCACAGACCGCGGGCAGGGTGGCCACTCATGACCGCTCCCCAACCGGTGAAGGATGCGTCCGTCGCTAGCATTATGCAGCGTCAAGAAGCTCCCAGCACCGGGCCCTGAGACAAGAACCAAGCTTGGCTCAACATGTCTAAGGCACGTAGGCATCGCCGCGTGACCTTGATCATGCGAAGCGGATTTCCCCTCGGGGAGAACCCCTTGGTCTTGAGCCACCACTGTAGGGGTCTCATGTACAGCAGGCCAAAAGTTATCACGTTGGACGCAGCTGCCATGAGCCCCAGCAGTTCTGAAACTGCTTGACAGTGAGTGACTGGCCCTATTTCACTCTCTTGACTGAGGTGAGGATCGACTCGATCCGAGCAGGAGACATACGTGCCTGCATCGTGGTTGAATCCCACACCATGCCTAGATAAGTGGTTTTCTATACTGGAGAAAGCACACTTTCTTGGCGTTCAGTCTCAACCCCTTCATGTGTGCGAGAATGACATCTCGATGCCGAATCGCCACCTGCTCTGATCGAGCTAGAATCAACCAATCATTGATGTAAAAGTGCGAGGTGAGAGTGCAAGGCCAACGGGAAGAACCCGATATTGGTAAGCTTTGCCCCCCAAAACCTCAGGGACTTCCCGTGAGAGGGAAGGATGGAGACGTGAAATATGCGTCCTTAGATCCATCGTGACATACCAGTCCTCAGACTTGGCCTGAGACACGACTGATGAGTGTAAGCACCCTGAACTTCAGTCACATGACTGAGCGGTTCAACTGACGCAGATCTACCATCCTTCTTTGGAACCTGGACTCTCTTCCGTGAGGTGGGACCACCTCGATGGCCTCCTCCCTCAAGAGAGTGTCTACTTCCTGTTCCATGATCAGAGCCCGTGGGAATCACCCCGTTGAAAGGCGGTGGCGGAGTGCCGAACTGAATACAAAGGCCTTTCTCTACAGTACGCAGGACCCAATGAGATCCATTTGGCAGTAGTTTCCATGCTGCCTAAATGGTCTACTAAGGCAACCAGTCTCTCGAGACAGGCCTCTGATGTACCCAGAGCTGCTGGCTCGGTGCCCTGAAGCGGAGGACCGGCAGGAGACGGCCAAACCAGGAGCTCTAGAGACCCCCGCAGGGGTGGCGAGCTTCTCAGCTCCGCTAGACTTCGGGGCGGAAGAAACAGAGAACATCGCTCGCTGGAGCCAGCTGCGCCCTGGAACACTGGCAGGGTTGGCAGACTGATCTCCCGAGGGCACTGGGGGGAGACGGACACCGCTGAAACGCCACCGCTTGTCTACGAGCGTCCTGGTACCTGTTGACGACGTAATTGACGGCGTCGCCAAACAGGCCAGAAGGCGCAAACGGGGCGCCCATGAGAAAGACCCTATCTTCTCCTCATATCAGATAGGGTCAACCATAGACAGCGTTTCTAGGGAGCTCAGAGATCAGCTTATATTTCAATCAAATTGAGCCCCTATCCCTCATCCAGCTCTCTAAGCAGGTACGTCAGCTTGGTGCGCCTGTAACACTGCCATGGTGTGCAGACACGCACCAGCCTGACCTGCAGCTGCGAGCCTTCAGAGACAATGCCACGCAAGGGAACAGATAGCTTGCGAGCATCTGTTCCACTCAGGCATCGCTTCTGATATGAATGAGAAATGCACGCGTCGCCTCGGCAACATGCGCTGCAACAGCGAGCTCTCACTCAAAGGGGGAGAGCGCTAGATCTGGGGAATGCAGGAGGAGATAGGGCGAACCTGTCTCCAACCCGTTCGCCAGATCCATGTTGCAATCCCCGCAATCTCACTCGCCGCCGTGCCTCAGCAGCGACGGGAATGCAAGCTGTACAGTGGGGAGAAGCACAATCAGACCCTTTTTTTTTTTTTAGAGCTGACTGCGCGCCGTTCTCATTCATAATATGCTTGTGCAAACACTGTTTCATAGACACGTCCACCTCCTCGGAGGAAGACAGGTCTTAGGGAAGGGAAGAAGATAGGGGCTCGCCCGTCTTCATTCCATACTAGTGATAGCTAATTTCAGAGAGCAAGCACAAAACGGGCAGTCAGCTCCCTCGAGAGCTGAATCTGCGTGCTCTGCTCTCAAGCAGACCACAGACTGCGTGTATCCCCAGCAGTGATATAACGTGTGTAGGGAGGAACACACAGCCCGTAATGCGATCTGCTATCGCCCAAGTGCTTGCACATATTGCTGGAGCCAAATTCAAGTGATTGTGCTAGGACAAACAACACTAAATATGACTCACAACACAAATCGACAAAAACCAAACGCCGGCTCCACCGCACGTGCTTTTATGCTTCCCGGTCGGTGATGTCACCCGCCTATGACGTCTCGCCCATCCATTGGACAGATTACACTCTGGTTCAGAGCGCGGTCACGCTGGAGGTGTTCCCCTAGCGCTTTCGACGCAGCTCGAGTTCCTGGAAGGGAACACTTAATTTCGCTTGATAGCCACCTGACATCTGTGCAGCATTTCATTCTTTTTTTTTATTTACTGTTTAATGGACTTTTCTGGGAGGCCAGTTACTGTAAGAAGTTACCCTACTTGTAATGAATACATGATTTTGGTCCTCTTTGTTTAAAACATCTAACTCTTGCTGTATTTCCAAGATGATAATAAGCTGATATCATCACTGATTTTGTATGGCTGCTATAAAATAGTCTAAAATGATTCCAGAGCACTTAACCAGTCTGCTGTAGTATTTATAGAAAGGCACAGCTTTCATCACAAATACCCTGTTGGATGATAAAATATTTGAGAAACTGAAATTGTATTTTGGACTAAAGAGTGAAAAATCTGTTTCTGCAAGAACTAAGTTACTACTTTCTCTTTTTTATTCTGTAACATGTACACCTTCATTAAAAATGATGCCTAAATCCCACTATTACATTAGTCACCACAATATCAAATCACTTGATTCCAGGGAAATTGGCTCTTATAGTGAAATGATGAGATCATTTTCAATGGCACTTGACATGTCACTTAAGTGAATGCTAATGGTCATTGACATGCTTGACTTGTCTACTTCAATTTGTATGTTCATGTTGTAGGTGGTTTTAATGACAGCTCTTGAGAAAGAAAAAGACAGGGAGCCTTTCAATGGAAACATTAAAACTGACAATGTAGGCCGAAGTAGAACGTCTTTGTTCTGGCCCTGCATTTAGATCGAGTTTTATTCACCAAGTGGATTTAGCAAGGAATTAGATGTGGTTTCCAGGAGCTGTGGGTGCATACATCTATCCATCGGTTTGCTTTGTTCAGGGGCACCTCAGATGTGGATAAAAGAAAGTGCTGGTCATTCACTTACCCCACCAACATTTCATGCCAGGTTATGAGTCCAACTCTTTAACCATTAGGCCACAATTGCCTTTTGACAGTTCATTTTTAGTCACTGGGTATAGGATTGTGACACCACTGTTATGATGGTCTGTGTCTGTGTCTGCGCCGTGTCTTCATGTTTCTGGCATGGTGTCTGGACACTTCTGTGGATCTGATTTCAGTATATCAGGATCCAGACACTCACGCTCCATGTTGTTTGTCGTCATCCGTGTATTTTACGGACTTTTCATGAGACAGCATTATTCATACTCCAAAATCATAGATACCATCTTCCAGCATAGATGCGTAAACTATAAACTGTCCTGATGCAGGATGTCATTAAATAAATCAGAAGAGAGCACAGGCTTCCACGGTTAGCAACTTGTGTAAATTGAATTATGTAAATGGGATACATCAATAAATAACATGGAATAAGCACTAAAGCTTACTGACTCACTGGATGGCATTCTGCCAGTAAATCAGAAGATAAGACATATTCTTTTGGCAGTGTAATAAAATTACTATGGAGGAGAGGACAGGACGAGAATAGAACCTCTTCAATTTAGATCAATGTTGGGAGATGAATCTGGACAGAGTCTCTCAACCACACTAATATCACTGAAACCGTGACGCTGTGGGAAATATACCACTCATTGCAAAATCTGTATTTTTACCAACAAGACATAGCAGATGTAAACAAAACAGTGTTAATAACACAACATTAACCAGACTTGGGAAGAGCGTTACAATTACATAACTTACCCACACATGGAGTAACGCAAGACTAGAAGCGGCCATATATACTGGCACAGTCTGATGTCCAGCTGCATGGACTGATGCTGCTCCCTTGGCTGATGAGAACAGATGCTCTGTTGCCTCTCAGAGGCCACCTGGCTGCCATCAGTCCCAGCACTAAAGTGTCCTGGCCTCCGTCATTATCTGTGGGGCTCAACTGATTGGGGAAATGGGCGCTGCAGGGCTTGTATGGGGTTAGAAATATTTCATATTTGCAATAATGATCCACAAATAAATTTCACAAAAATTCACAGAAAAACAGAAACAAATATATGTGACCCTTGCAGGCAAAATGAGTGTGAATGGGCATATAGACTAATTTTGAGCTACAGGCAAAAAATAGAGAAAAATTATTATTTTTATTTGAATTTGAGGTTTTCAAAAAAATGAGTTCATTAAGCCCTCATCTAACAATCCCAATGCTCCAAATAGTAATCAAACATCTAAAATTATCTTTATTTGTAAATTTTCTGACATTCCAGATAAATATACACATATACACAGAAGTACAGTATTTAAGAGTTCACACAAACATAATCTGTTAAGTGGATGTCTGGGGAACTGTTATATGACATCCATGCATTACAGTAGGTCTTAATATACAGTATAGTCTGTCTGTCGCATTAATGCAAATCAAACGACACAAGAAGAGCTGCTCTTGATTTAACTGCTTTTGTAGTTTTAATAATGAAATTATTTGTAATGAATTCACTAAAGGATTTTTTTACATTTGATTATGTTTTTCTTGAATGCTTTTGTTTAAATGTAAAATGAAAAAGGTAATGTATTATTTGTTTCTTATATTTATTCTACTGTTGTTTTTACATGTTCTTATTTATAATAACAAAGATAAAATAAAAAAAAAAACAGCTACATTGTGATAATTAATTGGAACTGGAGGAAAAGATGCAACATTGCTAGCTGATTTTGCTTTGTAACCTTCAGAAAACTTTGTCTTTTTCTCAAAACTGACTTTGCTGACTCTATCGACTTCAAACAGGTGTTGCTCAGTCCTTTATTTGTCTGATTCCAACAAATTATACATCATTTTAAAGGTCTGTTAATGGAGATTTTTGAAAATGTGATCATTGCGACTCATTTTGCCAGCACAGGTCATACAATGTTAGGACTCTCAGGGCTTTGTGCATATCTGGTTTCTGTCATGGTGTGGCCCACCCTTCATTCCTCCTGTGGAATTTATTTGTATAGTCCAAATACACAGTGTCACTCACTGATGCATTAATCACTTATCAAACCACTACCAGAATACCTGTGGCAATGTTTTGAATGCATAAAGTCCAAACTTGATCAAACCATCATTCATGCATTCATTTGTCCGTTAACAGCTAAATTTGTGTAAGATGTTGCACTACACATACCTTTCACTGAGAATACTTATTTCTCTGAATAAGTATGAAATGGATATGTTGTAGTTTTTATTTATTTATTTATTTTATTTAGCCATTTAGCAGACGCTTTTATCCAAAGCGACTTACAAATGAGGACATAAGAAGCAATCAAAACCAACAAAAGAGTAACAACGTGCAAGTGCTATTACAAGTCTCAGTTAGCCTAACGCAGTACAGATAAATATTATTATTATTCATTTTTATTTATTTTTTTATTTTTTAATAAAAAGACATAGATAAAATAAAATTAGAATAGAGAGTGCTAGAGTTAGAGGGTCAAGTAAAGATGGAAGAGATGAGTTTTTAGCCGTTTCTTGAAGATGGGTAAGGATTCGGCTACATGGATTGAATTGGGAAGGTCATTCCACCAGATGGGAACAGTTAATGAAAAAGTCCGTGAAAGTGTTTTTGTGTGTCTTTGGGATGGTACAATAATGCGTCGTTCACTTGAAGAACGCAAGCTTCTAGAGGGCATATAAGTCTGAATTAATGAATTTAAGTAAAGGGGTGCAGAGCCAGTGGTGGTTCTGTAGGCAAACATTAATGCCTTGAATTTAATGCGAGCAGCTATTGGTAGCCAGTGCAAATTGATGAACAGAGGCGTGACGTGTGTTCTTTTCGGCTCATTAAAGATTAATCTTGCAGCGGCATTTTTGATTAATTGTAGAGGTTTAATAGAATTGGCTGGAAGACCTGCCAAGAGAGCATTGCAATAGTCAAGTCTGGACAGAACAAGAGCCTGAACAAGGAGTTGTGTTGCATGTTCCCGAGAGAAACGGCCTGATCTTCTTAATATTGTATAATGCAAATCTGCAGGACCGTGCAGTTTTAGCAATGTGGTCTGAGAAATTCAGCTTATCATCAATCACAACTCCAAGGTTTCTGGCTGTTTTTGAAGGAGTTATGGTAGATGAGCCTAACTGGAAGGTGAGATTGTGATGAAGCGATGGGTTAGCTGAAACCACAAGCAGTTCTGTCTTAGCTAGGTTGAGTTGAAGGTAATGGTCCATCATCCAGCAAGAAATGTCTGTTAGACACGCTGAGATGCGAGCAGCTATCGTCGGATCATCGGGATGGAATGAGAGGTAGAGTTGAGTGTCATCAGCATAGCAGTGATATGAAAAGCCATGTTTCTGAATGACAGAAGCTAGTGATGCCATGTAGACAGAAAAGAGAATTGGTCCAAGAACTGAGCCCTGAGGCACCCCAGTAGTTAGATGTTGCGGCTTGGATACCTCACCTCTTCAAGATACTTTGAAGGACCTATCAGAGAGGTAAGACTCAAACCACTGGAGTGCGGTTCCTGAGATGCCCTTTCTCAATAGGGTTGACAAGAGGATCTGATGGTTGACCGTATCAAAAGCAGCAGACAGATCCAGCAAGATAAGTAATGAAGATTTGGAAGCCGCTTTTGCAAGTCTTAGGGCTTCAACAACAGAAAGCAAGACAGTTTCGGTCGAATGTCCACTTCTGAAGCCGGATATGTTGTAGTTGCATCAGTTTTAAGTTTTGAAAACACAGTTATGAATGGATTTGGATGGATCCTTGCTTCACCCACTGCTGCTTTATCCGGAGGTCCTAAGGAATTCATACGGTGGTCACAGGCCAAAACCTGGCCTAGTCTCTAGATGGCTGAAGGGCAGAAACTGCATGTGGGTCAATGAGAAGTCCTGCCCTTCCCGGCTTTGGTACCAGATAACTTCTTCTTGCATGAGGTTCAGTCAAAACACAGCAAACCTTTGTCCACTGCTGAGGTCAGAGAGGTGTCCGGCCGTGAACGGGACCCTGGAATGTGCTGTTCACCACACTATCTATAACCTAATAATTAGCAAAGTGTATTTATGGTGACCACCTGGTTATTACTCTGTTGTGAGAGATAAAATCACTACTGTAAAGCCATATATATATATATATATATATATATATATATATATATATTGATTTTCCTTAGTTGGAAAGCTAATTTGTGATCATGTTGGACAATAACGTTTTAAATTGCCAATAAGCTTTAGCAATTGTGACTAGCTCTGTGACTGACAATTACTTTGCCCAGGTTCAAGTGATACAATGTAATTTACTCTATGGGACCTATTGTCTACTAAATGTAATGAACTGAATAACAAACTAGTAGGTAAACATCACATTTTATATCAAAACAAATTTTCTAGTGAATCATTTATTTTCCTTCATTAGACTAGCATTAAATGCATTTTACCTGATATAGTGCATTTTTAACTTGTATTTTGGTAATACTTTAGATTAGGGAGCACTATTCACTGTTAACTAGTTGCTTATTAGCATGCACCTTGCTTATATTGCAGCATATTGGCTGTTTATATGCTTATAAAGCACATAGTAATGTCTTATTTTGCATGACCATATTTTAGACCTCTTAACCCTATACCTAAACATAACTTCTACTACAACTAACTTATTTACTATCAATAAGCAGTAATTAGAAGTTTATCTAAAGTTTTACCTGTGGATGTTATGCAGTACGTGTCTAGATCCTGTCTGGTGTTTTTGACGAGGTCCACGCTGGTTCCTTTGCTCCATCCATGCAGTCATCAGCAGCAGAAAAACGCCTGCTCTGGACGCTGATCTCCACAACAGAGTTTTTTTGGGTTGCTATATAGCATCTCTTGGCAATTTGTAGATAATCAGTCACTCAGAAATAATTTTGGTACTTTCTGACCCAAGCTTGATCAAATCCACAAATTACATTTCATGCCATTCAAATGCTGTTTCCAGCCCTCTGGCCAATTTTAGAGGCACAGTAATTCATTTCTCTTCAGGCAGACAGGCTTTTATAAATACTACTGTATATAATAGCAGTAGTACATAATAGTAGTGGTCAGTGTAACTGCTTGGTGAGATCTGCTGTTCTGTGAGCTCTTGATGATGGCATGCATTCAGTCTGTGAATCTTGTGTTTCATAGGTGCGATGTTGAAGTAAGGAGTCAGAATGGCCACACCGCAGAGCTCCAGACAGAGCAGCTATTCCTCAATCTCTGGAAAGATGTAAGTGAACATTCATGCCTTGTTACCGCTTTAAAATTAAGTCATTAAAATTAAGCAAAAGAAGTATATCAAAGAGTCCATTTTATCCAGCTTTATTAACATAAGCAGGTGTAGAATAACTTGAATGTGTTTGTAACCTACCCACTGTTTACAGCACTGTTATTCTTCTAGTTATTTGCCTTTGGCGGGTAATGAATCACAGAAAATAGCTTACTTACAAAAATAAGGTGGATATGAAGAGGAAGCAGAAGCAAACAGTATTCCCATTGTAATGTGCAGTAATAGATGCTGATGTGTGTTGTTGAGAGTGAGACAGGCTCAGATTGCAGGTCAGAGTCAGTGATTACCTGTGTGTGTTTGTCTCTGACAGTAATCACACCAAGTTACTCATAAATACATGCCCAGAACATAAACATATGTGACCTGCTATCTTTTGTTTTGTCATTTTGTTTCTAACATGGTCTGCCTCCTCACCAACACGTTTTTATATAAATATATATATAAATGAATTTGTCGATAAAAAAAGAAAAACAAAAAGAAAAGAAAAAAACTAAGATCGACAATATATGTTTTTGAGTTAACAGATTTTTTTTACTGGGTGTATATTGTAAGATCAATAAGAAGAAACCAAGCAAAAGCATTAGGCCCTACCTTTGTTGAGAATCTAAATATATATTGATGTGCTTATGTGAATGAAGACAGCAGCCTGAACGGAAGCCCGTGTGATTCATGGCTCGTCGCTCCATCAGTCAGCAAGAGGAGGTTTAGCAGGAACTGAGCGTGGTGTGTTCTGCTGCTCATTCATGTTCACGGTGACTCTGAATCACTGCGAGATGAGCTTGCCTTCCACCCCTGATGAACAATTAGCATTGCACACGCCAGCAGTTTGGACAGGTGCTTTTCTGTGCTCCACTGGACTTTCCATCTGCTTACACACACACACACACACAGATTTACCTGTGATATAACAGCACGCCTGCACAGAGCGTCAGATATGATGTAATCACAGCGTTTCAGCTCATTTAATCTTTGATGTCACTCAAAAACAGGCCAAAAAACTCAGGATACGATCGTGTCAATATGTTAATGACAAACAGGGAATGCTGCGAGTCAGAATAACTTCAGGATGCACATGAATAATACAGCACCTTCAGCTGACAGCTTATCCAAAAGTATCTTCTGTTTGACCAACAAGTGAAGAAACTGACATGAAGATTCAGACTTTTCTCCATATGCATCATCTCTGAGAAGAAAATTCAATTTTTATTCTGAAAGATGATCCATTTCAAATGGCAAATATAGACACAATGTCTGACAAGAGCAGATGAATAATTGATGTCTGTTGGGAAGAAACGCATGCCTTAATCGGCCAGGATGTGGAGGTTGTAGGTGTATTGTGACATAATGCCAAAGACAGAAAATATACGGAAATTTATTCAGTTCAATATATTTGTAGTGTGTTTGTTTCCAAAATGCACATCCTCATAGAGATGGGGGGGGGGGGGGGTCACTGAAGAAGCAGCGCTTTAAAAATCCCCTACTTTAAATTATAAATCATCGTAGACAGCTTCCAGATTCACATTTATCTACCATCATTTCTTTGGCGATTATAAAATGTTTCATGATTAGTATATGCTTGAGAGAAAGTGTGAAGTGTCCTCTGAACGTCAGCGATAATATTAGCAGCAAGACTGATTTTGGGTGGTTGCTGGTCTGATTATCCAGAGGCATCATGACTGTAGATGTGTGCTTACTCTGTAAATGACTCCTAGTGGAGAGCAGTGAATGATTCTGACCTCACTGTACATGGGAATAAAAGCACAGCACTTTCTGACCCATCAATGGACGGAAATGTAAATATTTGTGCTGGAGAGCAGCTTTTGCTCCACATTCATTCAAATAAACCCATTATCATGATGATCCATTCACAAGAGGCCTTTCTCACTGAAATTGTTTGTGCTGGTTGATACTTTGTTCAAAATGGCCAGCTGTAACACACTGTAATAATGTAACACTCATTTTTAAATGAGGCCGTTTGACCGACATATCAAACAACCAATCATAGTTCATTTCGTTTAGCGTCACGTTTTGGGGCGTGAAAATGTCGCCACAATAACAAACTCTCGGATGTATTTTAAAGATTCTATGCCGCAAAATTTAAGTATTTCACATACTTTTGAAAATCCAGCGTTTAGTTGACCCTGATAAGCGTTTGTCATCACATTTATAAACACGACGGCTTTCTTCTTTCGTGAGGGGGTTTGGCGCCACAGAATCTTTGTTTCCCGGCGGACCAAAAATAAACGCGACACTCGCGTCTCCTGGAAATCCGGTTTAATTCAACCAGTCAGATTACGACTTCGACATTCCTGAAGTGTTTCCATAAAAGTGTGCCATATGCATCAGATGTTTAGCCAACGTTCCGTGGGTGTGGCATCTGAGGCTGAGACTACATTGACGTTTGTTTCCTGTTCCACTCGTTCCCTCCATGGCACTCGAGAGATCACATTGCCATGGTGTAGGTGGAGAATAATATGACCTGTCCTGTGTTAGTTTATACTAAGAGACATTATCATTGAATGCGCAACACAACCAAACACTATCGATAATTAGAACCCAGCTGCAAGAAAGAAAAAAATTATATTATTTGCTTGTTTGAAATGGTAGTATCTGTAGTGCTATTATCTGCAATATATATATTTTTTTTGGTTTTAACATTAATCACTATATTGTTTAAATACTATTTTCTTATTTGTAAATCATTTAAGTTTTAGTAGAGTTTTTCTTGAAATGCTCAAATTTACAAAAAAAAATTTCCCTTTAATATTATTTTCAATGACTGGAAATGTATTAAACTCTTGCCTGCAATCACATCAGTCCTGACCTCTGCACTGACCTCAGGTCAGATACAGTGTTTATAATGAAGCAGAATCAATAGCTGTCAGACCTCTGTCGCCTGTGTCATGTGTTCACGCCTCTTGTTTCCATATTTGGGTTGTTTCCTGTCCTTGTTTAATGTGATTATTGGTTAATTCTTGTCCAGCTGTGTTTGTCTAATTATCTATGATTATCCTGTGTATTTATAGTCCTGTCCATTCAGTTTGATTTCATCTGGTGTACTCGTTACTCCCCGGTGTCGGTGTCTGTGTCTGTGTCTGTGTCTGTGTCTGTGTCTGTGTCTGTGTCGTGAGGTCGTGGCCTAATGGTTAGAGAGTCGGACTCGTAATCCAAAGGTTGTGGGTTCGAGACTCGGGCCGGCAGGCATTGTAGGTGGGGGGAGTGAATGTCCAGCGCTCTCTCCACCCTCAATACCACGACTGAGGTGCCCTTGAGCAAGGCACCGAACCCCCAACTGCTCCCCGGGCGCTGCAGCATAAAATGGCTGCCCACTGCTCCGGGTGTATGTTCACGGTGTGTGTGTGTTCACTGCTGTGTGTGTGTGTGCACGTTGGATGGGTTAAATGCAGAGCACGAATTCCGAGTATGGGTCACCATACTTGGCTGAATGTCACTTCACTTCACTTACCTCCTAACTGCATCTCACTTTAATGTTTCTTGGTAGGCTACTGTAGAAGAATTGTAGAAGTAAAATGTTATATCCAGTATGCTTAAATTCGCTACTACAGTTAAAGGGTTTAAAATGATACCATCATCAAGCATGCCAAAAGGAGTAAAGACGTGATTTCAATGTTGACAATGAATGGTATTGGACACACAGAATAATGACAGTTTGATGACTAAGAATTTCAGTTTCAACTACTATGAAAATGCTGTATTTTTATATCATTTTAAATTACGATGAAATCCAGCCTACTTGCGGCACTTCTTGGCGTAAGCTCCACCCGCTTGCTGGTCTCTGGGCTGCAGCGATATCTACTTGGGCTGCTCACTTAAGTCCACCGTCCGCGGGGAAAGCCAACCCGCCTGGAGCGAATGTGGCAAGCCCGCCTGCAGTTAATGTGGCAAGCCCGCCGGCCCGCCACTGACTCCAGTTCCCTAGTTCCGGCCAGGAGTGCCGTTTTAAGTCTTGTCTTGCCCTCAGGAACAGTTTTAATTTGTCATGTCTGTCGGTCTTGTCCACGGAGACTCGTCTGGGCCTTGTTGTTGAAGTGGAAGCTTTTGCTGAGGGACCCTGTGAGGGTCCCTGACTCCTTGTCACGCCCAGAAGAAGCCTCAGCTTCCTAGCTAGCGCAGGAAGGCTTCCTGTTCCTATGGGCTGTCCTGTTCCTGTGTGTTTAGCCCTGTGTGGGCTCTCTTGTCCTGTCCTGTCCTGTCCTGTCCTGTCTACCCTCTACCCCCTAGCTGGCTGGGGTGGCCGGGCAGAGGGACGAGGCTACGGCCATGAAGACCACCTGCCATGGCCTCCTGTGCTCCCTGCACCCCCATGGCCTCCTGAGCCCCTTGCTCCGCCATGGCCTCCGTTCTATCTGTTCCACTCTGGAGGTCCCCGTCCTGTGTTCCTGTCTGTGTGTGTCCTGAGAGGCCTCCAGAGTGCCCACCCCAGAGCGTTATGTCAGACCTCATGTTTCCAAATTTGGTTTGTTTCCTGTCCTTGTTTGGTGTGATTATTAGTTAATTCTTGTCCAGTTGTGTTTGTCTAATTAGCTATGATTAACGTACTAGGTTATGTATGTAACCCAGGTTCCCTGAAGGGAACGGGAGCTGCGTCCGAAAGCGCTATGGGAATGCCTTCAGCGTGACCACGCTCTAAATATCACCTGTAATCAGTCAAAAAGAAGGCGAGGCGTCATGGGCGGGTGACGTCACGACCAGGAAGTATATAAGCACGTGCGGCGGAGCCGGCGTCAGATTCAAGTCATGAAGCAAGCGCTGGCAGGGATGCCGGAAGTGTGGCTACGAGACGCCAAAACCAGAGCCTGCTCGGGGCGGACCGCAGTCACAACAACCCCGTTGAACGGCAGAGTTGGCCCATCAAACTGGATACAATAGCCATTCTCTACCGTGTGCAGGACCCAAGGAGACACCTTCGGCAGTCGCTGCCAGGCTGCCAAATGATCTACTAAGGATGATCTACAGCAGTTCAGAGCATGAAAAGACAATGCAGAAAAGCTGAGCGGATGTGGCGGAAGACGAAACTCGAAATTCACTATAGCATCTATAAAGACAGCCTTCATGCTTTCAATGTGGAACTAGTCACAGCTAGACAGACTTTCTTTTCTAACCTTATAAACAGTAACTTAAACAACACTCGCACTCTTTTTGCGACTGTTGAGAGACTGACAAACCCCCCAAGTCAGATTCCCAGTGAAATGCTCTCCGACAGCAGAGTTTGCATATCAGAAAGGAGATTGGCACATCCTCAAGTTATGCAGAGGTCACACAGATTCGACCGCAATTTCAAAAAGAAGTGACTGTGTGTTTTAAAAAAAATTGATAACAAAATTTTGGAAGAAATAGTACAGCACCTTAAATCTTCAACCTGCTATCTTGACACACTTCCCCTTTTTCAAAAATGTGCTTAACTGTTTAGAAGCTGATCTCTTAGAAGTGGTGAACGCCTCACGTCTTTCTGGGACTTTTCCAAACTCCCTCAAAACTGCAGTTGTTAAGCCCTTTCTGAAAAAGCGCAATCTTGATAACACCATGTTGAGCAACTATAGACCCATATCAAATCTTCCTTTCATAGGTAAGATTATTGAAAAGGTCGTTTTTAATCAGCTGAACAACTACTTAAAGTCAAATGGATATCTGGACAATTTTCAATCTGGTTTCCGAGCACATCACAGCACAGAGACAGCACTCATTAAGATAATAAATGATATTCGCCTCAATTCTGATTCTGGCAAAATATCAGTGCTGGTACTACTAGATGGCACTCAAATGGTTCAGATCATACTTAGAAGGGAGAGGTTATTATGTGAGTATAGGAGAGCATAAGTCTAAGTGGACGGCCATGACATGTGGAGTCCCACAAGGCTCAATTCTTGCACCGCTCTTGTTTAGCCTGTATATGCTCCCACTAAGTCAGATAATGATGAAGAACCAAATTGCCAGATACCCAGATTTACCTAGCCTTATCTCCAAATGACTACAGCCCCATTGACACCCTCTGCCAATGCATTGATGAAATTAACAGTTGGATGTGCCAGAACCTTCTTCAGTTAAACAAGGAGAAAACTGAAGTCATTGCATTTGGAAACAAAGATGAAGTTCTCAAGGTGAATGCATACCTTGACTCTAGGGGTCAAACAACTAAAAATCAAGTCAGAAATCTTGGGGTGATTCTGGAGACAGACCTTAGTTTCAGTAGTCATGTCAAAGCAGTAACTAAATCAGCATACTATCATCTCAAAAACATTGCAAGAATTAGATGTTTTGTTTCCAGTCAAGACTTGGAGAAACTTGTTCATGCCTTTATCACCAGCAGGGTGGGTTACTGTAATGGTCTCCTCACCGGCCTTCCCAAGAAGACCATTAGACAACTGCAGCTCATCCAGAATGCTGCTGCCAGGATTCTGACTAGAACCAGAAAATCTGAGCATATCATACCAGTCCTCAGGACCTTACACTGGCTTCCAGTTACATTTAGGATTGATTTTAAAGTACTTTTACTTGTTTATAAATCACTCAATGGCCCAGGACCTAAATATATTGCTGATATGCTCACTGAATATAAACCGAACAGACCACTCAGATCATTAGGATGGAGTCAGTTAGAAATACCAAGGGTTCACACAAAACAAAGGGAGTCTGCTTTTAGCTATTATGCGGCCTGCAGTTGGAACCAGCTTCCAGAAGAGATCAGATGTGCTAAAACATTAGCCACATTTAAATCAAGACTCAAAACTCATCTGTTTAACTGTGCATTTGAATGAGCACTGTGCTATTTGTCCGAACTGACTGCAATGAATTTGATGTATAATCATTTTCTTTAAATTCATTTTAAATCAATTTCTATATTATTTTAAAATTCCTTGTTTTTATTATTTTTATTTCCATGTTTTTATTGATTTTTAATGTCTATTTCACTTTCTTTTATGTAAAGCACTTTGAATTACCACTGTGTATGAAATATGCTATATAAATAAACTTGCCTTGCCTAAGGGAATCAGTCTCTCGAGACTGACCTCTGGTGTCAGAGAAGCGGCCAGACCGCTGCCTCGATGCGGCGCACCGAAAGGAGACGTGCGATCTGGCGGCTGAGGCGAGTGTCTCAGGCCCGCTGTAATCACAGACGGAGAAACCTGAGGAAGATACTCGCTGGGACCCGCTGTGCCCTGGAACAGCGGCAGGGTTGGTAGACAGGTCCCCGGAGGGCACCGAGGGGAGACGGTCACCGAGTACCGCGGTGTAAGCCGCTCCGCCCCAGTAGGGGTCGCCCTCCGTAGTCCTGGGACTTTGCCGAGGACCTCTTGGCCGACAAGACATCCCTCAGATCTGCCTTTGCCCGCGAGGTCCCCGGTGCAGAGCGCCGCCGCTCTCGGCTCCACCGCGGGGGAGCACGAGAGGCGACGCTCTGTTTCTGCGCTGCCCTGTGTGAGGAGCTGGCATGCGGAGGAGGCTACTCCCGCCCAGCAGCCTCCAGAGTTAGAGAGCGACGGGGGAGGAACCGCTGGAACGCCTCCGCTTGCTTGCGAGCCTCCTGAAACCTGTCGACGAACAGCGTCGCCGAACAGGCCAGAAGGCTGAAGCGAGGCATCCAGAAGGCAGACCCTGTCCTATTCCTTAATATCGGACAGGGTCAGCCATAAATGCCTCTCCGTTGCCACCATAGCTCCTTGGTGGCACGGAGGGCAAGATCAGCGGTTCTCCTGAGCTCGGAGATATCATCAGCTCTGATATCCCCGCCCTCATCTAACTCTCTCAGCAGTTCGGCCTGGTACGCCTGCAACACTGACATAGTGTGCAGACACGCACCGGCCTGACCTGCTGCCGCATACCCCCTGCCCACTAAGGATGATGTGGTGAGCAGAGGCTTAGTGGGCAGAGTAGGAGTCTTCAGAGACGATGCCGTGGAAGGAGACAGATAGCTTGCGAGCGTCTGCTCGATCTGGGGCATCGCCTTGTACCCGCGCACATCCAATTCCCGCACATTACCGTAGCAATCAGAGGCGGGAACGAATGGGCGGGACGAATAGGGTTTAACCGGGGAAAAACGGAAGGCTCCTGTGTAGAGGTGGCGGCCGCGAGCGTAGAAAACGCTCATCAAGGAGACTATAATGCGGCACAGATGTTTGCTCGGGGGGCAAACTGATGTCGAGCTTGGCCACACCCCGAGTAACCACCTCTAGCAACTCCTCATACTGGGGCGAGAGAGGCGGCGAAACCTCATCAACGCTCATCACGTCAACCTCCTCAGAGGAAGAGAGACGAAGCGTTGAGTCCTCATCTCGGGGGGAAGGAACCGCTTCCCCGAGAGACGGGACACCAGATCTGGCAGATACGGGAGGAGATAGGGACATGCCCGTCTCACTCTCGCCAGCCAGATTAGCCTGTAGATGTGTGCTTACTCTGTAAATGACTCCTAGTGGAGAGCAGTGAATGATTCTGACCTCACTGTACATGGGAATAAAAGCACAGCACTTTCTGACCCATCAATGGACGGAAATGTAAATATTTGTGCTGGAGAGCAGCTTTTGCTCCACATTCATTCAAATAAACCCATTATCATGATGATCCATTCACAAGAGGCCTTTCTCACTGAAATTGTTTGTGCTGGTTGATACTTTGTTCAAAATGGCCAGCTGTAACACACTGTAATAATGTAACACTCATTTTTAAATGAGGCCGTTTGACCGACATATCAAACAACCAATCATAGTTCATTTCGTTTAGCGTCACGTTTCGGGGCGTGAAAATGTCGCCACAATAACAAACTCTCGGATGTATTTTAAAGATTCTATGCCGCAAAATTTAAGTATTTCACATACTTTTGAAAATCCAGCGTTTAGTTGACCCTGATAAGCGTTTGTCATCACATTTATAAACACGACGGCTTTCTTCTTTCGTGAGGGGGTTTGGCGCCACAGAATCTTTGTTTCCCGGCGGACCGAAAATAAACGCGACACTCGCGTCTCCTGGAAATCCGGTTTAATTCAACCAGTCAGATTACGACTTCGACATTCCTGAAGTGTTTCCATAAAAGTGTGCCATATGCATCAGATGTTTAGCCAACGTTCCGTGGGTGTGACATCTGAGGCTGAGACTACATTGACGTTTGTTTCCTGTTCCACTCGTTCCCTCCATGGCACTCGAGAGATCACATTGCCATGGTGTAGGTGGAGAATAATATGACCTGTCCTGTGTTAGTTTATACTGAGAGACATTATCATTGAATGCGCAACACAACCAAACACTATCGATAATTAGAACCCAGCTGCAAGAAAGAAAAAAATTATATTATTTGCTTGTTTGAAATGGTAGTATCTGTAGTGCCATTATCTGCAATATATATATATTTTTTTGGTTTTAACATTAATCACTATATTGTTTAAATACTATTTTCTTATTTGTAAATCATTTAAGTTTTAGTAGAGTTTTTCCTGAAATGCTCAAATTTACAAAAAAAAATTTCCCTTTAATATTATTTTCAATGACTGGAAATGTATTAAACTCTTGCCTGCAATCACATCAGTCCTGACCTCTGCACTGACCTCAGGTCAGATACAGTGTTTATAATGAAGCAGAATCAATAGCTGTCAGACCTCTGTCGCCTGTGTCATGTGTTCACGCCTCTTGTTTCCATATTTGGGTTGTTTCCTGTCCTTGTTTAATGTGATTATTAGTTAATTCTTGTCCAGCTGTGTTTGTCTAATTATCTATGATTATCCTGTGTATTTATAGTCCTGTCCATTCAGTTTGATTTCATCTGGTGTACTCGTTACTCCCCGGTGTCGGTGTCTGTGTCTGTGTCTGTGTCTGTGTCTCTGTCTCTGTCTGTGTCTGTGTCGTGAGGTCGTGGCCTAATGGTTAGAGAGTCGGACTCGTAATCCAAAGGTTGTGGGTTCGAGACTCGGGCCGGCAGGGATTGTAGGTGGGGGGAGTGAATGTCCAGCGCTCTCTCCACCCTCAATACCACGACTGAGGTGCCCTTGAGCAAGGCACCGAACCCCCAACTGCTCCCCGGGCGCTGCAGCATAAAATGGCTGCCCACTGCTCCGGGTGTATGTTCACGGTGTGTGTGTGTGTTCACTGCTGTGTGTGTGTGTGCACGTTGGATGGGTTAAATGCAGAGCACGAATTCCGAGTATGGGTCACCATACTTGGCTGAATGTCACTTCACTTCACTTACCTCCTAAGTGCAACTGCACCTCACTTTAATGTTTCTTGGTAGGCTACTGTAGAAGAATTGTAGAAGTAAAATGTAATATCCAGTATGCTTAAATTCGCTACTACAGTTAAAGGGTTTAAAATGATACCATCATCAAGCATGCCAAAAGGAGTAAAGACGTGATTTCAATGTTGACAATGAATGGTATTGGACACACAGAATAATGACAGTTTGATGACTAAGAATTTCAGTTTCAACTACTATGAAAATGCTGTATTTTTATATCATTTTAAATTACGATGAAATCCAGCCTACTTGCGGCACTTCTTGGCGTAAGCTCCACCCGCTTGCTGGTCTCTGGGCTGCAGCGATATCTACTTGGGCTGCTCACTTAAGTCCACCGTCCGCGGGGAAAGCCAACCCGCCTGGAGCGAATGTGGCAAGCCCGCCTGCAGTTAATGTGGCAAGCCCGCCGGCCCGCCACTGACTCCAGTTCCCTAGTTCCGGCCAGGAGTGCCGTTTTAAGTCTTGTCTTGCCCTCAGGAACAGTTTTAATTTGTCATGTCTGTCGGTCTTGTCCACGGAGACTCGTCTGGGCCTTGTTGTTGAAGTGGAAGCTTTTGCTGAGGGACCCTGTGAGGGTCCCTGACTCCTTGTCACGCCCAGAAGAAGCCTCAGCTTCCTAGCTAGCGCAGGAAGGCTTCCTGTTCCTATGGGCTGTCCTGTTCCTGTGTGTTTAGCCCTGTGTGGGCTCTCTTGTCCTGTCCTGTCCTGTCCTGTCTACCCTCTACCCCCTAGCTGGCTGGGGTGGCCGGGCAGAGGGACGAGGCTACGGCCATGAAGACCACCTGCCATGGCCTCCTGTGCTCCCTGCACCCCCATGGCCTCCTGAGCCCCTTGCTCCGCCATGGCCTCCGTTCTATCTGTTCCACTCTGGAGGTCCCCGTCCTGTGTTCCTGTCTGTGTGTGTCCTGAGAGGCCTCCAGAGTGCCCACCCCAGAGCGTTATGTCAGACCTCATGTTTCCAAATTTGGTTTGTTTCCTGTCCTTGTTTGGTGTGATTATTAGTTAATTCTTGTCCAGTTGTGTTTGTCTAATTAGCTATGATTAACGTACTAGGTTATGTATGTAACCCAGGTTCCCTGAAGGGAACGGGAGCTGCGTCCGAAAGCGCTATGGGAATGCCTTCAGCGTGACCACGCTCTGAATATCACCTGTAATCAGTCAAAAAGAAGGCGAGGCGTCATGGGCGGGTGACGTCACGACCAGGAAGTATATAAGCACGTGCGGCGGAGCCGGCGTCAGCTTCAAGTCATGAAGCAAGCGCTGGCAGGGATGCCGGAAGTGTGGCTACGAGACGCCAAAACCAGAGCCTGCTCGGGGCGGACCGCAGTCACAACAACCCCGTTGAACGGCGGAGGTGGCCCATCAAACTGGATGCAATAGCCATTCTCTACCGTGTGCAGGACCCAAGGAGACACCTTCGGCAGTCGCTGCCAGGCTGCCAAATGATCTACTAAGGATGATCTACAGCAGTTCAGAGCATGAAAAGACAATGCAGAAAAGCTGAGCGGATGTGGCGGAAGACGAAACTCGAAATTCACTATAGCATCTATAAAGACAGCCTTCATGCTTTCAATGTGGAACTAGCCACAGCTAGACAGACTTTCTTTTCTAACCTTATAAACAGTAACTTAAACAACACTCGCACTCTTTTTGCGACTGTTGAGAAACTGACAAACCCCCCAAGTCAGATTCCCAGTGAAATGCTCTCCGACAGCAGAGTTTGCATATCAGAAAGGAGATTGGCACATCCTCAAGTTATGCAGAGGTCACACAGATTCGACCGCAATTTCAAAAAGAAGTGACTATGTGTGTTTTAAAAAAAATTGATAACAAAATTTTGGAAGAAATAGTACAGCACCTTAAATCTTCAACCTGCTATCTTGACACACTTCCCCTTTTTCAAAAATGTGCTTAACTGTTTAGAAGCTGATCTCTTAGAAGTGGTGAACGCCTCACGTCTTTCTGGGACTTTTCCAAACTCCCTCAAAACTGCAGTTGTTAAGCCCTTTCTGAAAAAGCGCAATCTTGATAACACCATGTTGAGCAATTATAGACCCATATCAAATCTTCCTTTCATAGGTAAGATTATTGAAAAGGTCGTTTTTAATCAGCTGAACAACTACTTAAAGTCAAATGGATATCTGGACAATTTTCAATCTGGTTTCCGAGCACATCACAGCACAGAGACAGCACTCATTAAGATAATAAATGATATTCGCCTCAATTCTGATTCTGGCAAAATATCAGTGCTGGTACTACTAGATCTTAGTGCTGCGTTTGACACTGTCGATCATAACATATTCTTAGAGAGACTGGAAAACTGGGTCAGGTTTTCTGGGATGGCACTCAAATGGTTCAGATCATACTTAGAAGGGAGAGGTTATTATGTGAGTATAGGAGAGCATAAGTCTAAGTGGACGGCCATGACATGTGGAGTCCCACAAGGCTCAATTCTTGCACTGCTCTTGTTTAGCCTGTATATGCTCCCACTAAGTCAGATAATGATGAAGAACCAAATTGCCAGATACCCAGATTTACCTAGCCTTATCTCCAAATGACTACAGCCCCATTGACACCCTCTGCCAATGCATTGATGAAATTAACAGTTGGATGTGCCAGAACCTTCTTCAGTTAAACAAGGAGAAAACTGAAGTCATTGCATTTGGAAACAAAGATGAAGTTCTCAAGGTGAATGCATACCTTGACTCTAGGGGTCAAACAACTAAAAATCAAGTCAGAAATCTTGGGGTGATTCTGGAGACAGACCTTAGTTTCAGTAGTCATGTCAAAGCAGTAACTAAATCAGCATACTATCATCTCAAAAACATTGCAAGAATTAGATGTTTTGTTTCCAGTCAAGACTTGGAGAAACTTGTTCATGCCTTTATCACCAGCAGGGTGGGTTATTGTAATGGTCTCCTCACCGGCCTTCCCAAGAAGACCATTAGACAACTGCAGCTCATCCAGAATGCTGCTGCCAGGATTCTGACTAGAACCAGAAAATCTGAGCATATTATACCAGTCCTCAGGTCCTTACACTGGCTTCCAGTTACATTTAGGATTGATTTTAAAGTACTTTTACTTGTTTATAAATCACTCAATGGCCCAGGACCTAAATATATTGCTGATATGCTCACTGAATATAAACCGAACAGACCACTCAGATCATTAGGATGGAGTCAGTTAGAAATACCAAGGGTTCACACAAAACAAAGGGAGTCTGCTTTTAGCTATTATGCGGCCTGCAGTTGGAACCAGCTTCCAGAAGAGATCAGATGTGCTAAAACATTAGCCACATTTAAATCAAGACTCAAAACTCATCTGTTTAACTGTGCATTTGAATGAGCACTGTGCTATTTGTCCGAACTGACTGCAATGAATTTGATGTATAATCATTTTCTTTAAATTCATTTTAAATCAATTTCTATATTATTTTAAAATTCCTTGTTTTTATTATTTTTATTTCCATGTTTTTATTGATTTTTAATGTCTATTTCACTTTCTTTTATGTAAAGCACTTTGAATTACCACTGTGTATGAAATATGCTATATAAATAAACTTGCCTTGCCTAAGGGAATCAGTCTCTCGAGACTGACCTCTGGTGTCAGAGAAGCGGCCAGACCGCTGCCTCGATGCGGCGCACCGAAAGGAGACGTGCGATCTGGCGGCTGAGGCGAGTGTCTCAGGCCCGCTGTAATCACAGACGGAGAAACCTGAGGAAGATACTCGCTGGGACCCGCTGTGCCCTGGAACAGCGGCAGGGTTGGTAGACAGGTCCCCGGAGGGCACCGAGGGGAGACGGTCACCGAGTACCGCGGTGTAAGCCGCTCCGCCCCAGTAGGGGTCGCCCTCCGTAGTCCTGGGACTTTGCCGAGGACCTCTTGGCCGACAAGACATCCCTCAGATCTGCCTTTGCCCGCGAGGTCCCCGGTGCAGAGCGCCGCCGCTCTCGGCTCCACCGCGGGGGAGCACGAGAGGCGACGCTCTGTTTCTGCGCTGCCCTGTGTGAGGAGCTGGCATGCGGAGGAGGCTACTCCCGCCGAGCAGCCTCCAGAGTTAGAGAGCGACGGGGGAGGAACCGCTGGAACGCCTCCGCTTGCTTGCGAGCCTCCTGAAACCTGTCGACGACAGAGCTCACAGCGTCGCCGAACAGGCCAGAAGGCTGAAGCGAGGCGTCCAGAAGGCAGACCCTGTCCTATTCCTTAATATCGGACAGGGTCAGCCATAAATGCCTCTCCGTTGCCACCATAGCTCCTTGGTAGCACGGAGGGCAAGATCAGCGGTTCTCCTGAGCTCGGAGATATCATCAGCTCTGATATCCCCGCCCTCATCTAACTCTCTCAGCAGTTCGGCCTGGTACGCCTGCAACACTGACATAGTGTGCAGACACGCACCGGCCTGACCTGCTGCCGCATACCCCCTGCCCACTAAGGATGATGTGGTGAGCAGAGGCTTAGTGGGCAGAGTAGGAGTCTTCAGAGACGATGCCGTGGAAGGAGACAGATAGCTTGCGAGCGTCTGCTCGATCTGGGGCATCGCCTTGTACCCGCGCACATCCAATTCCCGCACATTACCGTAGCAATCAGAGGCGGGAACGAATGGGCGGGACGAATAGGGTTTAACCGGGGAAAAACGGAAGTCTCCTGCGTAGAGGTGGCGGCCGCGAGCGTAGAAAACGCTCATCAAGGAGACTATAATGCGGCACAGACGTTTGCTCGGGGGGCAAACTGATGTCGAGCTTGGCCACACCCCGAGTAACCACCTCTAGCAACTCCTCATACTGGGGCGAGAGAGGCGGCGAAACCTCATCAACGCTCATCACGTCAACCTCCTCAGAGGAAGAGAGACGAAGCGTTGAGTCCTCATCTCGGGGGGAAGGAACCGCTTCCCCGAGAGACGGGACACCAGATCTGGCAGATACGGGAGGAGATAGGGACATGCCCGTCTCACTCTCGCCAGCCAGATTAGCCTGCGAGCCCCACGAGTGCAGCCGCCGCTCTGCCTCGGCAAAAGCGGGACCAGCACCGCGTGGAGTGCTCACAAAGGCTCCCTCCTCAAAGAGAGCCCTCCGGGTGTGGAGTGTGAGCAGCGAGAGCTGCTCACAGTGCGGGCAATCAGCTCTCTCGAGATGCATGCTCCGCACCCAGGCGGACCACGCACAGATTGTGTGTGTCCCCACTCGTAATGTAGCGAGGGCAGGGACTAACACACAACCTGAAACGCGATCTGGGATCGCCCAACGTCTTGGCCTTGGATTTAGGCATCTTTTTAGACAGACAACACTAAATAAGACTCACAAGACACAAAACGTACTGACAACATACAGAGCGCTTGCTGAATGACAGAAAGCTGACGCCGGCTCCGCCGCACGTGCTTATATACTTCCTGGTCGTGACGTCACGCCGCCTGTGACGCCTCACCTTCTTTTTGACTGATTACAGGTGATATTCAGAGAGTGGTCACGCTGAAGGCGTTCCCATAGCGTTTTCGGACGCAGCTCGAAGTTCTGGTGGTGACGAAAACCTGAATTTGTAGTCATTTTAACTATCAAATGCATTGAATCAATCAATTACTGTATTAAAACAAACACAACAAACAGTGAGTATGTTAGTGTTTATAAAGCTTTAATTCAAGACTCACATTTAAGTATTTTGATATATCTAAACAAATGATCCAAATATTATTAGAACACATAGGATCAGAATACAAACGAACTGTATTACATATATTATAAATATTATATATATTATATTTAATATAATTAAAAATTACTTGAAAACCACAAAAATATGATGAATCCACATTGAATTGCAACTCCATCATTGGTGTCAATAACATTATCTAAACATTTCAAATAATTTCCTCAGAAATTGGAAGATGGTGTTGACATATCATGGTTGTGACCAGGAAATATTAACATTAGGATTTAAAATATTCTAAGACCATAAAACTGACCAGAGTCCGTCTGACAGTGATATACTCTGCAGAGGAGGACTGTGGTGAGGGGGTCCTTTAGAGTGACAACTGCCCCTGATATTCCCATTATCAGTTTTTTTTTTACATTTTAATAAGTGTCTAACGGTGTTTACAAAAAGTATGGACACAAATTTGAAACCTTATGAAACATGCATGTGTCACTGAAAAACAACCTTGCTTTTTTAGTTGGGGACACTTGATTTCTAGCGATTATCGTCAATTTGATTGCACAAATACTATTTAAACTAAACTGAGCTAGACAATAACATCACTGAATTCAATAACGAAATGTCTTTAACTGAAAATTTTGTGTTTAATCTTATTATTATACATTACTGACACTCTATCCTCCAATTTGATACTGCTAAGTGCTTTGAAAATCTGTATTGTTAAAAGCACTATATAAATAAAGGTGACTTGACTTAAGTTTGATATGAGATATTATTAAATGTTGCTTTTGATAAAACAAGCTCTTTTTCATCATTAACATATTTTTTATCCATTTTATAGCATATGATTGAACCCTTCTCTGTGGACACACTGTTTTAGATTTAGTGAGACCACAATAAATGTCATAGATTTGATATAGTAATGATAAAATTAAATTGAAGGGGAAAATTGTGTAAAATACATTCTGTTATTAATCCCCCATAACATTTACAATTGAAAATATTTTCATTTTCATAAACCTAATAGCCGTTACAACATGTTTTGTCCCATGTCTCAAGAATCAGTGGTTTGTTAACAGTTCATCCACATGTGAGTACAATTATAAGAATATAAATGTAAATTGACTCTAGGCTGTGGGATATCCTTGTTTTTCACAATAACTTAGCTAGATGCCTCTATTCAACAAGTTATTTAGCAGAGATGAGTGTGTTTAGTGGAGCTCCTCATATGTTTCTAAATTCAACATTATACTGTAGCTCACTGGAAAAATGTGCCTCTACCTATATATTTGTCAAACTCCACACCCATACATACAGTTATAAACACTATATAACTAAATAAACACTAGTGGCAGTAAACACCAACAATTTTTATTAATTTCACTATACAATATAATAATATATTTCACATTTTTCACACTTGCATCACATAAGCCTCCATAAGTTAGGCTTTTCTGACATAGTAAACAGGCTCACCTGGTGAAACTCAATGTGCTTTTGGCAGCATTCACCGGCCATTTCACTTTGAAAGTGTGGTAATTTTGCAGAAATGTTGCCACAGGCACATTTTTACTTATATTTTACTTTTATCCCCAAAGGCTTGCTAGGGTCCCTCCTGTAACTTTGGTTACACTTTATTTTGATAGTCCACTTTAGGCATTCTAATAACTACAAGTAACGTTGCAATTACATGTCAGCTAATTTTCTGATTAGCCTGTCAGGGTAGGTTAAAGTTTTTCATAGTCAGTATGTTGTGGACCCATCAAAATAAAGTGTAAGAAGATATTAAGCAGACAGTCTACTAAGATCCTAATGACTGCTAGTTGACATGTAGTTGCAAAGTTACTTACTGTTAGTAGAATGTCTAAAGTGGACAATCAAAATAAAGTGTTACCGTTACTTTTGATTGAAGACTATGGCATCTCGACAAATCTGAGCACAGTTCGAGACATCAGTCATGAGGCTTCAATCATTAATTACGAGCCCTACAGGCATTAAAGGCTCATGTATGTATAGAAATGTTTGTTGATGACCTGACATTGTTGTGTATGTCCATGCAGCAGGATGCATGCCATACAGGTGGACTCGGTCCAGCGCTGGATGGAAGACTTACGGCACATGACGGAGGTGGAGTGCATGTGCGTTCTGCAGTCTAAACCCATCGGCGTGGATGAAGATGCTCCAGGTGAGCTCATCGTATCGGGGACAGGTGCTGTCGGTGAGCACGTCACTCGTGATAACCTGCAGACGCTGCTGAAGAGGGCTCTGGTGGTCAGCACGGAGCTGGGGAAGATGTTCCAGCGTCTGGAGAAGGGCCGCTGGCAGCGGGTCCACAGCACGGCTGTCAGGGTCAACTGTCATGTGCGCTCGCTCATCCAAGAGTACAGCACGGCCAGAAACGCCCCACCAGAAATGCAGAAGGTACGAAAGGACACATTCAGAAATAAACAACAGATGTGTCTTCAGCAATAACATTTAAAGACATAACTGCATTAATCTTTGATGATATAATTGGTTACACTTTATTTTGATAGTAGACATGCTACTAACTATAAAAGCAACTACATCAACTAAGTCTCATTAGAATATTAGTTGACTGTTAGGATAGGCTTAGGTTTAGTAGAATAAGTTGACATGTGCCTGTAAAGTTACTTGCAAAGTAATCAGTAGACTGTCTGTTGATGTCCTTCAAAATGAAGTGTTAGCAGATATTAAAGGGATAGTTCACCCAAAAATGAAAATTCTGTCATTAACTATACTCACCCTGAAGTCATTCCAAACCTGTAAAACCCTTTGTTCATCTTCAGAACACAAATTAAGATATTTTTGATGAAATCCGAGAGCTCTCTGACCCTCCATTGACAGCAAAGGTACTACTATGCTCAAGTCAAGTCAAGTCAAATCACCTTTATTTATATAGCGCTTTTAACAATACAGATTGTGTCAAAGCACTTAACAGTATCAAATTGGAGGATAGAGTGTCAGTAATGTATAAAAACAAGATTAAACACTAAATTTTCAGTTAAAGCCATTTCGTTATTGAATTCAGAGATGTTATTGTCTAACAATAATAGTATTATGTAGATCGGTATTTTATTATATTTTTAGTTATTTGTTTTATTTTAAGTTTTATTGTATTTTAAGTTTAGGTCTTCACTGGGGATATGTCCCCGGGGCTCATCCAGGTGTCCGGCCTCCGCCGACGATTAGGGCCACATACATCATCTCCCGGCGCCGATCCACCATCGGATCCGGATACGGACTGAGAAACAGAATAAGAAAGAAACAGACAAATATTAGCGTAGATGCCATTCTTCTTATGATGTAACGAGTACATAATGTGTTATGGGGTGCGTCCCCGGTTCCGGTTGATCTAATTAATGCAGCCTAACAATCCTTTAATGGGTTTGAATAATAGAAGTGTAGTAGTGTGTTATGTTTAAGCCAGGTTAAAGAAATGTGTCTTTAATCTAGATTTAAACTGACAGTGTGTCTGCCTCCCGAACAGTGTTAGATAGATTGTTCCAGAGTTTGGGTGTTAAATAGGAAAAGGATCTGCCGCCCGCAGTTGATTTTGATATTCAGAATCAGAATCAGAATCAGAATGAGCTTTATTGGCCAAGTATGTTTACACATACAGGAATTTGTTGTAGTGACAGAAGCTCCACAGTGCAACAGAAAGACAGTAACAGGACAGGACACAGGTAATAAAAACAAAATAACAAGAAATAGCCAATAACCAATGTACAAAGCAGCAAATATATATATATATATATATATATATGTATATATATATAATATAGACAACTATGTATGTACAGGTCAAGTATGTGCAAATTAGAAATGAGACAAATAAAAATAAAATAAGTGAGTGTGGTGAATGGATAATGTATTAGTTGTGTGTTCCACGTTTATTATTGAGTGTTCATGAGATGTATTGACTGAGGGAAGAAACTGTTCCTGTGTCTGGTCGTTCTGGTGCACAGAGCTCTGTAGCGTCGACCAGACGGTAACAGTTCAAAGAGGTTGTGTGCTGGATGTGAGGGGTCCAGAGTGATTTTGCCAGCCCTTTTGCTCACTCTGGATGAGTACAGTTCTTGGAGAGTGGGGAGGGTTGTACCAATGATTCGCTCAGCAGTCCGGACTACCCTCCGTAGTCTTCTGAGGTCAGATTTGGTAGCTGAGCTGAACCAGACAGTTATTGAGGTGCAGAGGATGGATTCGATGATGGCAGAGTAGAACTGTTTCAGTAAGTCCTGTGGCAGGTTGAACTTCCTCAGCTGGCGAAGAAAGTACAACCTCTGCTGGGCCTTCCTGATAATGGAGTCAATGTGAATATCCCACTTCAGGTCCTGAGAGATGGTGGTGCCCAGGAATCTGAATGACTCCACTGCAATCACAGTGCTGTTCATGATGGGGAGTGGGGGGAGTGCAGGGGGGGGTTTCTCCTGAAGTCCACAATTTTATCATCTCCACAGTTTTGAGCATGTTAAGCTCCGGGTTGTTGAGACTGCACCAGACAGCCAGCTCCTTAACCTCCGGTCTGTAAGCAGACCCGTTACCGTCCTGGATGAGGCCGATCAGTGTGGTGTCGTCTGCAAACTTCAGGAGCTTGACAGAGGGGTCTTTAGATGTGCAGTCGTTGGTGTAGAGGGAGAAGAGCAGTGGGGAGAGAACGCAGCCCTGAGGAGCTCCAGTGCTGATGGTACGAGTGCTGGATGTGAATTTACCAAGCTTTACTAACTGCTGTCTGTCTGTCAGGAAGCTGTTGATCCACTGGCAGACGGAGGTGGGGACGGAGAGCTGAGTTAGTTTATTTTGAAGGGTTTCCATGATAATGGTGTTAAAAGCGGAGCTGAAGTCCACAAACAGGATCCTCACATAAGTCCCTGGTCTGTCCAGATGCTGCAGGATTAAGTGCAGTCCCATGTTGACTGCATCATCCACAGACCTGTTTGCTCTGTAGGCAAACTGCAGGGGGTCCAGTAAGGGTCCAGTGATGTCCTTCAGATAAGCCAAAACCAGTCTTTCAAATGATTTCATGGCTACAGATGTTAGAGCCACAGGTCTGTAGTCATTAAGTCCAGTAATTTTGGGTTTCTTTGGGACGGGTAATGGTGGAGCGTTTGAAGCATGAGGGGACTTCACACAGCTCCAGTGATCTGTTGAAGGTCTGTGTGAAGATAGGGGCCAGCTGGTCAGCACATGTTTTTAGGCAGGCTGGTGACACACCGTCTGGACCAGGTGCTTTCCTTCTTTTGTTCTTCCTGAAGACCTGGCACACATCATCTTCGCTGATTTGAATCGTAGATGTGGGGGAGAGAGGGGTTGCTGGAGGTGTTAATGGTTGTGTGAAGAGGTGTTCTGGGGTGTGGGGTGATCGTTCAAAATGACAAAAGAACTCGTTTAAGTCGTCTGCCAGGTGTTGATTCTCCAGAGTGCTGGGGGATGGTGTCTTGTAGCTGGTGATATCCTTCATTCCTATCCACACTGAAGCAGGATCACTGGAAGAGAATTTGTTCCTGAGCTTGTCAGAATAATTCCTCTTTGCCACTCTGATTTCATTTTCCAGTGTGTATTTGGCCTGTTTGTACAAGACTTTATCCCCCTTTCTGTGAGCATCTTCTTTGGCCTGACGGAGCTGTCTGAGTTTGGCTGTGAACCATGGTTTGTCATTGTTGTAGATTAGATGAGTCCTGTTAGGAATGCACATGTCCTCACAGAAACTGATATAAGATGTTACAGTCTCTATGAGCTCATCCAGATCATTTGCAGCAGCTTCAAAAAGGTCCAATCAGTGAGGTCGAAACAGGCTTGTAGATCCCGCTCTGTTTCGTTAGTCCATCTTTTAACAGATCTTAATACAGGCATTGCAGACTTAAGTTTCTGCATGTAGGACGGAATAAGATGAACCAAACCGTGATCAGAGTGTCCTAAAGCTGCTCGTGGAACCGAGTGATATGCGTTCTTTATTGTTGTGTAACAGAGATCCAATATATTACTGTCTCTGGTGGGACATGATGTGCTGTCTGTATTTTGGCAGTTCACGGGAGAGATTTGCTTTATTAAAGTCCCCGAGAATGATTAAAACAAAGTCCGGGTGTGGTTGCTCACTCTCTGTGATCAGATCAGCGAGTTTCTGTAAAGCTGTGCTCACGTGCGCTTGCAGTGGAATGTAGACACTCACGAGAATGAACGAGCAGAACTCCCACGGCGAATAGAACGGCTTGCAGTTAATGAAGAGCATTTCTAGATCTGAACAGCACATCTTCTTTAACACAGTTACATCTGTACACCACCTCTCATTGATGTAAAAGTACGTCCCGCCGGTGCACGATTTCCCCGTTGATTCCGTGTCCCGATCTGCTCTGATCAGCTGATAATTAGGCAGATGAATCGCGCTGTCCGGTATGACGCCATTCAGCCAGGTTTCCGTGAAACACAAAGCAGCAGTTAGAAAAATCCTTGTTTGTCCGGGAGAGCAGAAGGAGTTCGTCCGTTTTGTTGGGTAGAGAGCGGAGATTCGCCAGATGGATGCTAGGCAACGCTGTTCGAAATCCGCGCTGACGAAGTTTCACGAGCGCTCCGGCTCTCTTCCCCCGCCTGCGCGTCCTCCTCAAGCGCTTGACCAGAGCTACGGCTCCCCCAACTACAATGTCCAGCAAAACGTCCGAAAAATCAAAAACCGGTAGAAGATTTTGTGGTGTGTTCTGCCGAATGTTCAGCAGATCATCCCTGGTAAAACTGATCTTATTTGAAAAACAAAAAACAGGAAAAACAAACAAAAACAACACGAACACTGAAGAGCAACGCACAATAGCTGCCATCACCAGCGCCATGTTGGATTCTAGGTATTATCAAACGGCCAGAGTTTTGAGAATGCAGCGGACGTAGAGGACTATAATGTGATAAGACCTTGCTCAAGTACTGAGGAGCTAAGACATTCAGGGCTTTATAAATAGTTAACAAGATTTTAAAATCTATACGATGTTTGATAGGGAGCCAATGCAGTGTTGACAGAACCGGGCTAATATGGTTGTACTTCCTGGTTCTAGTAAGGACTCTAGCTGCTGCATTTTGGACCAACTGTAATTTGTTGATCAAGCGTGCAGAACAACCACCCAATAAAGCATCACAATAGTCTAACCTTGAGGTCATAAACGCATGAATTAGTATTTCTGCATTTGACTTTGAGAGCATAGGTCACAATTTAGATATGTTTTTGAGATGGAAAAACGCACTTTTACAGATGCTAGAAACATGGCTTTCAAATGAAAGATTGCTATCAAACAGCACACCTAGGTTCCTAACTGATGAAGAAGAATTGGCAGAGCAGCCATCAAGTGTTAGATAGTGTTCTAGGTTATTACATATGGGGGTTTTAGGTCTGATAATTAACACCTCTGTTTTTTCATAATTTAGCAGTAAGAAGTTACTCGTCATCCAATTTTTTTATATCGACTGTGCATTCCGTTAGTTTCTCAATTTGGTGTGTTTCACTGGGCTGCGAAGAAATATAGAGCTGAGTATCATCAGCATAACAGTGAAAGCTAACACCATGTCTCCTGATAATATCTCCCAAGGGCAACATGCAAAGCGTAAAAAGTAACGGCCCTAGTACTGAGCCTTGAGGTACTCCGTACTGCACTTGTGATCGATATGATACCTCTTCATTCACTGCTACGAACTGATGCCATTCAGATAAGTACGATTTGAACCATGCTAATGCACTTCCACTAATGCCAACAAAGTGTTCTAGTCTATTTAAAAGAATGTTGTGGTCGATAGTGTCGAACGCAGCGCTAAGATCCAGTAGAACTAATAAAGAGATACAACCACGATCAGATGATAGAAGCAGGTCATTTGTAACTCTAATGAAAGCAGTCTCAGTACTATGATACGGTCTAAATCCTAATTGGAATTCCTCACAAATACTATTTTTCTCTAAGAAGGAATATAATTGCGAGGATACTACCTTTTCTAGTATCTTTGACAGAAAAGGGAGATTTTAGATCAGTTTGTAATTAACTAGATCTTTGGGGTCAAGTTGTGTTTTTTTAATGAGAGGCTTAATAACAGCCAATTTGAAGGTTTTGGGGACATATCCTAATGACAGTGATGAATTAATAATAGCCAAAACAGGATCTATGACTTCTGGAAGCAGCTCTTTGAGTAGATTAGATGGAATAGGGTCTAACGTTGGTTTAGATGATTTAACAAATGTATACAATTCTTCCTCTCCTATAGTAGAGAATGAGTGGAATTGGTCCTCCGGGGATCTATAGTGCACTATCTGACTGTAGCTAACAGCTGCATGGTTACAATTTTATCTCTGATAGAATCGATCTTGGAAGTAAAGTCATTCATAAAGTCATTACTGCTGTGCTCTTGGGAAATGCCAACACCTGTTGATGCTTTATTTTTCGTTAATTTAGTGACTGTATTGAATAAATACCGGGGGTTATGTTTGTTTTCTTCTAGAAGAGACGAAACGTAATCAGATGTAGCAGTTTTTAATGCTTTTCTGTAGGATAGGGTATTTTCCCTCCAGGCTATATGAAATACCTCTAGTTTTGTTTTCCTCCATCAAGGCACATAAATGTAGTAAGGATATCAGTAAAATAGTCCATGTGACCTTAATGTTATGAAGCTACTAGAATACTTTCTAGTATTCACAATGAACCAAGAGAGATGGAGGTTCTACATCAGAACGCGGCTCCTGTGTCAGCAGCATCACACGCATGGGTTGTGAATGCATTGTGATGACTGACATGGAAGAAAAGAAATTGTTGAATGAAGTTGTTATTTTTGTTTTCTTTGCACACAAAAAGTATTCTCGTAGCTTCATAAAGTTACGGTTGAACCACTGATGTCACATTACCTATTGTAACGATGTCCTTGCTTCGTTTCTGTGCCTTAACCGTGGTACGACCCTTGCTGTCTATGGAGGGTCAGAAAGCTTGCTAATTTCATCAAAATATCTTAATTTGTGTTCCGAAGATAAACAAAAGTCTCACAGGTTTGGAACAACATGAGGGTGAGTAATTGGTGACAGAATTTCCATTTTTGAGTGAACCCTTTAAGCAGAGAGTCTACTAGCACTCTAATGACTGCTAGTTGACATGTATAGTACTTGCAAAGTTACTAAGAGATAGTAGAATGCCTAAAGTGAACTTTCAAGTGGGCTAAGTGTCAAAGATATTGAAGGGGTATAGAAGAATTTATGATTCCTAACTGGGTTTCTGCTTGACCATTGTTAGTTATGTCACTATTACTGTTACTCATGCTCAAGAGTTAGTGATTTAAACAAATCCCTGCAGTGTTTGTGCACCAGACACAAATGATTCCTAAAAATCATGTGTGTTGTAGTGTGCTGGTATATTACTAAGCGATCAGATGCACCATTTCAACCTGCTGACCAAAACAAAAACACAGGAGAAAAAAATCCCATAGATGCACTCTGAAAGAGCCATATTTGGCAAAAGATAAGTACTATATTCTAGATGTAATCTATAGTTAAAGATTATTCTCAAAAGACCTTTGTGGTCTGAGATCATGTGGGTTATGTTCAGACCCTGCAAAGTTTTATATTGTAAAGTATTGAATGTTTGATATTCTGTGTGTCATCTCTCGTGGCAGTATGAGAAATCACTGCTGGAGAAGTGCATGGAGCTGAACGTCATTACTGAGAGGTGAAGAACTTTACACCTATTTTCATCACCTTAAAGTTCACATACTGAAGATCAGATCACGTATAACTGACAGTGTTTACTCCACAGGTGTCTTCATACTGAGGATGAATACTTCCTCAAATCTATGAAGGAGGCCATTCACGAGATCCTTACTGATGTCAGTGACTCCTTTAGCCATATGATTGACATGGCACTGGCCAATGAGATACAGGTAGCTTAAATGGATTTGTCTTCACGGATCATTAGATTTACTGACATTTTTGTTTCAGTTATTTCGGCTACAGCTTAAGTATTCATGAATCATCTTTAAATAATACAATATAATACGAAATGATTTCCACATTCATCCTAAAACTGCAGTTCTAATGCTATGAAGTTTAACAGGTGGTCTGATTTTACTCACTGCCACAATGTAAAATTTCTTGCTTTAATAAACTGGCCGGCTTACAACAAAAAAATGTACAACAACAGCAAAACAATTGTCTGTACAGTATTATTTTATGAAGTATAATAAAGGCAAAATAGCCTTCTCTTTGTAAACTAGACTCAAAAGCATTTGATACAAATATTTTAATATGACACTGAGTAAATACGGTTCATAACTATATGTTGCTATATCCATTTTAGCAAACCCAATGATGTATTTTGTATTTTAATTCACACTAACATCTTGCAATATAAAAACTTTGATGTCATTAGTATTAGTAGTAGTAGATAAGCCATTTTATTGTTTTGAAATCTATTGTGAGGTCCATTTTGTAATGTAAATAGATAAAGGTGTCTGAAACTACATTTTACTGACAGCGGTTAGAACATAACGTATAGGTTTTCATTACAATTAAATTGAAACATTAAGTGAAAACTACTCCGGTCTACAGAAATGTGACTTGGTTGATCCATTAGTGACATTTAATTTTATTTTATTTTTTTACAGATTTTGATTCGTCAGATTGAGGATTCTGATAATGTTTTTGCCATCAGTACTGCCATTAGTAACCTGCTGTCTTTAACTCAGGATGGGCCGCAGCTCTGCAGCATCATCGCTAAAGTACGAGAATACACACACACACACACACACACATTTTTATGTCATTAGGATGACTTTCAATAGGCATAATGATTTTATACTGATTATATTTTCCACCCCTTACCCTAATCTTGTGTTGTTGTTTTTTTTTTAATTGTATGATTTATAAGCTTTTTTGGGGCATAATAAAATGCCCCCCCTGTCTTTGTGGTGGCATTTGGTCCTCACAATGTACAGTAGGTTAAAACAAGTACAAACACTGTCCTGCTGTGGTCATGTGATCAGCTCCTTCTGGAATCTGTCATCTTATGTAATGCTTTCACTCCATTGCATTGGTTCACATTTTGTTTCTGTTTCATCAAATTTGCAATAAAATGCAAATTTGTTCCAGCTCTGCCAGATTAGATGGAGATCATATGTGGTTCACATTTGTTTCAGATGGATTCGTGTCCGGGTCATTTCAGGCTACTAACTCAGTTTTCCAAGTCATTTCTTTAGGGATTTTTTGACAGGGTTTATTGAACCAAAGTCTGTTCTTAGTGGCAAAGTTTTCTTAGTGGTAAAGGGCACATATTTTGCAATCACACAAGTTCAAATCTTAGATTTCCGTACATTGGTGTGTCTCTTACAAAGCTTGCTGCAAGTGATGAGTAGCATCCCAGACCTTCTCGCTTTCCCGGAAACCAATGATTCCCCACTGGGACGTTTGATGTTTCCCCATCCCAGGGGAACAGAGGTGGCTGGTAACTTAGCATGCACTGGAATAGTACTAACCTAGTCTCCAGATTTCGACTCAAATTTATGAGAACTGGGGCCAAGAGTTTTGGTGGCTTTGGCAAAAGGTGTGAAGAAAGCGCCTGGTTTCCTGAATCTTTGCCAACAGAGGAGTGGATTGAGAGAAATCTATTGTGAAATGGGTAGGTTTAGTCTGGCAGCAGTGGTGGGCAATCCGGCAGAGCTGGCTCAGTGATGACCCTTTCATCCAGGGTCCACTGGATAGGACTGACAACTAGGGGCAGTCATGGCCTAATGGTTAGAGAGGACTTGTACCCTGAAGGTTGAGGGTTCGAGTCTCAGGTCCAGCAGGAATTGTCGTGGAGGGAGTGAATAAGCAGTGCTCTGTTCCACCCTCAATACCACAACTGAGGTGAGACCCTTCACTGTAAAAAATTATTGTGATTTTAACGGTAAAGGACTGTAAAAAACCTGTTAAATGATTAACAGTAAGTTGAATAACTGTAATAGATCTAACCTTTGTTTTTGAGAAAGTAGCCTTAGAATTGACACTCATAGACTGTGTCTGAAACCACACCCTACACCCTCATTCACTAGTTCCTACATTAGTTCACGATATAGTTAACTATATATACATTAGTTCACAATCACTGAAGGAAAGAACCAGAAACAAGACTACAACTGAAATACAGCCACAGCCTTAAATGAAATCAACTGAAATAAAACAGCAGACAACAACTCCACAAATAGCATCACCAGCTGTTATAACTGTGTTTGTGAAGCATGTTTGTTAGACAAGAACAGCCAAGAGAAATTATTAAGCAGTTTTGAGTAACCGCTGGTCATCATCAATTAATAACCTGATTCTCTGATCTCAGCTAGTGTCAACCAACACGGTGGTTTATAATTGATTTCATATTTATGGAAGTAAAATTACCCTACAAAACGATGTCTAACTATTATGAAAGAATTTAAAACATGTTGTGCTTAAAGCATTAGACAAACACAGACATCTAGAATCAGCACATGAACCTCAACAATGGTGACTATTAATAATAATAAAAAAACTATTCATGCCGCAAAGCATGCTGGGTGCCAGTACAAAACGCCCAGCATGCATTGCGGCATGAATAAATTATACAGCTGAAAGTTCTTACTATTTTCTTTATTTGCTTTTATTTTGGTGTTGTTTTGGTTGTGACTTTTCACTAGACTGTTTTGTGATGTTCAGAGGTGAACTGATTTTTTTATTTGTTATACATTTTTGATTGTCACCAGTTTGGAGATTCATACGCTGATTGTTGATGTCTGTGTGTGTTTCAGGTCTGCCATTAGTGATGGGAAGTTTGGATCATTTTACCGACTTGGACCTTTGAGTCTTGTTCAGCTAAATGAATGACTCTTTTTTCGAGTTGTTTCGTTCATTTTATTTAAATATAATTCAAATGATAGCTGTTACTATCCAAACACATCTGCTACTTATGCAAACGTTTATCACACTACAAGCAATACAAAACTATGCTATAAGAAACAGAAAATATTACTTAATTGTTTACCTGGGTCTTTAGTCTATGATTAGTGCACCACCTCTTATCTGACAAGTGTTCGGGTTTGAGTCGTTCGTTCATCACGTGACAGCCCCATACGCTTAACCAATGCAGCGTGAGCCGGAAAGAGAATTGATTAGGTCTTCTATATCGAGTCTCGGGTTTGAGTCGTTCGTTCATCACGTGACAGCCCCATACGCTTAACCAATGCAGCCTGAGCCGGAAAGAGAATTGATTAGTTCTTCTATATCGAGTCTCGGGTTTGAGTCGTTCGTTCATCACGTGACAGCCCCATACGCTTAACCAATGCAGCCTGAGCCGGAAAGAGAATTGATTAGTTCTTCTATATCGAGTCTCGGGTTTGAGTCGTTCGTTCATCACGTGACAGCCCCATACGCTTAACCAATGCAGCCTGAGCCGGAAAGAGAATTGATTAGGTCTTGGTCGAGTCTCGGGTTTGAGTCGTTCGTTCTTTTGTCACGTGACCACTTGCCGGATCAGTACATATCAAATAGGCTACCATAAAGTAAAACTGTATTTTTTGTATGTTGGATCATATTTAAGAATTATCATAAAATTATCAAAATATGTGTAATAAGCATTTTCCTAGAAATAAAAATGGTCTGTTAATTTTTTGGAATGCAAACATGCCTTAAAGCATGTTCTAAAATATAGCCACAGTGTTATTTTAAAGCTTATTTATTTTTTATTTATTTAAAAAAGGCATAGCTTGTTGTGCTAATATATATATATATATATATATATAAATCTTTTTTTTTTTCCTTTTTTTTTTCATTGTTTAAATTCATTTGGGATTAGTTATTCTCTTAGCTAGAAAGCTTTTTTTGGCACAAAAGTGTTATTTATTTTAAAGTTTATTTATTTTATTTATTATTAAAAAAAAGCCTAGCTTGTTGTGCAGTATTTTGTTTGAGTTTTTTAAGGCTCTGTGGCTTTAGTATATTTTAATTTTCTTGTATTTTTTATTTAAATAGTTTAAATTCATTTTGGAATAGTTATCTTCTTTGCTATAGCTTTTTCTGGCACAAAAATAAACAATAAAAAACAATTCAGGAGTGTGTACAGAGTGTTAATGTCTAAAGTGTCATATGTTACAAAAGTATAGTAAGTAACACTATAGTCCAATCTAAAGGGTTAACTCAAAAGACATAAATACAACAAGGTATTGTATTTTATGAAGATTAGACTAAAAAAATAAAAATAAAAACAAAGCATAACAAATCAAGTCAGCTTTATTGTCAATTCTTCCACATGTACAGTACATACATACAGAGAACTGAAATTGTGTTACTCTCAGACCCTTGGTGCATACAGTTAACATTTAAGACACTGACAGTAGACGTTCAAATACAGATAAATACAGTTTAAACATATGTACATACAACTATACAGATATACAAATGAGGACGTTTGTAGAAAAATAAAAAAAGAGATAAAGTGGCATAAGGCACATGGCAGAATAGATAGAGTGCAAACCAGTTAAATAAAACAAAACTGTGCAGATATATGTGTAGTGCAAGAAGAGGTTAACCAACTCGTTATTATCTTTTTTTACCACATGGTGTTATGGAAAAGAACCATGTGACAGAAATTAAAAGCAATAATTTGAGACCAGAAAAGCATCACATAACTGTAAGAGTAAATAATAATACTAATAATTCTAATAATAATAATAATGACTATGCACCCGTTTGTAAGGAAGGTTGTAAATTAACTAATTTCTCTGTCCAAAACTGTCACGTCACGTGACAAAAGAACGAACGACTCAAACCCGAGACTCGATATAGAAGACCTAATCAATTCTCTTTCCGGCTCAGGCTGCATTGGTTAAGCGTATGGGGCTGTCACGTGATGAACGAACGACTCAAACCCGAGACTCGATATAGAAGACCTAATCAATTCTCTTTCCGGCTCAGGCTGCATTGGTTAAGCGTATGGGGCTGTCACGTGATGAACGAACGACTCAAACCCGAGACTCGATATAGAAGAACTAATCAATTCTCTTTCCGGCTCAGGCTGCATTGGTTAAGCGTATGGGGCTGTCACGTGATGAACGAACGACTCAAACCTGAGACTCGATATAGAAGAACTAATCAATTCTCTTTCCGGCTCAGGCTGCATTGGTTAAGCGTATGGGGCTGTCACGTGATGAACGAACGACTCAAACCTGAGACTCGATATAGAAGACCTAATCAATTCTCTTTCCGGCTCAGGCTGCATTGGTTAAGCGTATGGGGCTGTCACGTGATGAACGAACGACTCAAACCTGAGACTCGATAGAAGAACTAATCAATTATCTTTCCGGCTCAGGCTGCATTGGTTAAGCGTATGGGGCTGTCACGTGATGAACGAACGACTCAAACCCGAGAATGCTGTGCAATGCGCATGCGCGACTGAACGAATCACTCCCGGAGACGACTCGTTCTTCTCGAGTCACATTAAAGATTCGTTCAAAATGAACGAATCGTTCAAGAACGACCCATCACTATCTGCCATAGCTTTTTACACTTATTTGTGCATATTGTTCTTAAAACCATTTCATTACATTTGATTGCTGTAATATCAGTGGTGCAATTTAAGTGCATTAAAATAATCACATGTTTAATAACAGATTAAACATGGGTAAGATCAGCGAATTAGACCTGGGGGCTGTTCCATAAACCAAGATTAGAGTATAAGCCAGGCTTATTTCGGTTAGTCAGGCTTATTTTTGGTAGATTCGGTTTCATAAATCAAACTTAAAAAAGTTCAAACTCAGTTACCCCGGCAACTTATGCTGGCAAACTAACCTGGTCCGGAGCAGGCTAACTGTCAGGCTAAGCTGAGCTCCTCTAACTCTGACCAATAGGAACGCATCCATATTACCACTGACTCTCTCACATACAGTCAGTTTAATTTATTATCGGTCCAAAAATAAAAGTATACAGAAAATACACCTTAAATAATCAAATAAATAAAAAATAGGCTACAACCAACTGTATTTAATGTATTGTGCCCAAAATGTAGGCGAATGACATTTTAACATAGTTAAATCAGAAGTTGATCAGAAGTTTCTAGCCATGCAGCCTTTCTCTCTGAATTTATGACAGCTGTACCTTTTATGGTTATTAGAACATTAAAACATTACAATCTAAAATGTCTCTTTAAAGCATTAAAGCATAAAAACACAATCAAAAGTTAAAATCACTGAATTAAAAATGTAAATTTATAATAGAAATCAGAGTACATTTTAACTGATAAGAGGAACACACATTTAACTCATTTGAGCTAGTGATTAACAGTTGCTGCTATCATAAAATACACTTATATGTAGTAAAATTCTATGTGTCACATTTAATGTCCAACAACAAATATTTTAGCAGAATGTATATTTTATTCAGAATCCTTGCGCTAGAATTCTATTCTGCTCTGTCTGTGTAGCGCGCATGTGCGCCGCAGCGCTCGTTCTCTCGCATAAGCCTCGCTCTCTCCTGACAGCTAAATGGATATATTTGCATGGCTTTCTGACATTTACAGATGTAAAAAATATACCTGTGACGTATCAGTTATGCACTGAGGAAAACACAAACAGCACAAATATTCGCTGTTTGCTATGGTGGATCGATTTGATCCATGATCGACATTAAGGGCTGCTTCAGAATAAGCGTGTACGTCACATTATCCTGACTCACTGAACCTGGATAGCATTAGTCAGATTGCGTGAACTTGAATTGCCGTTTATGGAACCGCTTTAGTCCCGATTGATTTGTTAGGTTATTTCAAGTCAGGTTTTGGACTTTAATCCCCGCTTTTCTTAGCGTCTTTTATGGAACAGCCCCCAGATGGTTTCAATCATGATGGTTTGGACATCACATATATCAGTCTCATCTGATCATAGATTATTTTTGGTTTTAAAAACTGTACTTAATAAACACAGTAACTTAAAACTGCCAAATAAAATGTTAGCAAGTCAAGGTTCAAGAGCCCAACTAAAGCTACCACTGATCGCCAATATGGTGACTTCATAACACCTAAAAGAGCTTTTGTACACATATGACAGAAATAAAGTCAAAGGAATTTGTAATAAGAAGCTGGTGATGCTGTTTGTGGAGTTGTTTAATAACTCTCTTCTGAGATCTTGAGAGATTTAATGTGTTTTATTTCAGTTGATTTAATCTTTGGCTTTGGCCAAACTTCCAGTAAGTTTTGTTTCTCTGCTCTTGTTTCTCTTTCCTTCTGTGATTCTACTTGTTAACAGCAGGGGGCTGTTCCATAAACCAAGATTAGAGTATAAGCCAGGTTTATTTCGGTTAGTCAGGCTTATTTTTGGTAGATTCGGTTTCATAAATCAAACTTAAAAAAGTTCAAACTCAGTTACCCCGGCAACTTATGCTGGCAAACTAACCTGGGGGCTGTTCCATAAAAGACGCTAAGAAAAGCGGGGATTAAAGTCCAAAACCTGACTTGAAATAACCTAACAAATCAATCGGGACTAAAGCGGTTCCATAAACGACAATTCAAGGTCACGCAATCTGACTAATGCTATCCAGGTTCAGTGAGTCAGGATAATGTGACGTACACGCTTATTCTGAAGCAGCCCTTAATGTCGATCATGGATCAAATCGATCCACCATAACAAACAGCGAATATTTGTGCTGTTTAACGCATTGTGTTTTCCTCAGTGCATAACTGATACGTCACAGGTATATTTTTTACATCTGTAAATGTCAGAAAGCCATGCAAATATATCCATTTAGCTGTCAGGAGTGGGCGAGGCTTATGCGAGAGAACGAGCGCTGCGGCGCACATGCGCGCTACACAGACGGAGCAGAATAGAATACTAGCGCAAGGATTCTGAATAAAATATACATTCTGCTAAAATATTTGTTGTTGGACATTAAATGTGACACATAGAATTTTACTACATATAAGTGTATTTTTATGATAGCAGCAACTGTTAATCACTAGCTCAAATGAGTTAAATGTGTGTTCCTCTTATCAGTTAAAATGTACTCTGATTTCTATTATAAATTTAATTTTTTAATTCAGTAATTTTAACTTTTGATTGTGTTTTTATGCTTTAATGCTTTAAAGAGACATTTTAGATTGTAATGTTTTAATGTTCTAATAACCATAAAAGGTACAGCTGTCATAAATTCAGAGAGAAAGGCTGCATGGCTAGAAACTTCTGATCAACTTCTGATTTAACTATGTTAAAATGTCATTCGCCTACATTTTAGGCACAATACATTAAATACAGTTGGTTGTAGCCTATTTTTTATTTATTTGATTATTTAAGGTGTATTTTCTGTATACTTTTATTTTTGGACCGATAATAAATTAAACTGACTGTATGTGAGAGAGTCAGTGGTAATATGGATGCGTTCCTATTGGTCAGTGTTAGAGGAGCTCAGCTTAGCCTGACAGTTAGCCTGCTCCGGACCAGGTTAGTTTTCCAGCATAAGTTGCCGGGGTAACTGAGTTTGAACTTTTTTAAGTTTGATTTATGAAACCGAATCTACCAAAAATAAGCCTGACTAACCGAAATAAGCCTGGCTTATACTCTAATCTTGGTTTATGGAACAGCCCCCTGGATAGCATTAGTCAGATTGCGTGAACTTGAATTGTCGTTTATGGAACCGCTTTAGTCCCGATTGATTTGTTAGGTTATTTCAAGTCAGGTTTTGGACTTTAATCCCCGCTTTTCTTAGCGTCTTTTATGGAACAGCCCCCAGGTGTTCATCACTAAAGCTCAATCCTCATTTAATTAGTCACTTCATTCTCTCGTTAACTTCAGTGTTACTTCAGCACTCTGTAGTGTGGACATATAAGTGCTCTTTAAAACCGAGGATTTTGCTGTGGGATTAAAGGGGTTAAATGTGTGAGATGGAAAAAAAATATACACAAACGTAATTTTAACAGAAATACACCGTAAATTAAAAAAACAGTAGATTACTGGTAACCACAGCTGCTGGTATTTCACCGTAAAATCAAGAAAAAACCCCCAGCAAAATACATTGTGGGTCACAATGTGGGTTACCATTGTGATGGAGAGTAGAGCCTGTGTTTAAGTCAATGACGGACAGAGAAACGTTGATGTTATGATGCATGTTGCTTTATTTAAAGGCAGTAACTGTGTAGTTACTGTTACATTGAGGATCTCATCCTTAATTTCAATCATACGTGTATGTGTGTTGTTGTTATCTGCAAGGAGTTTGAGTTGAATTTATGTTTTAATGATTTTGCGTAAATCAGTAGGTTTTTCTTCATGTACTTAAACAAAACAGTTCTCAATATTCTTTTGCTCACTTTACTTGAACATTATAAATATTAGTTTATGAGCAAATGGCAGTTGGACAATTTAAGTGCAGTCGGTTTCTGCAAGTAAAATGAGTTAACTGAAAAGTGTGTATATTAATGTAATGAGGGTGAAGCTGAGGCTGTGTAAGAATCCATTTGCAGAAGTTTAAGTGAAGTGAAGTGACATACTGCCAAGTATGGTGACCCATACTCGGAATTTGTGCTCTGCATTTAACCCATCCATCGTGCACATACACAGCAGTGAACACACACACTGTGAACACACACACCCGGAGCAGTGGGCAGCCATTTATGCTGCGGCGCCCGGGAAGCAGTTGGGGGTTCGGTGCCTTGCTCAAGGGCACCTCAGTCGTGGTATTGAGGGTGGAGAGAGCGCTGGACATTCACTCCCCCCACCTACAATCCCTGCCGGCCCGAGACTCGAACCCGCAACCTTTGGATTACGAGTCCGACTCTCTAACCATTAGGTCACGACTTCCCAAATGAGCAACAATTCAACAATCCAAATCGTGAGGCAAAAATCAGAGTCGTGGTCACAGGCAAAGAAGTCGAAATCACAGTATTCAGTCCAATCAGCAAACAAACAAGAGGGTAATCCACAAGGCAAAAATCCAGGCGTATTCGGGCAAGGGCTCCCTCTGCTGGCGTGGCGTTACAGAATCCCCCCCCCCTAAGAGTGCCACCTGGCGCTCGACGAAGGCGTCCCCGTGGTCGTGGTGCTGGACGATCGGGTCTGGCTCAATGAAAGTCTTTGATGAGTGAAGGATCCAGGATGTTGTGGGCAGCTACCTATGATCTCTCCTCAGATCCATAGCCCTCCCAGTCCACCAGATATTGGAGCTGACCCCCTCGACGTCTTGAGTCCAGCAACTCATTCACCTTGTATGCTGATGATCCGTCTATATGTGGTTCTTGGTTCTCAGCATTAGGGTCAGCATTCGGGTGGACCGGTTTGAGGAGTGAGACGTGAAAGGAGGGAGCGACCCGATACTTAGTAGGAAGCTCAAGCTAGTACGTAACCTCATTAATTTGTTTAATTATTTTAAATGGGCCAACATACCTGGGGCTGAGCTTCCTGCTCGGTAACCGCAGTTTGAGGTCCCTCGTAGAAAGCCAGACCCTTTGTTCTGGTTGGTAGGGAGGGTGTGGGCGACGACGTCTGTTGGCCTGGAACTCTTGTGTTCTGACGGCTCTCTGTAGACGGACATGGGCACTGTCCCACACCCTCTCACTGCGCCTGATCCAGTCATTGACTGTGGGAACTTTTGAGGGTTCACCTGACCACGGGAACAAGTGGGGTTGATAACCCAAGATGCACTGGAAAGAGGTCATGCCAGTGGAGGAATGAGTTAGGGAATTTTGGGCATACTCAGTCCATGGAAGGAATTCGGCCCACCGGTTCCGTTCACAACTGCAATAAGTTCTGAGATACCTGCCGATCTCCTGGTTCAACCTTTCCACTTGGCCATTTGACTGTGGATGGTATCCTGATGTGAGGCGTACATTGATGTCTAATTGCTTGCAGAAGGCTCTCCAAACCTGAGAGGTAAATTGGGTTCCTCTGTCAGACACAATATCCTCAGGTAAACCATAGACTCTGAAAACATGGTGGAATAGGGCTTGAGCCGTTTCCATGGCTGTGGGGAGACTTTTGAGAGGGATCAAGCGACAGGCTTTAGAGAAGCGATCAATAATTACTAGTATGCTGGTGAAACCATTGGAGAGTGGCAGGTCTGTGACAAAGTCTATGGACAAGTGAGACCAAGGATGTTGAGGAATTGGTAACGGTTGGAGGAGACCAGAAGGTAGTTCCTTGGGGGTATTGGATTGAGCGCAAGTTTGGCAGGACTTGACATAGGTTACCACGTCCTTGGTCATCGATGGCCACCAGAAGGAGTTCTGTAATAGACGGAGAGTGCGTGAAATTCTAGGATGTCCTGAGCTCAGAGATGTGTGAACCCATTGCATGACTTGGAGATGTAAGCCTTGAGGCACAAAGTGTTTATTTGGGGGACAGTTGTCTGGTGGTGGTTCTTGCTGATGGGCTCGTTGGATCTCTTCCATAATGTCCCAGGTTACTGGAGCAATGATAACAGATGGTTGAAGAATAGATTCAGGTGGGACATTGTCTGTTGTGCGATCGTGACATCTGGACAGATCATCAGCCTTACTGTTCTTGCTGCCAGGTCTGTAGGTGACGGTAAACTGGAAACAGGTGAAGAATAACGACCAACGGGCTTGACGTGGATTCAAGCGTTTGGCACTCTTGATGTATTCTAGATTTTTATGGCCGGTGATAACTTGGAACGGATGGACTGCTCCCTCAAGCCAATGCCTCCATTCTTCTATCGCTGCCTTCATAGATAAAAGTTCTTTATTGCCTACATCATAGTTGCGCTCAGCAGAAGTCAATTTTCTGGAGAAGAATGCGCAAGGGTAGAGTTTACCTGGTTGACCATGACACTGTGAAAGAACGGCTCCAATCCCGCAATCAGACGCATCTACTTCTAAGACGAAGGGAAGGTTGGGATCAGGATGCTTGAGAATTGGGGCTGTGGTAAAACTGTTCTTGAGTTTTGTGAAGGCTTGGGTAGCTTATTCAGTCCATCTGAGTTTTGATGGTTTGCCTTTTAACAGTGATGTTAGGGGGATTGCTATCAGACTGTAGTTACGAATGAAGCGTCTGTAGAAGTTTGCAAAGCTGAGAAATCTCTGAAGTTCTTTTACTGTAGTGGGTTGAGGCCAGTCTGTGACTGCTTTGACCTTAGAGTCATCCATTTCGACACCTTGATGACTGATGTTGTACCCAAGGAAGGATGTTTGCTTGACATGAAACTCGCATTTCTCAGCCTTGATATATAGCTGGTTATTCAGCAGGCAGGAAAGTACTGTCTTGACATGTTGGATATGTTCAGGTTCAGACTTGGAGTAAATTAAGATGTCGTCAATGTACGCCACAACACACTGGTTCAGTAGATCTCGGAAGATTTCATTGATGAAAGACTGGAAGACGGCTGGGGCGTTAGCAAGTCCATACGGCATGACCAGGTACTCATAGTGCCCCCTAGTGGTGAGAAAGGCAGTCTTCCATTCATCACCCTCACGAATTCTGATCAGGTTGTATGCACTTCTGAGGTCAAGCTTAGTATAGATCCTGGCCTCACGTAGTTGTTCCAGTGCTGAAGGAACCAATGGAAGGGGGTAGCGGAACTTGACAGTCACGTTATTTAAACCTCTGTAATCTATGCACGGCCGTAAACCTCCATCTTTCTTTTCCACAAAGAAAAATCCTGCGGCAGCTGGTGAAGTGGAGGAACGGATAAATCCAGAGTTCATGGCTTCTTCTATGTAGTCTTCCATGGCTTGGGTCTCGTTGCGTGACAGAGGGTAGACTTTGCTTTTAGGAGGCATGGCATTGGGTAACAAGTCAATAGCGCAGTCCCATGGTCGATGAGGTGGTAACTGTGTGGCCTTGGTTTTACTAAAAACTTCACTAAATTCATCATAGCAGGAAGGTATCTTAGTGGTTTGAGTAGTGTTAGGGCTTTCGATGCTTGTCATCAAACAGGGGTTGATGATGGCTGTTTGCATGCAATGGGTTTGGCAGAATCTAGATCAATGGCAGAGGTGGAAAGTCCAGGAGCCAAAGAGTAAAAGTCCTGCCATATTTTTGTTCCACCCATGAGCAGCTGATTTCACCAGAGGAGGAACCAAGTCATTCATTTCAAGTCACAAGCAAGTCTCGTCAAATCCCAAGTCCTCAAAGAGTTAAAGTTAATGATATAATTAAGTGACTAATTAAATGATGATTGAGCATTAGTAATGAACACCTGATGTTAACAATCAACATCACTGAAGAAAAGAGAAACACAAGAACTACAACTGACTTCAGCCACAGCCTTGGATGAAATCAACTGGAAGAAAAAAGCAAAAAAAAAAAAACAACACAAAACAAAACATTGCCACCATAATTGTGGTCAGTGTTTACTTTAGTTGGGCTCTTGAGCCTTTAGCAATTTAAAAAAATTACTTCTAAGCAGTTGCAATGTTTTTTTCACAGCGAACATTTGTGCAATGCTATATTAAACCTTGAAGCAGCAGATTATTCTATGCTGTTGATGAATGAACATTCTCTCTGGTTTTAGGTTTTATTTCTTTGGTTTAGTAAATACATCTGCTTGTTGAAGAAAGAAAAAAACTGTTAAGCAAATGCCACAATGCTTCAATATTGAGGAAAAAAAATCCTGTTTAGAATTAGGCATTTAGACGAACGTTTATCATATGATCCTCAACAGTGGTGACAATAATTAATCATACTGCATTGCTGCATAAAGCATTTTGTTGATTGCCACATTGTTGAGATTCATATGCTGGTTATTGATGTCTGTGTGTGTCTGTAAAGTTTAGGAATTTTTTTATATGCGTTACATAGGTTTAAAATGAATTCACCATAACTGTTAGAGAAACGCTTTGCTTGCATGCTGTGGTGCCACAGGGTTGATTATGCAAAACCTAAACATATAAACAAAATTAAGAAACGAATGTTATTTTGGATAAAAATCAAACCAGCTTCTGGTGATTACCTGATCACTGTAGAGCACTGACTTCTCTGCTTTACAACACCACATGCAATGCTACAGAGAGAGTTCTAAAATAGGAAGTCAAGGGTAAATAGCCCAACTAAAGCTAACACTGATCTCCATGATGTTGGCATCATTTTAACCAACAGGAATTTTACTCTTTGGCCCCTGGACTTTCCACCTCTGATAAATGGGTTAGTTCACTATGATGCCAGGACAGAACTGGGTCATGAATAGACAACCAGGGGTAGCCAAGGATAATTTCATGTCTGGGGGAGTCAATAACGTAGAAGGAGATGGTCTCTTGATGGAATAGTCCAACAAATAGTTGAAGTGGTTGGGTTTGGTGGTTGATGCCATCTCTTATGAGGGTGTTGTTAACAGCAGTGATCTTGATGGATGGAACACAGGGTTGAGTGGGAATGTTGAATTTGCTAACGATGTCCTTGTGGCTGAGGTTCAGGGCAGCTCCAGAATAAATCAGTGCTGTTAAATCAATGAAAGTACTTTCAGTAGATATCCGAACAGGAAAAGTCAATGATTTGGTAGGGAGGAAAGAAAATTGTTCAACACTCACCCGGGTAGTAATCTTGGTGTTTCTCCGGGCTTTGTGTGGACATGCTATGCTGTGATGGCCTATTTCACCACAGTAGTAGCACAGATTGAGTTGGCATCATCGAGTTCTCTCCTCTTCAGTGAGTCTCGAGAACCCCAGTTGCATGGGCTCCTGGCTAGGCATTTGAGGAACATGGCAGAGTTGGTGTGTGACTGGAGCGCTGACCTGTGATTGCTGGACAATTTCTCTCTTGGGAGCATTCCTCATAAGGTTATCGATCTTAATAGCAAGAGTTATATATTCAGTAAATGAACAGTTTTCACCCTTGCAAGCCAGTTCAGTTTGTAGGTCGAGGTTCAAACTTTGTCAAAATACAGCCTTTAACGAGATGTCATTCCATCCACTTTGAGCAGCGAGCGTTCTAAAGTCGATAGCGTAATCTGCAGAGGTGCGGTTACCTTGAGACATATGAAGCAATTGTGTAGATATATCCTTGCCCCCAGCGGGATATTCAAACACATCATGTAACTGTTCAACAAAATACTCATAAGAGGGACGAAACAAACGATCTGTCTCCCAGATCGCTGAAGCCCAATCGATCGTTTTACCAGAAAGCAGTGACATTAGGAAAGCATTTCTTTTCATCTGAGTAAAACTTTTCTTCCTGGTTATCAAAAAAAAATCTCCACTTGACAAATAAAGCCCCGGCATTGCTCAGCTGAGCCATCAAATTTCTCTGGCATAGCCAGTCTTACCGTCTGTGGTGTGGGAGGAGGAAGCGATCGAATGTAATGGGTCAGATGCTAATTTGCAGACTGAAGCTTGTTGAGCTGTTCTTGGTAACCCTTGAGCACTTCACTTTGATAAGCAAAAGCCGCTTGAAGCTGGGAAACTTCCGCTGGATTCATAGAAGGCAAAGTATTCTGTAATGAGGGTGAAGCTGAGGCTGTGTTAGAATCCATTTGCAGAAGTTTAATGAGGAACAATTCAACAATCCAAATCGTGAGGCAAAAATCAGAGTCGTGGTCACAGGAAAAGAAGTCGAAATCACAGTATTCAGTCCAATCGGCAAACAAACAAGAGGGTAATCCACAAGGCAAAAATCCAGAGAAACAGGCGATAAATCATACACGTAGCAAACAAAATAAGACAATGGAAACGCTCGGTAAGGCAGTGAAACTGGCAATACTTCGCAAGGTCTGTTTGGCCTGACCTTGCTTGAATGACAGGAAGTGATCACAGAAGCAGCAGAGGGAGTGGTACCAGTCAGTACTTGGGCGAGGGCTCCCTCTGCTGGCATGGCGTTACAATTAACATTGTATCAGTTAATGAAATACGGTTTTTCACTGTAAATTTAAACAGTTCTGTAAATCCTAAAATGTTGCTACCGTATTTTTCATGGTAAAGTTCTGGCAACCACACCTGCCGGTACTTTACCGTAAATTTAACAGATTTTTTTTACAGTGTTGAGCAAGGCACCGAACCCCCAACTACTCCCCGGAGTTCATGTTAGTACTCCATTAGTATACTAGTCTCCCATCTGGCAGTGCAGTTCTGACACTAGTGTGCTCTGGAGCAGTTTTTATTTAACTCTGATGATAGTGATGGTGCAGCCTCATGTCCATTAGTTGTCTGATAAGGTTGTACTGGTGTGTGTTTCTAATCAGATCAATACTGTCCCTTGCCGTTAGTGTGCTGCATTGATCACAGTGGCAGTCTTGTTTTCTGGCTCTCTGCCTTGGCTACATTACCCTTTTGTTAGAGAAATGACTACCGGTTGTTTACCACCGGTATCTGAATTCATCTTTCACTTCCATCTGTCAGCGCATTTGCTTCACGCTTTCTGTTTAATCTCCACTCATTCTTCTAGTTTTAGTTCATGATTTTGGGTTCACGATTCAAATATTGAACATCACAGTTCAAAAACAGAGAAAAACTTAATTCACCAGCATAGTGTTTATAGTCCACAATATTATCATCTGAGACAATAAATAAATACTCTTTGTTCTCTATAAAATGTACATCCTTTCCCAACTAACTAATTTAGTCAAGCTTCATCTTTAAGGAACCGGCAATGGACTGCTTCATAACCTTAATATATAAGACATTAATTAACAAAACCTTTTAAAAATGTTTTATTTAAAAAATTTAAAGCAAAAAATTCAGCATCATTACTCCAATCTTCAGTGTCACATGATCTTTCAGAAATAATTCTAATATGCTGATTTGCTGCTCCAAAATATTTATTATTATTATCACAGATAAAAATGTTTGTGTTGTAATTATGAATCCATGATAGCGTTTTTTTTAATATTATTCTATTTATTTTTTTCAGCATTTATTTGAAATAGTATTTTTGTATTTTGTATTTTTTATGCCATTAGTGTTACTTTTGATCAATTTAATGTCCTTGCTGAAAAAAAAAAAAAAAAAAAAAACAATTACCCCAAACTTTTTAACTGTAGTGTATATAAATGATCATAATTACTACAAATAGTCTTACCTAAAATTAGCCAAGCTAATAATAATTATAAATCTCTTCAAGGAATGAATGAACATTATTGCATAAGAACATCAAACCATTTGATGTAATGATCATTGTTAAAGAAAAACAAGCTAATAATAATACGAATATTAGCATGTAATAGCTAAAAATAAAAATGTTTTTTAAAACTCTCTAAATGACTAACATGAATGGTCTTACTACTGTAGCACACATACATTATTTAATTTTTATCAACTATTGTATTGTTTGCAAGATGAAAAATGGTGCAATTTCACATTTTTAACCAGTGGTGTATAGATAGAGCTCTTCTCTAAGAAGAGTTTTTGAGAGCTAACCACATTTACTGTACGTCACTAAACCCAGAGACAGCACAGACTGATGGACATGAGAAAGCTGGAGCTGATGTGTGAATATCAGGCAGATTGGGGCTCTCTAGCGTGGCCTCAGGATGACATGCCGTGTTGCCCACATAATTAAGCTTATTCACATAATGACAGTGGTTAGCTCGTCTCGCAGTCATTTTCTCTGTAGTGGCGACCAATTTCTATCATCCACAGTTCTGGGTTAAAAATTTCACACACACACACACACAACACACACACACACACACACACACACACACACACATACACACACACACACACACACACACACACACGATTTACCCCTTCACATATTCACATAGCACAAGGATATACTAAATATACTGATATAGTTATATTGACTAATGTTGACTACAATATATTTATTTAATAAAAATAATACAAATTCACTCAGATGTTGCTGGAGGTTGGTTTTTCTCAGCAGATTATTCATTGATATTTGAATGCATTTATCAATGCGGACAGTTTATGTGTTCCACAGGAGGGAGCTGTGGTGGCCCTTCTGAAGATCTGCCGACAGGACTGCTTCAGTACTCTGTATGCACACGCGCTGAGGACCGTGGCCTCTATCTGCTGTGTTGAAGAGGGCATCAGCCAGCTGGAAAAGGTATCGGTTTCTCAGCATGCACATAAAAGCACCCAGATGTGTGCAGCAGAATCTGAGTGAGCTAAGAATGCAGTATCTCTTGTTTATTAAATACATTATCTTATTTTTTTTTCACTGATGTGAGTGTTTTCAAGTGTTTCAGATTCATTTTCACAAATGCTAATTGGACTAAGCATTTCACATTACATGGTTTCTGGCCAAGAATATTAGGTTGCAGAAGTATGACATATATATTCTGCTTATGAGTCTAAACACAGAAAAGGAAGATAATAAACTGCTGCAGTACACAGAAGAGGTTGTTTCTCTAAGATCTACCAGTTGTGACAGTTAGTGTAAGTACTGAAGTGATGCTGGTTTTCAATGTCCAAAGATTCTGACAGATGAGGTTTGTGCACCACTGAAAGTTACATGTCACAAATCAAGTTTCCATTCATGTTTTCCAAATCATGTTTTGTTATCGACAAAGAGAATATGTTTCCATCTAACTGGCCTTTTACTGATAAAATGGTGTGCGTCATGACATCATCCCTAAAAAAACCAAATTGTCGCATAAGTTTTGGCGTATTGCAAAAAAATAGCCCTTGAGCTGTTTCCATAAATAATTTCACCTATTGCATATAGTATAAGCTAGGCTAGTAGCCTGTTCTTCATCCATTTGAAACAAAACAGCCTATATTAAATAGTATAGGCCTATGTAAAAAAAATGATTTTTAAGTGTCATGAGTTTTTTTTTTTGTACTTTGTTATAGACTAGATAGATAGGCCACTGTTGATAATAAAGCAATGATCATAAACAGGTGCAGTTGTATTATTTCTGATTAACGTTTATAAGAAATAACGTTTATAGGTTCATTTCGGTTATTTTATTTCTCCTAACCCACGGTCATTAAGCCATATTAACCGTTAACCGACAAGATTATGTTAAATTACAATTCAATTAAATTTAAATTGATAGGAGGCTTTGACCCATTAAAAATACCTAAATTTATTTTCCACACTGTAAAAAAAAAGAAAAAAGTTGACCTAACTCAAAAAAATAAGGCAACCTATCACAATCAACTTCTTAAGTTAACTCAACTAGCACGACAACTTTAAGCTTCAGTTCATCTAATGAACAAAAATCAGTCTACTGAGTGTTAAAAGACCTGTCAGAGCAACCAAAAATGTTTTTGCACTACTCTTTTTTTTAACAATCCACTTTCTTTTATATTCACCTTTTGACATATGACGGGCAGCATTTGTCTCTTAAATCCAAAGGTAAACATTCATGTTAATGAACAAATACAGTAAACGTATTGCAGTGAGATGCAAATATACAGTACCTCAGCACATGATTCTCAAACATGGTGAGGATCAACAAATTTTAAATCAGTAAAAATATGAACTCTGTTCCACATCTAACAGCTAACTGACAGTAACAACAGCAACATACATTAAGCCAGAAAAATGTAAAACAATGATAATATTTTCATATTAATTAACATCAAATGTTTTCAAGCTGCAATGCATGCTGGGAACTTGTTCAAGTTCAAGTTTATTTGTATAGTGCTTTTTACCATATAAATCATTGCAAAGCAGCTCTACAGGAAATTAAGTTTCCACAATATATTTATATATTGCAGAACCTTAATATATTTAACTTATGGCAAAATGTGGTAATTCTGTATGTGGTCTGAGCGTTGGCATCCTCTGAGTTCCTCTGAGGGGTTGGCATCATCTTTTCTCAGGTGTTCGGTCATCTCAGATCATTTAAGGGTTGGATCCAGACTGAAGCTTCTGTCATTCCTAGTTACCACGGAATGTTAATCAACAGAGAAACAAATAGAGACATAATTAGCGTAGCTGCTGGTCCATCTAAGCAAAAATGATTTGTTCAACCCAAGCTAAAGAATAATAATAATGTACATTTGATCAGATATAACTGCAGTACAAGATTATAAGATGCATTATGTGAATGCTTGGCTAAAGAGATGTGTCTTTAATCTAGATTTAAACAGAGAGAGTGTGTCTGAACCCCGAACGTTATCAGGAAGGCTATTCCAAAGTTTGGGAGCCAAATGTGAAAAAGCTCTACCTCCTTTAGTGGACTTTGCTATCCTAGGTAGTACCAAAAGTCCAGAGTTTTGTGACCTTAGAGAGCGGGTTGGATTGTAGCGTGGTAGAAGACAAGTTAGGTACGCAGGAGCTAAACCATTTAGGGCCTTATAGGCAAGTAATAATATTTTGTAAATGATACGGAACTTAATAGGTAGCCAGTGCAGAGGCTGTAAAATAGTTTGTGGGGTTGTTTAATCAGATGTTGAGATTTAATGCATTTTATTTCAGTTGATTTCATCTAAGGTGATGGTGTTTCTCTTTTCTTCAGTGATTCTGTTTGTTAACAGCAGGTGTTCATCACTAATGCTCAATCAGCACTTAATTAATCACTTAATTACTTAACTGCAAGTTTTTAAATTTACATGGTTTAAACCAAGGGGAATTGTTTACTCAAACAGTTTGAGTTAACCTAACTTGCCGGGGTTTTAAGGCAATCGGTTTACTCAAATGATTTGATATAATGATATAATAATGTGAGCTAGCCTATATAGGCTATAGTATGCTAATACATTATTTCTTGGTTATATAGCATTGTATAATAATCGCATGTCCCATTGATAAATTATGTGCGAAAATTTCTGTTCATTTGGATAAAAGTGAAGTGCAAATAAAAATCAATATTGGGCTGAATAGTATAATAATGTATCTGTAACATTTCTCACTCTTGTCCTTTATTTATATTAAATGGCATTAGGTGTGTGTATAAGTAATTGGAGGAGCATGGGCCCACCGCCCACAAATTGGGTTATTTCACACACTGATTACAGTCATCGAAGTTTCTCCAGCGCAGAACTGCAGTACACTTTTAATTTTCCAGCTGTCCAAGCCACAAGTATTTACTAATATAGTAATATTCACAAATTATTTAATGCTGGGACAAAATGTCAGTCAGGCCGGGAGTCTCACAGTCATCCAGGTTACTCCAAAACTCAAAACTCACTCAATTAAAATTTCACACAATTTATAGCTGCTATTTCAGCTATTAAAATAGTTAAGTTTTGCATGTAATGGAAAAGTTATTTATTATTATTATTATTTAGCCTATTATATTTCGTTTCGTTTTTTAATAAAGTTAATTTAGAAAATCGTTTGGAGCATTTTTTGTTCGTTAAATGTTGGCCTATTTTGTTTTTGTTTTTTTGTAACGACCAAGGGGCCAGTTGATCACATATACGTTTGATCAATTTAGCCTTCTCAAATCAAGACGACTTGCCTAAAATAAAATCTATAGATATAAAACAGTTCAAACATATCACAAAGTTAGTTTAAATGTTTAACCCATATACGTGCGCTGTTAGACAGTTTGTGCGGAGAGGAGCTAAAGCATGCTTTTATATGACATGGAGGCGCGTGGTCACTTGCATTTTTTTCTTACAGTAGAAACAACTTAAAATACGGCTTAATTTTTGCTCATAAAGGTAAGGAGTAATATATAATTCTGAACTTTAAAGGGTCTACCATTTTTGTTAAATATGCTTACATTCACAATATCAAAAAAATTGTGCTTTTATAAAATGAATAGGAAAACAGAGTAGGCCTAGGCCTATGCACTTTCTGTCTTCAACAAGAGCGCTTCACAATTGATTGAATTGACTCACAGATATGATAAACATATATACAGAAAGCTTTAAATCAGGGACGTGCACAGGAATTTTGAGGGGCAGTTGCTCTGACCTGAAAAAAGGGCACCCCCCCCCCCCCAAAAAAAAACAACTCACGGGCTATATGAAGGACTGAGAATAACAGGGTCTTTATTAAAATATATATACACAAAGAAGTAAAATACTGAAATACAGCACTCAATCACCTTAACTACTACTAATAATAACACAGAAAAACATGACTTGAGTCATGAAAATCCCTACATCAATATCCCTATCAATATCCTATCAAGTCATTATGTTCTGCTCAGGCAAGATCTTTGAAATGACCTCTAAAATAGCCATTGTTTTTTTAGATTACAATTATTTAGCATGCAGCTCTTTAACCCTATACTTTCTAGCATGGTCCTCTCATCTCATATTTGGTGATCATCACTTAGGCCTACCTGCCCTATGTGCCTCCTCACCTCTGATTTTTGAGCTAATCAATCATGTTAACAACTTTACAGACTTGTTGTGAATTTCACTGACACTGTAGTAGGGTCACTTTGTGAAAATCTATATCTAAATGGTTAATTATAGATCTAGTAAGACAGAAACTCACCTGTTCCCCACTCATATTGGTCTGAAAAGGTAAAGAGGTGTTTCAGGTCTCGGGAGACTAGCATAAATTGACCGACAGCGCCATCTGCTGTTTTGGAAAAGAAATTTGCTCAATTGCACTCGTGTGAGAAAATCTGCCCGCACTCGTGTGAGAAAATCAGCCTGTCGCATTTGTGAGAAAATCAAGCCAAGTTTCCTCATAAAAAGGCAAATGAGTCTCACAGTTGTAACACACAATACATATATTTGTCCACACCTCTGCATTTTCTCTCAAATAGAGTTTTGTATTTGAAAATCACTTTGCGTTTGTTTGAAAGTTGAGTTTTTCTTTGCAAAGCAGATTGTGTTTATTTGCAAAACACTGGATTTGTTTGATAAATATCGGCACAAAAATCGCTCCATATGAGACGCCTCACCCGACAACCGCGACAATCTCGCGCCCGCTCATGCAGGCTCAGCTCAGGTGCCCGTCACGTGCAGCGCTGCAGCAGCCACGTAAACAGAGTTTGCCCTTCCCCTACTGACTTTCACTTTCGGTGCCCGAAGAGAAGTGAATGAGGCTTTTCGATTTTTTTTTTAATTATTATTATTAATCTAGGCCTACGTGAAAATCTGCATCCATTGTACGATGTTGTTGTTTTTTTCCTCGGAAGGGCAAGGTGAGTCGAAATGGGCATATGGGCAGTTGCCAGGGCAACCTGAGCAACCCCCCTGTGCACGTCCCTGCTTTAAATTACTATTTTAAAACGAAATCATTCAAATCGAAAACAAAAATGCTTTCATGTAACCGTAAAGATGCATTTCTCTCTAAAGGCACGTCCAATGAGGAGATGGCGAGTAATTTTTTTCATCACCGTCTAAGGCTATAAAAATAAGAAAAAGCCTAAAACAGGCCCGATTATAATTTGCGTTTTATTTTATAATTGTATATAAAATTAAAAAATTAAACACAAACATGGGAGCTAGGATGGGGCTAGCAGGTGCTATTCGGTGTCAAACAGTTGTGTTTTTTGTTCGTTTGAGTTTTATTCTCTATTCTTTTCAATTAAAAGTTCATTAAATGCACCATTGATTCCATGAGGTTACTGTATAGTAATATTAAAACTATAATATCAAAACTAATTAAAAAAGGCAACAACTTAACTAAACCGTTTAAAAATATTTAATTGTGTGTTGCATTCCTAGTTCTAGACACACATTTCCTCTGGCCTTTCATTAGAACATGAGAAACACAAGATTTTCTTTGCTATCAAAGACCCCAAAACAATACAAAACATATATAACTAGAATGTTTAACAGTTCAAAGTGAATTGCATTGAAAGGCATTTTTACTAAACTAAAATTCTGTGATGGTGTCTAAAAAAATAAAATAATAAAAAAAATATTTTGTGAATTGTACTGACACATAACTGATATGGACATGCTGAGTTATTCCTGCTTGCCTGTTCAATATATTAGTCATACTGTGATTGTCATAGGCTATGTAGTGTTCTGTTCTGGTGAGTAGTGCATTTCATAGTTTGTGTAACAGCACCACTGTGTGGTGAACAGCATTCGAAAACTGCACAGATTAGTTCAGAAACACCATGGGTTTGATTCAGTTTGATCTCTGAAGGGCTGAGAAAATAAAATGACAATGTGCTATCATAAATTGTGTGTGTAAAATAACAGTAAAATACAGGCAACTGTGGTTCCTTTTTTTAAAAAAAAGACTTTAATTCAAATCTGTGCAGTTCACCGTTAGCTATGCACACGTCTGTGATAACACAACAAAGACAGCATCGCTGCATCAGCAACAGCACAGTTACTGCCTTTAAATAAAGCAGCAAATCATCAGTGTTTGTGGCTCATCATTGACTGAAGCACAGGCTCTATCTCCAGCACAATGGTGACCCACAAAACCAAAAACATTTATACAGTTCAGTTAAATATTTACTCTCATTATCAGTTCACGAATTTACATAACTGTATTGTACATTAATATTTCAGTCAAATTAATTTGTTTCATTTAGTAAATCTGATTGTTACATTTGACAGAATATGACTGTTCTGAATTCACTCATTAGTTTTAATTCTCCCTGTCAGGTGGACTGTATTAGGATACTCATGTAGGGAATAGTGAATAAGGGTGTAGGGCAGGGGTGGGCAATTAATTTTCCCAAGGGGCCACATGAGAAACTTGGGCAGTTGCAGAGGGTCATGGAGCATGTCTATGGGGGAGGGGCGGAGTCTTTATTTGTCAGGAACATAGCCATTTCCGGAATCGTATGCCTGATGAAAAAATGTATTTAAAACACGTTCATATTTTAGAAAATGTAGTTAATATTTACATCATTAATGATTTATCTTATCCACCCTCGACCCACCCGCAAATAACCAGAATGCATTTTTTTAATTACCTGACCCATGGATTATCCACAGCGCCTGCAGATATAACAGCCATGCACGCATCACTACTGCGCAGATATCAACAGCATTACTTGGTTGTAGGTTGCCAAGTTGAGGGGACAAATGGGTTGAAATTGGTATGTGTCGATTGTGTGAGAAGGATGCGTTTCACACAAGATCGGGCAACCGGACAACCTTGGAATATGTTGACGTGATTATTCTTATAATGAGGTTGGGGCCATACAAGTACGGGAGTTTCAATGCTAGTTTTTATTTGGCTGTTATAACTGTGTGTGTGAAGCATATTTGTTATGACGAGAAAAGCCAAGACAAATTAAGTAGCTTTTATTAACTGCTGATGGTCATCATCAATTAATGACCCAATTCACTGATCTCAGTTTGAATCAACCAATACGGGTGATTTGTAATTAACTTCATATTACTTATAATAACAATATTATACTACAAGATAAGTTGACACACTACTATGAAAGAATTTAAAAACATTTCATGCACAAAGCCTTTAGACAAAAGCTACAGCCCAATTTCGACAACCACAGACATCAAGAATCATCACACGAACCTCAATAATGGTGACTATTAATAATAAAGGTCTTACTATTTTCTTAATTTATTTTGGTGTTGTTTTGGTTGAGACTTTTCAGTAGACTGTTTTGTGATGTTCAGAGTTGAACCGATTTTTTTATTTGTTATATATATATATTTTTTTTTTTTTAATCATTTTTGATTGTCACCAGTTTGGAGATTCATACGCTGATTGTTGATGTCTGTGTGTGTTTAAAAACTGCTGTAGGGCAGTACGTTTGTTACAAATTATAACTAACTTTGACAAGTCAAGATTCAAGAGTCCATCTAAAATAACCACTGGTTGGCAATATGGTGACTTCAGATGAAAGCACAACATTTAAAAGAGCTTTTGAACTTTCTGTTGTGTTTTCCAGGTCACCATTGTGCTGGAGTGTGGAGCCTGTGTTTAAATCAAGGGCGGACACAGAAACACTGATGCTATGCTGCATGTTGCTTTATTTAAAGGCAGTAACTGTATAGTTACTGATGCAGTGAGAATCTCTTTGCTAATTTTAATCACACGTGTATTGCTGTTATCTGCAAGAGATTTTAATTGAACTGATGCTTTTAATGACTTTGCATAAATCAGTAGGGTTTTCTTCATGTGCTTAAGCAAAATAGTTCTCAATACCCTTATGCTCACTTTACTTAAACATTACAAATATTAGTTTATAAATAAATGGCAGTTGGACAATTTAAGTGCAGTCGGTTTCTGCAAATAAAATGAGTTAACTGAAAAGTTTGTATATTAACATGGTATCAGTTAATGAAATACGTTTTTTCACTGTAAATGTTAGCAGTTCTGTAAATCCTAAAATGTTGCTACCGTATTTTTCACGGTAAAATTCTGGCAACCACAGCTGCCGGTATTTTACCGTAAATTTAACAGATTTTTTTTTTTTTTTTACAGTGTAGCAAAGCTATCCAAAGTGCTTAACAATGTAAAATAAATTTAAATGAGAAAAGAAAAGAAAACAGAAAAGAAAAGAAGCAAACAAGACATCCAATAAAACATCAATAAATTGACATTAAAATGCTAAGGAAAAAATATATGTTTTCAATCTTGATTTAAAACTGGTAATGGAAGGTGCAAGACGGCATTCTAGAGGCAATTGGTTCCATAGACGAGGGGCATTGACTGAAAAGGCTCTGTCACCCTTGGTTTTCAAATGGGAACGAGGGACAGATAAAAGAGCCCTGTCAGTGGATCTTAAATGTCTGGTAGTTGACAAAGGGATAAGAAGAACTTTAAGATAAAACGGAGCTTGATTGTTAAGAGCTTTGAAGACAAACAGCAGAATCTCTCTAAACTCTCTGAACTCTAAAATGGACCGGGAGCCAGTGTAGTGAGGCTAAAATTGAAGTGACGTGGTCATATTTCTTTGCCCCAGTCAGCAGTCTTGCAGCTGCATTTTGAACCAACTGGAGACGTGAGCGCGATGACTGAGGAAGACCTGAGTACAGAGAATTACACCAATTTAAACGTGAGGTAATAAAAGCATGAAGAACTATAACCACCGCTCTGACATGCAAAAGTTTAGGCTATAAATCTAATTTTAGGGAGGATTCAAGGAATGTTCAACCAAATTTTATAAATTAGTAGTGACCCAGGTGGGACAGAAAAACACCCAACAAAGAAAATCAACAAGCTTGAAGACATATATTATTTGTCTATGCAAGTAACAGCAGATTGAATATATTGCAGTTCAAAGATAGACATCACAAAACACAGTCGCACAGGTAAAAGAAACAATACTTCTTATCTGAGGGATTTTGATGTGAAAGAGAAGTGTCCATAGTCCATATACTCCTAATCCAAAAGCTTGCAAGTTGTAAACGACATCCAATAATCCACCACAAAAAAGGCTTGCAAAAACATAACAAACCATCCAAAGTTCATGCTGTTTCTTCCAAAAAGACCAATGTAAATATATAATCCTTGTGAGACACCGTCCACCAACAGAACTTCACACAGGTAGATGTTTTGGTAGCTCCTATAGGCCATGGGCTTCATCCAACACGGGTAGCAACACTAAATGCTCCATGTTACCCTTTAAGCAGGCCTTATCATGCCGAATTAGCGCTTCATGCTAACCCATTAAACAGTAGGCACATGACCTGAGGCCCCTTTACAACAAACAATACAAAGTATTAGCAAACATTCTAAACACATACACAAAAAAATCAAATCCCAGAAATAAGAAACAAAGCATTACTCACTTGTACTGGGCAATAAACAAAAGTTCCCCACGAAACAAAATGTGAGACAAGATCAGGTAGGCCAGACCTACCTCTCCCCAGCTAACTATCTTCCTCTTTGTCTATACAGAGTTATATTCCTAGATACCTATAACTCACCAGCGCCCCCAGAGGTATTACAGGGAAAACATGTTGACAGTCTCCAAGACTGTTACAGAACTTTCTCCAAATCTTAAAAAATCAAAAACGATATAAGTTTGGAAATGACCCGTAATTGATAAAAACTGTTCCTAACGACCGAATCAACTTGTTTGGATAAACATAATTCTGAGTCTATAACACCCAGGTTTCTAACCTGTCAGGAAATGGAGGGGAAATGGTTGCCCAGATCCTCAATGATATTCATTCAAATTTTTTGCGGACCAAAAACAATAATTTCTGTTTTGTTCTCATTTAGTTGGAGAAAGTTATTCAATAACCATTTTTCAATATCTGAGATACATTCCAGCAATGGTTGAATGGACTCACCAAGTTTTAGTGGGAGGTACAACTGTGTATCATCAGCATATAGATGAAAAGAAACATTGTGCTTCCTGATAATATCCCCCTGAGGGCGCATATATAAGTTAAAAAGATATAAGTCCCAACATAGAGCCCTGAGGTACTCCACTAATAATTGAGGCAGGTGATGAGGAAAACTTGCCTAGCTCTACAGAAAAAGACCTGTCTTTGAGATAAGAGTTGAACCATTGTAAAGCTGTGTACCCCTGATACCGATCAGATGTTCTAACCACCCAATAAGAACATTATGATCCACGGTATCAAAGGCAGCTGTAAGATCAAGTAGAATCAGTAACGCATTTTTACCGGCATCTACTGCAACCAAAATATCATTGAACACTTTAAGCAAAGCAGACTCCGTACTGTGATAAGCAGTGAAACCAGACTGAAAAGGTTCTAATAAATTAGCTGTATTTAAGAATGTGATCAACTGTAATTGGACAACTTTTTCTAAAAGCTTTGACAAAAAGGATAATTTTGAGACAGGATGAAAATTGTTAAAACAACCTTCATCCAAACCTTGCTTCTTAAGCAAAGGCTGAACAACCGCATGCTTAAAGCAATTAGGAACCACACCAGTATTCAAAGATGAGTTAACCAACACTTGGATACTGTGTCCAATTACTGGAAAGGCTGCTTTTATGATCTCAGGGGGAAAAACATCTAGTGAGGACTTAGTAGTCTTCATTTTGTTAACGAGATCAGAGAGTTTGATTAAAGAGACATGTTGAAAATGACAAAATAAAAATGGACTAGCAGGCAAATTTAAAGACAGGTCTGAGAGCTGTGAGGTAAAAGATAAGCGAATATCACTCACTTTATCAACAAAAAATGCCAAACATTTCTCACAGAGCCCTGCTGACAGCTCCCTAGAATACTGGGAATTCGGATAAATAACTGAATTTGTTGTGGAGAATAAAATCTTGTCTATGACAGTGTGCAGAAATCAGATCTGAAAAATATTTTGATCTAGGTGACTTAGCAGCGCTCTGAAACTTAACCAGACACTCTTTAAAAATCTCAAGAGACACAGTCAGCCGATCATGCTTCCATCTCCTCTCTGCTTTACGGCACGCCTGAAAATACTAAGACAGCTGCATAATTTATTCATGTCGCATTGCATTCTGGAAGCACCAATCAAAACTCTTCCATGGCTCCCAGCATGCAATGCAACATGAATAAATTATGCAGCTGTCTTAGTATTTTCTTTTATTCTTACTATTTCCTAGTGATGGGCAGATGAAACCTCGTGAAGCTTTAAGCTTTTCAGCCAAGTGGTTCACAAAAGCATTCATTTCAGGAGGCTTCATTTGCTCACAATACCAAGGAGTGTAAAACAAGCAGATATATTACAGACAGAGTTGGATAATCCAGGGGTCAGAAAGTAAAAGCCCCGCCATATGTTTATTCCACCCATGAACTCAGCAGCTGATTTCACCAGAGGAGGAACCAAGTCATTCCTTTCAAGTCACAAGCAAGTCTCAAGTCAAATCCCAAGTCCTCAAAGAGTTAAAGTTAATGAGATAATTAAGTGACTAATTAAATGATGATTGAGCATTAGTGATGCACACCTGCTGTTACTGAGAATTACGGCGGATCAGATGTTGATGTTTTATTGGTTAAAATTATGCCACCATTATGGAGATCAGTGTTTGCTTTAGTTGGGCTGCAAAATTTATTCATTCAATTGATGCTTTGAATGAAAATCCAAAGTTATGAAAGTCACAAAATGCTAATAACTTTATTGAAACACAACCATCAACACCCGATTGCTATGTTAGTTATGGCAAGTGATTGTTTGACTGCCACAGCTATGGCAGTTAAAGTAATTGTAACGTTTTAAGTCAAGGGCCAAGGGCCCAACTAAAGCAAACACTGACCTCGATAATGGTAATTCAAACGAAACTAAAACATCAACATCTAAAGTCGATCTGGTTAGTAACATGTGAAGCTGTTGATGCTGATTGTGGAGTTGTTTAATCATCCTCCGCCAAGATCTTGAGAGATTTATTGTGTTCTTTTATCTTGTGTTGATTTCATCAAGGCTGTGGCTGAAGTCAGTTGTACTTCTTGTATTTCTGCTCATCTAGTCTCTTTTTTTCTGTTCTTTTTCTTTCAATGGTTCAGTTTGTTAACAGCAGGTGTTCATAACTATTGCTCAATCATCACTCAATTGCTAAACTAATTATCTCATTAACTTTAACACTGACTCAGTGTTACGTTTTTAACACTCTGAGTGTGGATTATATATACACTGGGACTGTTGATTTAACACTGGGGGTTTTACTGTGCACATGTATAAATCAAAGCAGTTCCGGCAGTTGAATCCAAACGTACAGTTAGATGTGTTCATCTGGTGTTTGACTCAGGTGGATGGGATCCTGTGTCTGGCAGACGTCTTAACGGACGGCACGTGTGCAGAGGCGACCCGAGCAGAGGCTGCGGCGGTGATGGCTCAGATCACTTCTCCCCATCACACTTCCACACAACACCTCGCCAGCTTCCTGGAGAGCATGCAAGACATCGTCACGGCCCTCATCAGTGAGTTCAAGCAGTGTTTGATGTTTGCACACATTTGTTTTAATTGTAATAAACAGAAACATTTTACATTCCTTATTTTGTTATAATGTTAAGTTGTTAATGTTAAATAACAAAACAAAAACAATATTATCCAATAGTCAAAAATAATTTACAGGACAGATACCAGCTCTTTCCATCAGTAAACATGGATTTTGTGATCATTCATAAAAATAAAAAAAAACCTGGTTCGAAAAATCACAACTGCATCCACCCTTCTGATGGGATCAGGATAATCCTGTTTTTTGGATCAAATACATCCCAAACAGAGTTCAAAGTTTTGAAAAACCCAAAGGGCCGGTTTGAATGAATGAATGAATGAATGAATGAATGAATGATGCATTTATATAGCGCTTTATTGTGTATTGCTGTACACCCAAAGCGCTTTACAATCATGGGGGGGTCTCTCCTCTTCTGGAATACCCCCCGCTATTTTGGTAATAATTTAGATTACAACCCGCAAAGATCTACGTAAGTATACTGAATTTACGGTGTGTTTCTGTTATTATAGTGCACCTATAAAGAACGTACGTGTAGGTAATAAAGGAACAATAGCCCCTTTTCCACCACTGAAACTTTACCCAGGAACTTGGTAAAGACTGGTACTCGGTGTGTTTCCACCACAGGAACCAGGATCTAAATAAAGTTACGGGTACAAATTTGCCCCTCAGAAAGTCCCTGCTCGTGAGGTAGTACTTTTTCAAAGGTCCGGAACTTTCAGGGGCGGGACTTAGGCGCTGAGCATGCTGATTGGTTGAGTTCATGCAGCACTGTATTTCAATCATCATATTCGCATATATTTTTTAAAAATATTACTGTTATTGTGTCATGAAATGTAGTTTTAAAAGTATATCAGGCGAGAATTTAGTTGTTTAAAACTCAAATCAGTTTATTTATAAAGACAGCACCTATTTAAAAATGAGCTTTGCCCATTTCGGAGACGTGAGCTCCAGGCGATCACCAGGCGTTCAATGCTCACGTATCCCACTGAGAGGAGCATAACCTCAGCTAGTCCTTCTGATATTTGCCGGTGGCTTTGATGTCTCTGTAGTGGTATAATTCACTGGTATAGTGATATAATTCGCTTTGGTCTTTTTTCTATTATTCTATTAATCTATTAATATTTTAAAATGAAAATAAAAATAGGCAATGCTCTTTGATATAATATTTTGTTTCATTGTAATGTACATTCCCTGAACAACATTTCTGTGGCTATATTATATGTTTAAATGGAAACAAAAAGAGGCAGTGGTGTTTGATATCGTATTTCATCTTATTGTAAATACAATGAGGAAAATTGCAGTAGCCGAGGTGAGCTGACTGATGTTATCAAGTACGCTGCTCTTTGCAGAATTACCGGACTTGCGTTGTCCCGTCCCCAGGGGTTCACACTCCTGAGTCAAATTCGCGAAGTCAGAACTACAGAGGATGCAAGTCTGAAATTTGCGTACTTGATATTGAGAAACGCACGCAGACCTACATCACCAGACTATTTGCCTATTCTTCTCAGTACTTTAGACCGCGATGGAAACGCAGACTTCAACAGATCTGGGGTAAAAAAAAAAGTTCCTGGGACAAACTGTTCTAGGTCATTTCGGTGGAAAAGCAGCTAATGTGTTAAGTTCTTTATAGGTTGCATAAATGGTTGTTACCCCCTTACAAACTGCATAAGTAAAGTGAAGTTAAGGTGCATGTTTCGGTAATTATAGTGTACCTTCTTGTATGTATAGGGGAACAATGCATTATGTTTGGGTAATAAGGGGATAGCAACCAGATATACACATTATTTATAATTAAATAATTTTAAAACTTAACAGACATGACATGACATGATGTAACGTGTGGCCAAGTATGGTGACCCATGCTCGGAATTTGTGCTCTGCATTTAACCCATCCAAGTGCACACACACAGCAGTGAGTAGTGAACAAACACACACACACACACACCGTGAACACACACCCGGAGCAGGTACCTATTACTATGCCAGGCATGAATCGTACATCGCAATATCCCCAATGTTAATTTAACACTCTGAGTGTGGACTCATATAAACACTGAAGCAGTGTTAAAGTTAATGAGATAATTAGGTGATTAAATGAGTGATGATTGACCATTATTGAAGACACTTGATGTTAACAAGCAGAATCACCAAAGAAGAAAATCTAAATTTGTATGTCACCATTAAAGTGGTCAGTGTTTGCATTAGTTGTGCCCTTTGTTTTGTGTCTAAACATAAGCTTTTTAAAATTATTGGGAAAATGTACTCTTGTTTCATGTAGATATAGGGTAAGTGTGACATCTGGGGGTTGTGAATGACAGTGGTGAATGTTACCCTCTTGTTCCACAAACTTACAGGGTAGGTACACAATAAAACCCCCCAGTGTTAAAAAACTAACACTGAGTCAGTGTTAAAGTTAATGAGATAAATAATTTAGTGATTGAGTGATGATTGAGCATTAGTTACGAACACCTGCTGTTAACAAACTGAACCATTGAAAGAAAAAGAACAGAAACAACAGAAACAGAAATACAAAAACTACAGCTTCTATAAAGAATTAAACAGCATATAATGACTTGAGTATCTGATGTAATTTGGAGTATAATCAGTGATAGATTTATCAGCTGACGTTGTTATTGATATCATGATACACAGCTTAAGCATTGCCATTCTAAACACTAATCTGAAAGACTTTTTTAACTTTTCTGCACTAAATGTTTTAGTATTTGTTATCAAACAGACTTCAAGAATCAGCATATGAATCTCAACAATGGTGACAATCAACATGAAGCTCAATGTTGCAGTGCATTCTGGGAGCACCAATCAAAATCTCATGCATGGATCCCAGCATGCAATGCGACATTAATAAATTATGCAGCTGTCTTAGTATTTTCTTTTATTCTTACTATTTCCTTTTGTTTTGCTATTTTGTTGTGACTTTTAGTATCTGTTTATCTGAATATGTTAATTGTCACCATTGTTGAGATTCATACGCTGATTCTTGATGTCTGTATGATAATGTAGCTTTTAGTTCCAATTAACTTTGAAAGTATTTCAGATTACTCTTAAAACTGTTATATGTCATGTGATCAAAATCAAAGATTTTAACCAATCAGTGATGATGCTCTGAATGAAATCAGTTTTGAAAGTCACAAAATTCTGATGATTTCTTTATTAAAATGCAACCATCAACACCCGATAACCATAACTAATATTTAAATACAGTTATGCAGTCAAAGTAATTATAATGTTTTAAGGGTCAAGAGCCCAACTAAAGCAAACACTGACCTCGATAATGGTAATTCAAACGAAACTAAAACATCAACATCTAAAGTCAATCTGGTTAGTAACGTGTGAAGCTGGTGATGCTGATTGTGGAGTTGTTTAATCATCCTCCGCCAAGATCTTGAATGATTTACTGTGTTCTTTTATCTTGTGTTGATGTCATCTAAGGCTGTGGCTGAAGTCAGTTGTACTTGTATTTCTGCTCATCTAGTCTCTTTTTTTCTGTTCTTCTTTCTCTTTCTTTCAATGGTTCAGTTTATTAACAGCAGGTGTTCATAACTAATGCTCAATTATCACTCAATTACTAAATTAGTTATCTCATTAACTTTAACACTGACTCAGTGTTACTTTTTTAACACTCTGAGTGTGGATTATATATACACTGGGAGTGTTGATTTAACACTGGGGGTTTTACTGTGCACAATAAATATACACACAATCTGATATCCTTGACTCCGAAACCTTTATTTCAAAAGCAACTTATTTCAAAATACATTTGCAATACTATTTATTCATTGGCTCCTTCCTTCTCGTATTTCAAAACAGATTAAAGGGTTAGTTTAGAGCTCTGCTCGGGACTAGGGTGACCAGACGTCCCGAAAAATTCGGGACAGTCCCGAAATCTAAGCTGCTGTCCCGAATCCCAACTCCCGCTCTAATTGTCCCGAAAATTATACTGAAGCAAAATCTTAAATAGTTATTGTCTGATAAAACATAAAAAACTGTCCGTGGAGCGAGGTTGAGTCATCCTGCAGCCTGGCAACCAGCCCCCGCCGGCTGCTCATTGGCTGCAGCATATAGTTTTTTTTTTTTTTGGTTCATTAACTTCAGTTTGAAGTATAAAAATAGCCTAACGTTACTTCTATATTATATAAAATTATATGTATATGTAGGCTACTTATATTAATAAAAAACATGATTGGTTCAGTCACTTTCGTTTGAAATTCATTATCTTTATTATTCATTATTCATTACCCCCCCCCCCCCCCGCCCCCCCCCCCCCTCCCGAATTTCAACCAATCTCATCTGGTCACCCTACTCGGGACTGTTTTTTAAGCTGTTTTATCCCGCTCCCGCAATATATTCACTCTTTGTCCACCCGCTGGCCACTTTGAATAATTTTCCAGAATTTTCCTCGTTTCCAGAATCACACATTTAAATTTCCTATACTGAAAGAAAGAGAGAGAGACTAACAAATAAAAGTGTAGTCTGCACAAAATTGTATTTGTTATTTTATTTGTCTTGTCAAGAGACTTTTATTGACAGCAAAATGTTAAAAGAATTTAAGGCACAGAATTTGTTTAACATTTTGCTGGCAGCAATTAAAAATAAGGAATGCAATTTTTGTACAACATTTTTATTTTCTCTGTGACACTTTTTTTCCCTACTGTTGCCAACACAGTAGGAAAAAATGTATCACAGAGAAAATAAAAATGTTGTACAAAAATTGTATTCCTTATTTTTATTCGTCTTGTCAGGAAACAATTTTTTTAACATTTACAACACAATAGGAAAAAGTGTCGCAGAGAGAAAAAAATTAGGTTGTATAAAAATAGCCTATTAGGCTATAATTTTATTCGTCTTGTCAAAATAGTAAATTCGTTTAACATCTTGCTGCAAACACAGTAGCCTAGGAAAAGTGTTGCAGAGAATAAATAAATAAATTTGACATCTATCATTTCAAATGATAGGCTAAGCAAAATATAAACAAACCGAGTTGAACGTTCTTCAAGGACAGCTCATCCACACTTTGCTCCATCTTTATTCTGGTCTTTCACTCATCACAACCTACCTGTTCTGTCTGAGGGCCGTATATTCATCACCGGTACAGCCTGCTCTGAGGATCGTTATGCACATGCTGCGCACAGACCCTGCAAAATAAAACGAAGCAATGGTTCATGCGTGCAGCGCGTGCATAACAGTCCAAGTGCAGGCTGTACCTGTGCTTGAATAAAGCGCAGTTATGCTGTTCTGAAAGGACGTTGGAAACGGGAGATTGGTGCAATTTGGGAGCGTGGTGGTCTAACAGAGTTGCCGACCGCTACCACGTTTTATTTGGGAATTGAATCCCGCGTTGCAAGAAATCTGGTCGGGTCCCGCGGCAAGGTCCAATGTGGAAAACCACTGGGCTCCACAAAGGGAATCCAGTGACTCCTCAATTCGGGGCAGGGGAAAAGCGTCCTCCCATGTTTTACCATTCAATTGCCTGTAATCAACGCAAAGACGAATCTGCCCATCATTTTTTCTCACAACTACGATTGGAGAGGCATATGGACTAGAGCTTGCGCTAATCACCCAACTCTGCAACAGTTGGTGAATATGCTGTCGAATATAACGTCGATACCTCTGCCATATTGGCTCACTCACGAGCAGGGAAATCTCATGAGTAATAAGCTCGGTGCAGCCCAAGTCACCCTCATGAGCTGAAAAAACAGATCTATATGTATGCAACAGTGACTTAACCTGAGCCTGTTTATCAAAAGGAAGCTGAGGCAAATCCATAGAATGGATTGCCTACACTCTATCCCCTCTCCCAGCCTGCAATGCCATAGTGGCTTGAAGACAAGCCTGTTCCCCTGACAGTGCCACAACAACATCCGGACGTGGAACAGTCTGGGCCCTACACAATGTACCCACTACAACATGTGGCTGCAGCAGGGAATCCTGTTCCCCCACATTAACTATGGTACCAATTGTTCGAGGGGTGGCCTATGTACCTAGAGGCCAAAAGGCCAGCCAGAGGCAAATTCTCCTTCCCCCAGAGGCTCAAACAGCAACGCAGATGAAGGGCCTGCTGGTAAAGAGAATGTAACAGGCACAAAACACAATGAATCTGCAGAGATTCACACTGTTTCTCAACTGTTTCCCCAATCCTAGCCAATCGTTCTCTAGCCTCATAAACATCAGTTTCAGTCTCCTTACAATACTGCAAGGCAGAATACTATGCAGGAGTCACCGTGGGGAGGTAAAAAAGACTGGGACCATGTTGACTAAACAAATCCCTAAAACACTCCTGGATGATGTTAATGCCCAGCAGCCCAGGGAACCCACCTGGTAAAGAAGAATGGGACAGGTCTTTCTGCACAAGTATCCCCTTCCCAAGAACGACAAAATCTAACTTCAAATAACCCAGATAAGGTATACCTAAGCCATTTGCAGCACGTAACTGTGGCCACCCACAATGCAACTTCTCTTTACCCCAAGGCTCAAAATGTTGAAGAAAGAGCCCCTCTGAAATAGTGGTCACCATGGACCCAGTGTCCAATAAACAAGGAACCTCTACCCCACCCATAGTAATAGTGACAGAAGGACAATTACCTACTAACTTACAAAAGGCCTGTTTCAATTCAGAGGGCTGTGAGCCAGCTGCTACCCCTCCTGAAGTGTGGCTCATCAATTCAGGGGGTTGAAGTTTTCCATCGGCATACTAGGATTCACAGCGATCCCCCGCTGTGACACAGACCCCGGCTGCTCAGTAGATCTACGAAAATCCTATACACAATTCTGGGCAATATGACCTGGTTGGTTACAACGTCTGTGAATAATAGGGTTAACTCGTCTAGAAATTAGTAAATGCATGCTGGGACTGCAGTTGCTGCAGGCCTTGAGTGAGCTGGTTAAGTTTCTCTTGTTTGGGCCTTATCATCTCCTTCAATTCAGCCAACTCCGCTGGATTCTCTCAACTACTAGAAGGATAAACCATTTTCCTTGGACTCTATACTGAGTAGCAAGAGAGGGAACAGAATAACTTATTTCCCATGTATGAGGACAAAATCTCTCGTTAACCCACCTAATTGCCTCTTTCCTTACATCCAAAACAGTGGACTGTGGATGGAGCTGGACATAGCGTTTAAGCTCACGGCGTAGACTATGGTCAAGCACGTGTACATACTGATCCCTAAGTAAGGTAGTGGAGTTAGGAATGCCACCTGGAGCGCATTGTACAACCTTTGGACTCACCTTCTTCCTGTTTACGGGAGAAAAACTACTCCTGGAGGGAAATATACGAGCGTGCACACCCATATAACTCCTTTAACACAGAAAACACCTTTTCTGCATTCTCTCTCTCCTCCCTTGGTCTAAACTTAATTTCACTTCTAGCAAACCCCCCTAGATGGTCAAGAATAAAAAGAGTTTCATCCCTTGCTGATAAATTTTGAGCCTCTAAGTTACTTTTCATCTCCTCCACCCACTCAAACACATCCTCATCTCTCCTTCCACTAAACATGGAACATCGTCGCAAGAATAACAAGAATAATACGCTCTGCCATGGGCCTGGGGACAACCAACACACCAGAGGGATGAACATTTGCATCAGCCACAGAGCTAGCACCAACAGAGAGCCTGGCTGCAGAATTTGCTTGACGCTGTAACTGCTCATTCTCTGACTGCAGAGACTGAACCTGCCTTCGCAGCTCTACCAACTCACTCTCCATCAGTAAGAAAACGACAAACAAAAAAAACAGTACTCACTGGTAACTTGAAAACTGCGAGTCTCGAGAAAGCTTCCCTTAATCACTGCCTGCTGCTGCCTTATAAAATAAGCACACTCACACAAAAACATTAAAATAAAACCAAAAAAAAAAACTAATTTCAACAGACACACAAAGTGTCCAGAGGTTCATACACCTCTGCCGACTACGCCAAATGTGAATGGGGGCTAATGCCACCTAAGATGTAACATATATAATGTGGATGTTTTTCCACAACTACAGGTTTTTCCAAACAAATGGAAGGGACAAGCAGAGAGGTGCACAAACAATCTTCTTTATTTGACACTTAAATATACTTAACCCCTTAACTGTCACCGTCCCGTAAACTGGACGCCTAATTTTACTTCAATATATTATCATTAAATCCTAATCTAATCATGACAAACTATATATTGTTGGAAAGGTCCAAGACTCCTTAATAATTTTTAACAACAAACAGTGGTAAAATATCTATATAGGAGCAGTAATAGATTAAGTTATGACAAGAGCGCACCTCAAAATATATACACCATAACTGGAGCTCTGACTTTTGACACAAAAATTCTATTAGTTTCCTTTTTTTCCTATTACAAGTTTTAGTAATCATCATATATTATATATCATTAATATATAAAGCTTAAAATCTCAAAATTCATCCTGTGAAAACCGTTTTGAAATGGATATTGCGCTACCATAGAAATGGTACTTTAAAATCTTTTAGCAGGCTCCTCCCCCTTAGTGGGAGGTGTCATATTCCAAATATATTAAGGTCTAATAGAATGAAAACATTTTATAATCTTGACAAAATACATATCATTGGAAAGGTCTGAGTCTCAAGATTCCACATGGTGGTTATTCTGTGATAGGAGTAAAAATGAGAGAGAAATTTTGTGATACATTTGTGACAGAAAAGTGCATAAAAAAATTCAATGGGGTTTGAATGGCACCCGGTGGCTGTTTGTGGTATAACGCCTAAACAAAATTGCATAGTAACCTCAATTTTTTTTATATCAACTTCAAATTTGGAACACAACTTATTTAGACATATGGCTTTCATTTTATGCCACATTTGGATTAAAACATATTTTGCTAAATATTTATTTTATATAATATATAATAATAGTACCGTACATGTTATGTACAGTAAATTTAAACTTTTATAACTTTTTTTACTTTCATTTTTTGAGATTATTTCACTTCTGCAATAATCTGCTGATTGTCTTCTTTAAAAAGAGACCAACCTTAGGTCTGTATTCAAAAGCATTCATGAATTATACCAATTTAACTTTAAATAGTGCTCTTTCAAGTCTGTTTTCAAAAAGGGGGGGTGACAGTTAAGGGGTTAAAAATATAATCATACAAAACACACATTTCGGTAGAAAAACACAAATCACAAAACTAATACTGTTTTTACATAAAAATAGTATTCAGTGGCCATCTGTAGTGATGTATCTTGACTTGACAACATCAGTATCCCTTGGGATAAGTCAACATTTGGGAAGGAAAAGGAAGAAAACAAAAACAGAAAACCCCAGTAAATTCAATACAAACAGAACCCTCAAAATTTCACACTTCCACACAAGACAGCCATATCACCCTGCAGCCCAAGACTGGTCACCCACTGAAGCTAAGCAGGGCTGAGCCTGGTCAGTACCTGGATGGGAGACCTACTGGGAAAACTAGGTTGCTGTTGGAAGAGGTGTGAGTGAGGCCAGCAGGGGGTGCTCACCCTGCAGTCTGTGTGGGTCCTAACGGTCCAGTGTAGTGAGGGGGACACTATACTGTAAAAAGCACCGTTCTTTGGATGAGACGTTAAACCGAGGTCCTGACTCTCTGTGGTCATTAAAAATCCCAGGATGTCCTTCGAAAAAGAGTAGGGGTGTAACCCCGGCATCCTGGCCAAATCCCTGGCCTCTGACCATCATGGCCTCCTAATCATCCCCCTACACTAATTGGCTTTATCACTCTGTCTCCTCTCCACCAGTAAGTTGGTGTGTGGTGGGCGTTCTGGCGCAATATGGCTGCCGTCGCATCATCCAGGTGGATGCTGCACATTGGTGGTGGTTGAGGAGATTCCCCCCCTTCTATGTAAAGCGCTTTGAGTACCCAGAAAAGCGCTATATAAATGTAACTAATTATTATTATTAAACCAATAAAGCAAAATTAAATTACCCTCACTCAAAATAAATAACCCAAACCACACAACAAACAAACAAAACAAAACAAAAGAAAACAGTGAACCCTCCCCAGAGATGATAGCACTTGTTGTTTATAAGGGAATTGACAATCAGAGACAACAATAGCCACTCACAATTCTTACAATAAAACAAAACACAAAATTAGAGAAAATACACTTAAAATCAATCAACATAAAAAAATAAAAAAAAACACACCACCGGTTAATCTTAACACACACACACACACACAGCAACAACCACGCACTCACACCAACATACAAACATGCACTCACACAAACGCACAATTAATTCGCTATAATGCGACTTGAACACACACACAGTCAAGTGCCCTTGAAGGAAGACAAACTACTTCTCCGCAGCACAGCGGCACAGTCAAGCCGCCACACAGCAGCAAAACAGCAACGGACAAATTTCTATGAAATAATTACCCAATGGTCATTAGACACACGTAGACTAAAATTTAAAATGACATCTTTAAATAACAAACAACTCAACATACCGTATGAGAACCTACCAGCAGCACAATTAACTGGCCCTCAATACGAGTGGTGAACGATCCACCAATCCTGTCTGCATCAAGCCTGAAATGTGTTGATGCGTATATACATATATATATATATATATGTGTGTGTGTGTGTATGTATATATATATATATATATGTATATATATATATATATATATATATATATATATATATATATATATATATATAGTAGTTATTTATTAGCTAATAGTGAACTACCAGTTTCAACTGAGCGCTTTTACTTACTAAATCAATAATGAGAGTTTCTTGTCAGGTAATAGTAATTACTACAGTGTTAATAGTGCATTAGTCACTTGTTCCTGTGTAATTATTCATTAACAAAGGATCATTATTCTAAAGTGTCACCCTTCTTTCAGACGAATCCAATCGGAGATATATTAAAAGTTGTCCTCGCTCTTCTAAGCTCTATCATTGCAGTAGGTGGATGTTTCTGTTCAACAGTCCAAAACACATTAAATAAAGTGCGCTCATCCATAAAACAACATGCATCACACGGCTCCGGGGGGTGAATAAAGGCCCCCTGTAGCAAATTCATGTGTTTATGTAAGAAAAATATCCATAATTCAAACATAATCACTTTTCTATTACTTCCGCCATCTGCCATTCGTGGAAGCAGTTCCAGCTGACAATGTAGGACATCGGTGTTGCGTGATTAGTAACGAACGTGGAGAGAGAACAAACAAAACACTGGTCATGAATTAGAAGAACAACCCGAGGATTTGTAAAGAAAAATGTCAGAGGATTTCGATATAAGCCTAGAGGAGACTGTAAACAAACTTGTGAGATTAGCATATATCAGAGGCACACGCAAGTGTTTTGGACTGTTAAAGAGAAACACCCACCAACTGCAACAATGCTTGGAAGAGCCAGGAAAAATTTTAATATAACTCCGATTCGTCTGAAAGAAGAAAGTCATATACACCTAGGATGCCTTGAGGGTGAGTAAATCATGGGTAAACTAACCCTTTAACAGCAAATATTATAGGAGATGCATAGGCTACGAGTTTCTTTCCTTTCTATTTCCCCCCACATGAACACAAGCAAAGATTTTAGAAACTAAATACTAGTATGCAAGTTCATGGGTTCCTAAAAGTTGAAGGAGCAAACAGCACATACAGCCATACAGCAATAATGACAGTGATCCATACAAACCCAATGGATTAATTAATGTCTAATGAAGCGAAACTCTAAACCGACCAACTGTCACCAGCGCATGCATAAGAGCCGTTACATCATGTTAAGCATGTTCTAAGTGCGATGAGAATCTCACGCGAGAAATGCCATCCTAAGAGTGTAAAGAGTGTAGGAATCTAACTGGATGTAATGTTTAGCGTGCTCAGTCTGTTCCCTTCTTCCCTGGTATCTGTTTTGTATTTGTTATTATATTTCTCCTTTTAAAAAAACTCGCTGCATACAGATGCAGCTCTCATTCATTTTTGAGTTTCACCGGTTTCAGATCCATTTTTACTCTTTGATTTGGATTTCAGAAGCAGCAGGGTTAGCATTCTAATTTTTTTCAGTGAGCTAGTTCTAATTCAAATGAGTTACTTTAAAATTAGTAGCTTGCTTGTAATTTGACAAGCTACAGTTTTTAAAGAGGCTTACCAAACAGTGGCCAGTTTTTCACCTTTTCTTCTTGCATGTGTGTCTGCAGATCTGTGTGAGAGTGCTTCCTGTGGTGAAGTGTTTCTGCTGGCCTCAGCAGCACTGGCAAACATAACATTCTTTGATAGCATGGCATGTGAAATCCTGCTGCAGCTCAATGCTGTTCACATCCTGCTACAGGCTTGCAGAGATCGCCAACGTGTCGACACGCCATACTCAAAAGACCAGGTACTGAGATTTCAGACACATAAATAGACCCCATTTTTGAAATTACAGAGTGTGCTACTTTAATTTTGCATGTTTGTAGTCGGTGTTTATAAATCCATTCCTCTTTCCTTAATTCTGTGATTGACTTGGTCGTCATTTTCATATTAAAACCATTTCTGTAATAAGTGAACTGACCTCTGGAACTGACATTCGGATATGTCAAGGGGTATGTAGTTTCTGACGTGCTGTAAGCGGTAGTCCAATCACAACAGAGCAGAGTAGGGCTTGCATGAGGGGTTTAGAGAGACTGAATCTTTGAACAAATCATTTAGAATCTTTGAGAAATTATGTACTGTATATTATGCGAAAATTAAAGTATTTTTTTGTTGACTTCAGTTTCAAATTTAATCCAGGGGAATACATGGCCTCTCGGCCCATAGTTCCACAAAATCATAATGACATGTGGCAGATAATCTTTTCTTCATTCCATGATATATATATATATATATATATATATATATATATATATATATATATATATATATACATGCATACATACATACAATGCCAATCTCCATGCATACCCCGGATCACAAACACTTGACACATCAATACAAACATCACCAACGAGAACAAGATCATCAAAGTATTTCTTACGCAAATCCTCATACAAAGGAGCAATCATAGAAAATGAGAAGCATTTTTTGTATCACAGAAAACATTTGATTTTAACGTACAATAACTACAGATTCTCTCTTCCTTTGGTGTGTTCTATAGCAAGATGATGACTTGAACATCTACAAAGGAACAATGATTGTACCAGTTGCATGTTATACATAGACACAATCAGAATCAGAATCAGAATGAGCTTTATTGGCCAAGTATGTTTACACATACGAGGAATTTGTTTTAGTGACAGAAGCTCCACAGTGCAACAGAGAGACAGCAACAGGACAGAACACAGATAATAAAGAATAATACAAATATCCAAATAGGCAATTTACAAAACAGCAAAAACACAATATATACTAGACAATTATTTGTGTACAGGTCTGATATGTACAAATTTGAAATGGAAAAAAAAAAGTAAGCAAGTGTGGTGAATAAATAATAGTTGTGTGTTCCGTGTTTTATTGTCAAGTGTTCATGAGATGGATTGCCTGAGGAAAGAAATTGTTTCTGTGTCGTTCTGGTTCTCAGAGCTCTGTAGCGTCGACCAGACAGTAACAGTTCAAAGAGGGAGTGTGCTGGATCTGAGGGGTCCAGAGTGATTTTACCAGCCCTTTTGCTCACTCTGGATAAGTACAGTTCTTGGAGAGTGGGGAGGATTATACCAATGATTCGCTCAGCAGTCCAGACTACCCTCCGTAGGCTTCTGAGGTCAGATTTGGTAGCTGAGCTGAACCAGACAGTTATTGCAGTGCAGAGGGCGGATTCAATGATGGCAGAGTAGAACTGTTTCAGCAGCTCCTGTGGCAGGTTGAACTTCCTCAGCTGGCGAAGGAAGTACAACCTCTGCTGGGCCTTTTTCACAATAGAGTCAATGTGATTGTCCCACTTCAGGTCCTGAGAGATGGTGGTGCTCAGGAATCTGAATGACTCCACTGCAGTCACAGTGCTGTTCATGATGGTGAGTGGGGGTTTCTCCTGAAGTCCACGATCATCTCCACAGTTTTGAGCGTGTTAAGCTCCAGGTTGTTAAGACCGCACCAGACAGCCAGTTCCTTAACCTCCAGTCTGTAAGCAGACTCGTTACCGTCCTGGATGAGGCCGATCAGTGTGGTGTCGTCTGCGAACTTCAGGAGCTTGACAGAGGGGTCTTTAGATGTGCAGTCGTTGGTGTAGAGGGAGAAGAGCAGTGGGGAGAGAACGCAGCCCTGAGGAGATCCAGTGCTGATGGTACGGGTGCTGGATGTGAATTTACCAAGCTTTACTAACTGCTGCCTGTCTGTCAGGAAGCTGTTGATGCACTGACGGACAGAGGTTGGGACGGAGAGCTGGGTTAGCTTATTCTCAAAGGTGTCCATGATGATGGTGTTGAAAGCGGAGCTGAAGTCCACAAACAGGATCCTCACATAAGTCCCTGGTCTGTCCAGATGCTTCAGGATGAAGTGCAGTCCCTTGTTGACTGCATCATCCACAGACCTGTTTGCTCTGTAGGCAAACTGCAGGGGGTCCAGTAAGGGACCAGTGATGTCCTTCAGATAAGCCAAAACCAGTCTTTCAAATGATTTCATGGCTACAAACGTTAGGGCCACAGGTCTGTAGTCATTAAGTCCAGTAATTTTGGGTTTCTTTGGGACGGGGATGATGGTGGAGCGTTTGAAAACATGAGGGGACTTCACACAGCTCCAGTGATCTGTTGAAGATCTGTGTGAAGATGGGGGCCAGCTGGTCAGCACATGTTTTTAGGCAGGCTGGTGACACACCGTCTGGGCCTGGTGCTTTCCTTCTTTTGTTCTTCCTGAAGACCTGGCACACATATTCTTCGCTGATTTGAATTGTAGGTGTGGGGGAGAGGAGGGTTGCTGGAGGTGTTAATGGTTGTGTGGAGAGGTGTTCAGGGCGGGTGTGGGGTGATTTTAAAAAGCGACAGTAAAACTCATTCAAGTCGTCTGCCAGTTGTTGATTCTCCACAGTGCTGGGGGATGGTGACTTGTAACTGGTGATATCCTTCATTCCTTTCCACACTAAACCAGGATCCCTGGAAGAGAATAATTCCTCTTTGCCACTCTGATCTCCTTTTCCAGTGTGTATTTGGCCTGTTTGTAGAAGACTTTATCCCCTTTTCTGTAAGCATCTTCTTTGGCCTGACAGAGCTGTCTGAGTTTTGCAGTGAACCATGGTTTGTCATTGTTGTAGATTAGATGAGTCCTGTTAGGAATGCACATATCCTCACAGAAAGTGATATAAGACGTTACAGTCTCTGTGAGCTCGTCCAGATCGATGGCAGCGGATTCAAAAACAGTCCAATCAGTGAGAGAGAAACAGGCTTGTAGATCCCGCTCTGTTTCATTAGTCCATCTTTTAGCATATCTCAATACAAGCTTTGCAGATTTAAGTTTCTGCCTGTAGGTCGGAATAAGATGAACCAAACAGTGATCAGAGATTCCTAAAGCTGCTCGTGGAACCGAGTGATATGCGTCCTTTATTGTTGTGTAACAGTGATCCAATATATTACTGTCTCTGGTGGAGCATGTGATGTGCTGTCTGTATTTTGGCAGTTCACGGGAGAGATTTGCTTTATTAAAGTCCCCGAGAATTATTAAAACAGAGTCTGGGTGTTGTTGTTCTGTGTCTGTGATCAGATCAGTGAGTTTCTGTAGAGCTGTGCTCACGTGCACTTGCGGTGGAATGTAAACACTCACGAGAATGAACGAGCAGAACTCCCGCGGCAAATAGAATGGCTTGCAGTTAATGAAGAGCGTTTCTAGATCTAAACAGCACATCTTCTTTAATGCAGATACATCTGTAAACCACCTCTCATTGATGTACTGTAAAAGCACGTCCTGCCGCAGCGCAATTTCCCCATTGATTCCGCGTCCCGGTCTACCTCTGATCAGCTGGTAATCAGATCGCGCTGTCCAGTATGTCAACATTTAGCCAGGTTTCCGTGAAACACAGGGCAGCAGAGTTAGAAAAATCCTTGTTTTTCCGGGAGAGCAGAAGGAGTTTATCTGTTTTGTTGGGTAGAAAGCGAAGATTCGCCAGATGGATGTTAGGCAACGGCATTCGAAATCCGCGCTCTGAGCTTCACGAGCGCACCGGCTAGCTTCCCCCGCCTACACCTCCTGTAACGTTTGACCAGAGCTATTGCTCCGCCAACTGCAATGTCCAGCAAAACATCCGAAAATTCAAAATCCGGTAAAAGATTTTGTGGTGTGTTCTGCCGAATGTTCAGCAGGTCATCCCTTGTAAAACTGATCGTATTTGAAAAACAAAAAACAGGAAAAACAAACAAAAACAGTACAAACACTGAAGAGCAACAATAGCTGCCATCAGCGGTGCCATCTTGGTTCTTTTGATCTTGATTCTCAAGTATCCTGTTTGTGGACTTCAAACAGAAATGTGGGTGTTTCCTCTTAAAATTAAAGAAAAGATCCTAGTAAAGAAAAAAGTAATTCAGAAAGCATCTTAACCCTTAAAAGAGGTCTTAAGGGCCAAAATTGTTAGGATTACGGACGAGGACTTTTAAGGGGCTAAGAGTTTCTTTAGCAGTGGAGAAAATGGACGAAACATGAAGAGGGAGAAGAAATGCATTGCACACAATGCATGACAATGAGTTAATAAGACACTACACATTAGATCGTGCAGGGATCATGTTTGTGACCGATCTTATTAGAGACATGCTTCAGTTATGGTATTGAGGGTGCAGAGAGCGCTGGACATTCACTCCCCCCACCTACAATCCCTGCCGGCCCGAGACTCGAACCCGCAACCTTTGGATTACGAGTCCAACTCTCTAACCATTAGGCCACAACTTCCCAATTCTTTAAAAAATAAAGAATATATATACATATATATAATATGTGTGTGTGTGTGTGTGTGTGAGAGAGAGAGAGAGAGAGAGAGTACGGTAAAACAGGAAGAATTACGCCTGTAATTTCAAAGTGAAAGCTTATAATATATCCTACTCTTAAAAGTGCTCTTTTATTTCCTTCTTGAAAACCAACCAATCACAGTCTTCAAAAGAATGTGTCATAGCTAGCAACAGGGTCAGCCCCGCCTCCTCACTAAGATAAAAGTTTTTGTCTTTTCCTCGCTCAGAGTTGCTCTCAGATTGGTCCTGAATCACTTTTAAGCTAAGACTCCTAGTTAGAAAGTTTTAAGATAAATTAGGAGCTCTCTAAAATTATTCTTAGAATCTTTAGGAATACGGGCCCTGAAGTTTGCAGATGACACTACAGTCGTCGGCCTCATCCATGATGGTGATGAGTCTGCTTACAGACAGGAGGTTGATCAGCTAGCTGTCTGGTGAATTCACAACAACCTGGAGCTCAACATACTCAAAACTGTGGAGCTGATCGTGGACTTCAGGAAAAAAAAACCCTGCTCTCCCCCCACTCACCATCATGAACAGCACTGTGACTGCAGTGGAGTCATTCAGGTTCCTGGGCACCACCATCTCCCAGGACCTGAAGTGGGATACTCACATCGACTCCATCATGAAAAAGGCTCAGCAGAGATTGTACTTTCTTCATCAACTGAAAAAGTTCAACCTGCCACAGGCGCACATGACACAGTTTAACTCTGTTGTTATTGAGTCGGTCCTGTGTTCTTCTATAACTGTCTGGTTTGGGTCAGCTAACAAATCAGATATAAGAAGACTGCAGCGGACTGTTAGGTCAGCAGAAAGGATCATTGGTCTCCACCTGCCCAGCCTTCAGGACTTGTACTACTCCAGAGTGAAGAAACAGGCAGGTAACATCATCACAGACCCCTCTCACCCTGGACACGACCTGTTTGCGCTTCTCCCCTCAGGCAGACGCTACAGATCTCTGTGCACTAGAACATCTAGGCATAAAAACTGTTTTTTCCCCATGCCATCTCCAGCCTAAACAACTAACACAGGGATTATTACCTGTGTTCTGTAATTCATGCCTGTAATTCCTTCCCCATCTCTAATTATTGACTCTCTCCCTAGTACTTTGTAAATATATCTGTATAGTTTTCTAAACAGCTGTATATATACAGTAAATGAGGCACAGATCTGTACACAAATCTTCTGTTCCAGATTCTTACACATTATTATTATTATTATTGTTAAGTCTTATTTTAATGTTTCTGTTCTCGTGTCAGATATGTATGTATGTATATATGCATGCATGCACCAAGAGCTTTTTAAAAACCACAACAAATTCCTTGTGTGTTTGCGCACACTTGGCGAATAAAGCTGATTTTGATAATCATACCATTTGTTGTTTTAATATTTTGAATTGTTTTTAGCTTTATTTTTTTGTTTTCATTTAAATGTTTAGTGTTGAAATGTTGTTGTATGCATTTGTCATTTTTATTTAATTTCTTTATTTTCTTAAATGTGTTTATATATAGTATTTATACAATTTTAACTTTTAGTTGTAGATACTTTTTCTTATTTGTAAGTCGCTTTGGATAAAAGCACCTGCAAAATTACTAAAATTAAAGTAAAAGTAAGACAAAAACATGTATAATCAGCCAATAAATGACAAAGCTCAGTCTCATCTTGTGACCAAACTTCACTCAAACAAATAATAGAATTTCCCTGCAATGTGTCCAGTAACTCACTATTGTTGACTTTAGTCTTTAACCCTTGAACATTCCATGCAATTATAGTGAGTTCATTCGGGCTGAGGCCATCGTCCTACCTTACACGAGTGACAGTTGTTCCTTCATTGTTCAATCCAATTTCAACCAATTTTCAACTCAGACTCAGTGTCATAAATTACTTTTGGACGGTAGAGTTTTTACTTATCAAAACGAAGTGACATCCGTATATTTGGTTGATTTTGACGTAGAGTTTGCATGTAGTTAACCAGCTTTCTCTGTATCTCACATACCCGATCACTATAGTATCCTCTGACACCCAAATTTGGCCATTTATTCCATCATCTTCAGTGTTACTTCTTTCACGCAATTCCCATGCTTTCTGTCGTACTTTCTGTAGAATCTCTTCCTTGCGTGGTGAGTGCGTTCAATCTGGAATCTGACATCGAATTTGACTCTGCCCAGATAAAGATGTTCAGTAACATGGTCCCGCACCTTTTTCTCACTTTCTTCTCATGTGTCTCGATCCAACTCCGGGATGCCATAAAAGACTAGATTATCCCGTCTATTCTGATTTTCCATGTGCTCATGCCTTTCCCAAAGTTCAGCATTTTCATGATCAAGTCTCTTGACTGTCTACACACACTTTTCAACAAGTTCTCTTATAGGGGACCTATTATGCAAAAATCACTTTTATAAGGTGTTTGAACATAGTTGTTTGGCTGCAGTGGGTGAAAACAACCAGCTTATAATGTTAAAAATCCACCCACTCATTTTTTTTGTAAACTCAATATATCATGAACAGTCTCTCCAAACGAGCTGTTTCAGATTCTCCCTCTGTTCACGTCACCGAGGGGAAAAAGTCCCACCCATTTGTGATGCTCTGTGCTCCATTAGCATAAACACAGCCCTGAGTGAGAAGCCATTACCATTACTGGAGATATCTATGTCAGTGCCAAAGAAGCTTTGTTTTGTGTTTTGGGATGCAATAATGAACATAGGAGTCGCCATAATCTCCCCTCATCTGAGCCAAGGACACTGTGGTTAAATTTCATTTTCAAAGTAAATATTCTGGAAAACATCGGTAAAGTCCCCTAAATGTTTAGGAATCAATACCAACGCTTCATGCGCGAACGTCAGCTCCAGACAAAGTAAGTATCATGTGTTTGTTTTCCAAATTGCCTTTCTGAAAGAGCTTCTTGGCACTCATTAAGGCTAATTGCTAAAGCTATTATTGTCTCTGCCTGTTTTCACTGATGCTGCCTTCAAGCGATTGTAGGATTCTAACCACATATTATCTTTATTTTAGCTTTTAGGGAATCACTCTTAAGATGATTATATGATTTATATGATTAATTGCTATTAATCCGAATGTCCAACTTATACCTGGTTAACGATACCTTATTAACGACTTGTCCAGCAAGTATTAAAATCAGCACGTTATTTCTTAACCATTTGTTTATCTTATTCGCTGGCCAACGATAAAACAACCCAAATAGTTAACTTTAGTTATCAAGCTCATGAGTGTAGGTAACGCGATCTTTTTGGCAAATAATTACGATTTGCAAAATCACATAGCACAGACAAGAGATTTCTTAATATAATCAAAGTTTATTTCCTATTCTAACACAATACTAAACTTAGACAACACAAAACAGACGACTTAAACATACATACATACAGGTAATGAGTTGTTTTTATCTGAAGAGAGTCTTAGGTTCTAATGCTCGTTTCAACCTGAGGGAATCACACACGCGGGAACTATAGCTTTACTCTTAAAAGATAAATACAACCAGTTTCAGCCGATTTAAGGAGATTTAGTCTTACTTTCTCTTGAGTTCAGTCTTTTCTTCGGGTTCAAAAGATGCTCTACTTCAACTTTGTTCTCAGTCGAGGTCAGTTCTTTCGGTCTCAAGAAAAGGTTGTGCGCTGATTGGCTGCTTGGTAGGTCGTGTCACGAGGGTACTCTTCAGTGGTTGGTTGGCTTCGTGCTGACTTGATGACGCTCTCAGGAAGTCGTTTTAGTTCTTAGCTTCAGATGTTAGTTTCTCTCAAAGTTTAACTGAGTCTTGGTCTCAGTTGCAATGCTCGGCCGTGATGTTAGTGGCAAGAAGCGCTTTGCAGCACGTGAACAGAACGAGAGACGAGCGAGGTGAGCGTGAGCTCTTCCTTTTCAGTTTTCAACTCCAACTGAACTTTCACAGTTGTGCATCTGTTTTTAACGGGCCGATTTGGGATCTGCCCACGGGCGCTTGACCCAATCGGATTCTTCCTGTGGGGCGTTTTATCCAGTGTTTCTGTGGGGAGCAGCTCCGCCCCACACAGCTGCGTTTTGTGCATACATTATCTGTTCAGTTGTTTTGTCACATTAAGAACTATTCAACAGCAGATTTCTATCCGTATTGTAATCATGCATTGATGAAAACATATCATTTTCATTCACACCATAATATTATTCATGACATTATCTTTCGTCTGGCACCAAACACTTAAGTTTTTTGATATGCACAAAAATACATATATCCTTTGTATTCATTACGCGGTTAAATGCATTGATTAAACGATCCTGAATTCTAAATAATCACATTGAGCATTTGAACTGACATCTAGTCATCAGGTAAACTTTATGCATTGAAAGATTACAACAATACCATAAGTTTCAATAATACCCCAAGCTTATAAACATAGAAAAACATTCTTCATATAGGTGGTAACTATATTGTCTATAGTGTTTTGTTTTCGAGTATACTTTCAGTCGCAGAAACTTAGTATAACTCGTTCCCTTTTAAAACCAAATATCCTTAAGCAAAGGTGTGGCTCTCTTTGTCTGTTTTAGAGAACGTAACAGAAAAGGCGCGCTTCCCTCCTCCTCTGGGAGAAGCACGGGTTCGTGAGGAGGTCACTTTTTTTTTTGGAAAGTTGGGAGTTGTCTTAGTTCTGAGTCGGCTGTAACCAGGCCTTTGAATTATGGCGCCGATGTAAAGTAAAATCCGGGAGTATGAGTTCTGGTTTTTTTCGAAAGTGACAAAAGGGAGTTTTCTTCGTCCGACTTTATTTATGATGAAACCAGCCAGGCGCTTAACCCTTCTCTAAAGGAATCCAATAGGTGTGTGTGTGTGCGTATCATAAGTAAGACCAGTTCTTACACGATCGACTCACATTGATTTCAGATGCAACTTTTAACTACCACATTCCGATTCATGATCATTCTAATAGCACTTGAAGTTGTCGAGCTCATAAACAGAAGTGGGACTTAAAAAGTTTGTGATAGCATGAGACCAGCTATGTTGTTATTTTTATCCTGCCATGCTCCAAGTCTGTGTAAATCATAAATGTAAATTTATTATTCACAGTATAATCAGATGACTGACTTTGAAACAGAGTACGTTTTCTGTAAAGATAACAGGCTTGTACTAATAGTGGTATTCAAGAGCTTGAGCTCTTGAAGCTCCGCCCTCTTCTCTGGGAGCAACAGCTCATTTGCATTAAAGCAACATACTCAAAATCAGTATGTTATGGCTCATACCCTAAAAGTGGCAATTTTAACAAGCTAAAAAAATTTATCTGTGAGGTATTTTGAGCTAAAACTTCACATATACACTCTGGGGATATCAAAAGGGGCATAATAGGTCCCCTTTAAGTCCATAACTTCTTTTTGAAGGCATTCAATTTGTGTAATTCTCTTGGTTCTGTGCCACCTGTTGCTCCAAACAGTGTTGTGTGCCGTGTTGTTCTCGCCGGCCTAAAAATTGTGTCTGAAATGCCACGCTTGCCTCTCGTGGGGCCAGGGTTCTTTTCCACATCGCCAACAGCTAACAGCTACCGCTAGCCGCAATCCACCAGCAAGCACACCACTATGGAGGATAATTGTGGCAGGTTTAAACTTTTCTTTAAACGCTGGATGGGAATATCGGCCTATTCTCTGCCGCCATTGTTCAGTGGTGAAACCCATGATACCGGAACTTGGTATCATAGATACTTTAAGAGCTAGGGCACGTTGATGTCAATGGCAGTGGCAACTTTATATATAATTTGTATAGCACAATTGAAACAACACAAGTTGACCAATGTGCTTTACAATGTCACACAGAAAAACACGCATGACACACATATAACAAAATATCACTGATTAATTCAGGTGTGAAAACAGGTGTGTTTTCAGTTGTACTTTAAAATCCCGTACAGTAGCTGTGTCTCTAATATGTTTAGGCAGACTTTTCCAAAATTTAGGCACTGCAATAGCAAAAGCGTGATCTTCTTTTAGACTCAGATGTGTCTTTGGAATTTTGAGTAACTTCCAATTCACTGATCTCAAAGTTCATCCAGTCTGATATTCAATTAAGATGGTGTGAGTGCATGCAAGGAATTGTACACCAATAACAGAAGTTTAAAACCCTGTAATGAACTTGAAGCGAATGCAGGAAGACCAGAGTAGGAGTAGTATGTTCACATTTTTTAATACCCATTAAGAGTTTTGAAAATGAGAAATAGATGACTGACTGAATAGTTCCCTTTTATAACGCATTGCAATAGACAAGTCTTGATGAGATCAAGCCATGGATCATAATTTCCATGTTTTAAGATCTAAAACACAGGCCGGAAGAGGTTCTAAACCATTTTCACATGACAGTGGCAAATCCACTTGTACATCATCAGTGCAGCAGTGAAAAGCAATATTACATTTCTTGAAATATTTCCCAAAGGAATCAGATTAAGCAAATATGGAGCCTTGAGGCACACCATACATGATAGACGTTAAACCACTTCAGGACCATGCACTTAACCCTCACATACTCCTCCAGCCATGAGAGCACCACTGAATGATCAATAGTATTACAAGCAGCAGCAAAGTCTAATAAAACTAACACAACATAATTTACAGTCTCCACAGTCAGCAGCAAATCATTAAAAACTTTCACAAGGGCTGTCTCAGTTGTGTGTTTTTTTTTTCTTTTCTAAAACTGGACTGGTAGATTACGCAGATCTTATTTTCATCTAGAAAATGATTCAATTGATAGAGCACAACTTTTTAATTTTTTTTTTTATTTCAGATTAAAAATGAAATATGACATAAATTAGCCAGAACATTTTAGGTCCAAATTTTGTTTCTTCAACAAAGGCTGCACAAATGCTTGTTTCAACATGTCCAGAAATATCTGAACTAAATGTAAACTTCTAAACATCTAAACTTTTATTTATGATTTGTAGAATACTGGGCCTCATCACCTCAAAAGTCTCAAAAGCCATGGAGGAACCATACCTCTGACCGAGCCAGTGGGCATCAATTTACTGACCACTTCAAAAAACTACAGTATGCTGAGCAGGACTTGAGGATTTATAAGTCATTAGAGAAAAATCTGCAGCAATTGCCTCAATCTTAGATATAAATTCTCACATAAAGTTGGGGATGAAACTAAATTTAACAGCAGAAGGATTTACTACAGTTAATAATATTAAAAAGTATTTTGGGAATATTAGAATTTCTGGAAAATACCTAGATTTCGCAGATCTTAAAGCTCTCTGAAATTTCGTTAGTTTTGTTAAAAATGTTATTCACATATTTAAAATTTTATGTTGAATTTGGACTTGGACTTGGATTACATTTACAGAGAAAACTGATGTTTCATTCGATTTCTCCAGATACATTTGTGCCTGCAAACAGCAAAAAAAAAAAAAACTCTGCAGACCGGTTATAGTTGTAACGGAGCTGATGAGAAGGGAGGCGTGCAGATCCATGTGCAAGCTTTTATTATGAAGCATGATCAAAAACACAGGCAGGGTCGAAAAACAGCAAACAGGTATGGCACAGGCAAGAAAAAAAAAGCAATCCTAAACAGGTTTGAGTCAGATGACAGCAAACATAATCCAGAGGGCTAGACAAGAGGGGTAATCCGTAAACGTGAGCAAAAGTCCAGGTGAGAAATTAACACAGTCCGAAACAGCAAGCAAAGGGTTAATCCAAGATACGCTGGCAAGAATCAGGAACTAGGAAATCAGGAAACACAGCGAGACTAGACTAAGACTAGAACTAGGAAGTAAGACGGAAATGGCTCCATAAGGCAGCTAACACTAGGAGAGCGATAAACACATGAAAATACTCTGTGATCTGAACAGGATCTGAGTGGGTGTTATGCAGTGTGTGAAATAGCTCTCAGGTGAGCTTGTGATTGGTGACAGCTGTCTGATCAGTGCAATGGATGATGGGAAATGCAGGACACAATGACAAAAACCTACAAAAAAGTTTCACTGATCATTTGGGGCAGTTTACCCAAAAATTCTCATTATTTACACACCCTGTTGATATTTTAAAATGTCTCAGTGTTTCTGTTTGGGTCACTGGGGTCCAGTGTTGTTTTGGATGATTTTGTTTGGCATTTTAAGGATGCACTTTTTTTTCTTATTTCCTTATTTTTTTCTTACAACCCCTTTAACTTTTTTTTTAATTTATTTTTTTTTAATTGTAGTATTGCAGTCTTCTTATCTGCATACCATATTTGTTTCCCCAGAATCACAGTAATGACACAATGCTTCATTCCCTGTAGGTTGTGACAATCCTTGCAAATCTTTCTGTTCTGGAGCAGTGCACTGCAGATATTCTAGAGGAAAAGGGTATGCAAGCATAACATCCCCAAATCAACTATTCAAAGCCAAATATTTTGGTGCCTTCTTACCATTCCTGTTCATTACAGTGTAAATGCAACATTGCAGAGTGACATATAATGTCTGAGTGCTGTGAATGTTTACTTAGGTATCGAGCAGCTGCTGGTGTTGCTTAATGAGAAGCCATCATCCTCCAGTCCGTCCGAGGGCGCAGCATGCGAGCGGGTTCAACAGAAAGCTGCCGTAACACTGGCTCGTCTCAGCAGAGACCCGCTGGTTGCTCAGACAGCCATACAGCTCAAGGGTACAAGACAACATAACAGCCTCTACAATGCAGCTCAAAACAACTATATCTGACTGTCTTATATTTAGTCCACAAAGGGATTTGGTCACCTTGAAATGTGTCATGGCATTAGATCTAAAATATAAATAAGCAAGTGTCACCTGCACTCAAATGCTGCACAAGCTTATCTCAGGAAACCTTTCTTAATATTTGTACAGTTTTCCCAGACAGCAAGCAGTGTCGTACCAGATCTGGCCCGCATCTCGTCCGCATGGATTTCACACGGGCCAGATGTGGGCCGGACCTGGGCTAACACTATGTTGCTGTCTGGGTTCTTAGCTAGACTGGATGTGTGAAACTCACACTGACATCTTAGCAGAGGAACCACAGGTTTAAATAAAATACTGTACATACTAGACAAGATAAATCACTTTAGATTGTGAGCAGCAATACTGTAGATGTAAAAAAGTGACCCTTTTATTTTTTCCTCAGCTGTTCCTCGCCTCATTGAGTTGTGTCGGTCACCAGTGGAAAGGAACAACAGTGATTCAGTACTTGTGGCCTGTCTGGTAAGTCAAAAATAATGCATTTGCATAAAACTGTGTTATATATGCTAAATTTAATAATGAGCAGAAATATCTCTTCTCTTTTGCTATTTAAATATACAAATATATTGGAATATACCTGCATTTACAGTGTTGTTAGTTAGCTGTATTCAAAACCTAGCAGGCCATTAAGTTAAGGAGACAATTAGGTACAATTAGCTATTTTTAAAATATACCATTCTTATTCAGAACTGAGGCATTGTACCTAAACTTCTGTAAAATATCAGTGGACTTTCTCATTTTGTCCCAAAATATTAACATAACCACACACCATAAAATTAGCAGTCATGGCCTAATAGTTAGAGAGCTGGACTAAAAAAAAAGTTAATTATTTGCAGTTATTTGTACAGTATAAAAATCATTACGCCAGTAGATATACTTTATGTAAAAGTAAAAGTTTGGTATAAAGGGGTGGTTGACTGATATTTTTCTAGGCTTGTTTGTGTTCATGGGAAGCAGTTTAACATGTTTAAATGCTTCGTTTAAAAAAAGAATTTTTAAAAGAATTTAAAAAAAAAACAAAAAAAGAAAAACTTCCTGGTTGTAGTAAGGACTCGAGCTGCTGCATTTTGGACCAACTGTAGTTTATTTATCAAGCACCCAATAAAGCATTACAATAGTCTAACCTTGAGGTCATAAACGCATTAATTAATATTTCTGCATTTGACATTGAGAGCATAGGTCGCAATTTAGATATGTTTTTGAGATGGAAAAATGCAGATGGGTACTTTCCCGCCAAGCTATACGAAATACCTCTAGTTTTGTTTTCCTCCAGCTGCGCTCCATTTTCCAGGCTGCTCTCTTTAAGGTGCGAGTGTGCTCTTTATACCACGGAGTCAGACTGTTTTCTTTGAACTTCCTGAAGCGTAAAGGAGCAACTGTATCTAAATTGCTAGAAAAGAGAGAGTCCATAGTTTCTGTTACATCATCAAGTTTTTCTGCGCTGTTGGATATGCTGAGGAAATTAGATAAATCAGGAAGATTACTTACAAAGCAGTCTTTTGTGATTGAAGTGATGGTTCTACCATACTTGTAACAAGGTGTAGAATTTACAGTTTTAGCTATATGGACTTTACGCAAGACTAGATAATGATCTGAGATATCATCGCTTTACTGCAGAATTTCAACACCACTAACATCAATTCCATGTGACAGTATTAAATCTAGAGTATGATTTCGACAATGAGTAGGTCCTGACACGTGTTGTCTAACCCCAATAGAGTTCAGAATGTCTATGAATGCTGATCCTAATGCATCTTTTTCATTATCGACATTGATATTAAAATCGCCAACAATTAGGACTTTATCTGCAGCCAGTACTAACTCAGATAGAAAATCAGCAAATTCTTTAATAAAGTCTGTGTGGTGCCCTGGTGGCCTGTATACAGTAGCCAGTACAAACATCACAGGGGATTTATCACTAACACGTGTTTCTCTAAGATAATGTTATATGCAGCACCATAACTTCAAACGAGTTATACTTAAAGCCTGCCCTCTGAGAAATACTGAGAGATTAGTGAAGAGGATCGCGCAGAACCTGTGCAAGCACGGCTTTTAATGGTATGTTTATTTGTTGTTGTCTCATCCTTTTAGATATGCTGTTAATTGTAAATGCTACTGCTTCTGTTAGCTTTTAATATACGGTTTTATCATGATTGAATCTTTAATACAGCATGGCAACCGCATGTATAACGCTTATTGCTATGTGAAAATGAGTGTATTCACTGAGCTGATGATCTGAATGAGAGAGAGAGAGAGAGAGAGAGAGAGAGAGAAAGAATGCAGAGCGTGTGCAGAGCAGGGCGATGCGAGGAACATGATTAAAAACCGCTGATTTAGAACATGTGATTTTGAAACTTGTGAATCCATTAGAATCGTTAGAAGACAGAATCACAATTCATATATAAAGAGATTTTTACGTGCACCCCTAGTTTTCTCTTCCTCTTCTCTAAAGCAGCGCATCATGGCCTCGCCTTCGTTACATGTTCCCAGGGGTGGTGTTTATCTTGGTTTTTGACGTAACGGACCAGGGAAGTTGTAGCCGTTTTTGTAGGCATTAAACTGACAGAATTTTAAAAGATGATATGTTTGCATTGAACTTTCAGTGCTGCAACTCAGCAGATATTGTTTATGCTCAAACAGCAACATTACACACTAAATAACATTAAAAAAGAGAAATCGCAAATCAACCACCCCTTTAAAGCACTTAATTGATGAAGTTTTACCACTTTCCATGACCTATTCTAAAGTAAGAGCTATTTATGTTAAAGCATTATCTGACTATTTACATGATATTTACTCTAATGTTAATTAAACATCAATAATTTGATTGATTACAGTGATAATGAATGAAGAACTCACTATTTGTATGGAGTCTGTTAATGTATTAACTACAGTTTATAAACTATGAATTACCTATAGTTTGAAAATTATTTATCAGTGTATATAATAAAGCATTAACGTGTTTTACATTCATTATTATGTAATTTGTACCATTGACAGGCTGCTTTGAGGAGGCTTGCGGCTGAATGTCCGGACAGCATTGGGCCAACTGACCATCAACAGCTGATTAAGCCCAGACTGGTGGACTCTTTCCTCTTGTGCTCTAACATGGAGGAAAGCTTCGTCTGAGAGGCTCTCTGAATCTCTGAATTAAAAGGGGAGGGAGGGGTGGTTGTGGTGGGTGGGGGGGGGGGGGGTTGTACAATTAGATCAATGTATTTATTTGTTACCAAAACAAACCACATTGGCTGATCTGTTTGTTCTTGTACACAACCTCCAGCCATCTTTTAGAAATATAACATGAATCATGCATGACTGAAATTGTAAAAAAAAAAAGCCTGAGTATTATTTACATCAGTCAGGGATTTAGAGAAATTAATTAGCTGCAATTATGCTTGAAGATCCAAACATTTTAAATGTAACACTGTGTACATTTCCTATTCACATGAATGTAAATGGATGTTTGATAATACATGTTGGTTCAGCCTATAATGCTGAAAACTATTTAAATAATCAGACAATGTGGTGGCTTCCGCCTTTTCTATGAATAATCTTTCTCAAATCTTGGAGTTTTGATGCCAGAAAACAGACTTTATTAAAACAAGAAAATAAAGCCGAGAAGCCTCTTGCAAGAAAGTTTCTGTGGAACACGTTCTGCATTCTCTTAAATAGTTTTCCTGTAAGGCGTGTTCAATACATTTAATTTATAGTTTCACCTTTTTAGGCAGTGCCTTCCTTATATATAGATAACAAGGGCTCCTATATGGCCTTGACCTGTTGCAGCTGTTACCTATTTTGAGGATCTGCACGTTACAGTCATGCAGGCCTTCGACACACACACACAGTCATTTTGATTATAATGGAAGAATAAGTTAATATATAAATGGCTGACTTAACCTTAATTATATTTGATTAATTCATCATTTGACTAATAAAACTCTTCTACAACAATAAGGCATGTCTTGAATAAAGCAAAATTCTATTGAAAATGGATTTATTTTTAACATCAGTTAGAAATATTGACAGGTCACTATAAAGAGCTGTAAACACCAGTACACTATTCTGTTAAACTGTACAGTATTCTGTTTTGTTAGTCCTGAGAGCAAAGGTCTGGAGAACACTGAACAAAGGTGTGTCAAGGGATGTCAATGGTGTATGTCAGTGTCTGCCCTTCTGTACAATACAATCCCAATTCCAGAAAAGTTGGGACATTTTGTGAAATGCCATAAAATCAAGAATGTGTTATTTATTCATTCTCTTTAATATTTATTTAAATGACTAAAGTACAAAGAAAAATTCCAATGTTTTCACTGGCCAGCTTATAATGTTCAGTTGTTTGGGAATTGAGGATACTAATTGTTAAAGTTTTGCAAGCTAAATCTTTGTCCAATCTTGCTTGATGCAAGACTTCAGATGCTCAGTGTCTGTGATCGTCGTTGTCTGATTCTCCTTTTCATGATGGGTCTTAAATTTTCAGTAAGAGTCCAGAGACTGTAGGCAAGTCAGTCTACGAAACAACTCTGCAACTCTGTGTCTACGAAAGCACACTGTTGTAACACATGCAGAATGAGAACAGACATTGTCTTGATCTAATAATCATGGACTTCAGATGTCAAGATGTCATCTTGATGGCAGTATATGTCTCTGTACAATCCCAATATATGCTTCCATGTCAATGGTACTTTCACGTATCCTTTCACATACTTTCACATATTCTTTCCACTCCCACCTGCAACTTGTACTATTTGTCCCACTCCTGCTTGCAAAATCCTGCAGGTAAGAGAGCTATGTGGACTTTTCAATCTATATATAGTATAATTCTGACTTCTCTGGTGTTATCATTTTTTTCTTCTTCAATTCCCCCGCACAAATGATGCTTCAGACTTCATCTTATCAAAGCATCCAAACAGAAATCTCTCTCACATACAACTGAAAATGGAACTAATAATGTTAGGACCTCCCATAAGAATTATGGTACCTGAGGGTGGGTGGAGCTAGCTGCAGCCAGAGGGTTGGAAGGGCCGAAGTGCAGCGAATGGCCCGCAAGTCCATGGCCAAGGCGTTGCAATATCCGACCCAGATGGAACCGATGTATCACTTGAGCTAAGTGAGGCTGAATACCTGATGGTCACTGCTGACATCAAAGGAGGAAATGTGTGCAGGAGCCAGGGTGACGGGTCGAGATGGAGCGGAGCAAACAAAGACAGGCTCATCAAGCCCCGGCAAAAAGGTGGCTCCCAGCAGGCCTGAGGTGTTGACGTACCCCCGAGAGACTGATGAGAGGATGTGATGACCGGTGGCAGGATTGACTGAGGGCTGGAGAGGAGCTGGGAAGATAGCACAGAATCCAACAAAAGATAAAGCAGTCCCAATAGCAGAGGTGGAAAGTCCAGGGGCCAAAGAATAAAAGTCCTGCCATATGTTTATTTCACCCATGAACTCAGCAGCTGATTTCACCAGAGGAGGAACCAAGTCATTCCTTTCAAGTCACAAGCAAGTCTCAAGTCAAATCCCAAGTCCTAAAAGGGTTACAGATAATGAGATGATTAAGTGACTAATTAAATGATGATTGTGGTGTTATAAAGCAGAAAGATCAGTGCTCTACAGTGATTAGATAGTCACCATGAGCTGGTTTGATTATATCCTTATGTTTTCTAGTTTTGTATATTTAGGTTTTGCATAATCAACCCTGTGACACTACAGCATGCAAGCAAAGCGTTTCTCTAATAGCTATAGTGAATTAATTTTAAATCTATGTAACGCATATAAAAATTTGAATTCCAGTACTTTTCAGCAGAGGTGGGTAGAGTACTCAAAATCTGTACTCAAGTAAAAGTAAAAGTAATAGTCTGAATAGTTACTTGAGTAAGAGTAAAAAAGAATCGAAGTATCGAATTTGATTGCTGAGTTCATGGGTGGAATAAACATATGGCAGGACTTTTACTCTTTGGCCCTTAGACTTTCCACCTCTGTCTAAAAGCAAGTTAAAAACACCACATAGACAAATAAACAGCATAACAAACTTGATTTTCACAACAGAAGGACTTTAACCTGTTAACCAGGATGCCAGTGCACCAAACTCTCTTTGTTTGCACGCGTCATTGTTTACGAATAGATTAAATGAAAAGGGACAAAGTTAGGGTGAATCCCAATTCTCTTTCTTACCCCTTCCCCTACCCCTTCGTCTTACCCCTAGCCCTTGTCCCTCGAAACCGAGTGGTAAGCGCTAGGGGTGAAAACATACCCCTATGAAATGAGACACCACTTGGTTACGGTTATGTCATCATACATCGTCGCTAGCTGGCTGCTACGTCACCAGAGGTGACAAGTGTTGATCACAAAATACCAAGATGCCGTCTGCAAGTGTGTTTATGTCGATTGCGTGGGTTTTAGTGATATTTTTGCGATTGTCTGCAAGAAATCGCAGAAATCAAGGGAGAAGAAGAGGTCTACGACGCCTACGAATGCTGGTGGATCAGCTTATGGTATGTATGGATTGGTTGCAAACAACGTTATGTTTTTGTATTTAACGTTAACCGAACTAACCAACACAGTAGCTGAGCTGGACACGCGCAAATTACATGGACTTGTATTATATTGTAATACGAACCCTGTAAAGATCTATGTGTATAAGTAATATTTTGTAATGACTGTTAGCCATATGTTTTTTTTTTTGTTTTTTTTGTCCCAGTCCAGCCCTGCTATGTGTTTTGTTGTGGGGAAGGGGAGACGTAAACAGTTTAAAGTAGTTTGAAGGGGCAACATTTTTTCCAACTAAGCCTATTAATGGCGTGAAATGGTTTTCTTTTCCTGACTGGTGCTCCAACAAGATACTGTGCCATAAATTCCAACATGCCAATACTGCGCATGTGGTTCGATGTTGAGACTGAGCTGAGGCAGAATTTTCGTCTCAGCAGAACAAGAAGAAGAAGAAGTTTTATTTATATAGCGCCTTTCCATTGCTCAAGGTCGCTTCACATAGAGCTATACAAAACATTTACATACCCAAAAGACAATACAAACATAAGCAAAATAAAGCCACATTATCCAAAATGCAAATTAAACAGATACGTTTTTAGCTGAGACTTGAAGGTAGATAAAGATGATAAGTTCCGAAGTGTGAGGGGTAGTGAATTCCATAATTTCGGAGCGTTGACACTGAATGACCTACCACCTACAGTGGACAGCCGATAACGAGGAATAGACAAAAAACCAAGCTCAGATGATCTGAGGGGCCGGAGTGGAGAGTAGGAGTACAGTAGGTCAGACAGATATGGAGGTGCAAGACCGTTTAATGCCTTAAATGTGAGAAGTAATATCTTAAAATGTATACGAGATGCCACAGGTAGCCAGTGAAGATCATGCAGTAGAGGAGTAATATGAGCAGAACGCCTGGTGGAGGTAAGAAGTCGTGCTGCTGAGTTTTGAACATCCTGTAACCTTGCAATAAGTTTTTTAGGCAGACCAAGAAATAGAGCATTACAATAATCCAGACGTGATGTGATTAACCTGTTAACCTTCGCCCCCATTGTGGGCCTCACAGGTGAAAATAACCTACCTAAATTAAAATGGTAACAGTTCGTGACAAAGTGTGCTACACAAACAAATTAGGTATCTTTGGAAAGACGACACTCTGGGCTTTACTATCTATCATCCAGAGTTGATAATGTTCAAAAAAATAAAAAGTTATAGACACTGGCGTGCCTTGAAAAATATTTTTCTACACTGAATGTTTTTTTATTTCATATACAAATACATGAAATAAGACCTGGAGCAATCCAGAAAAGTAATGGATTGAAAGCCACATGTCTCATGAGTTCATATTTCAAATTTGAAGAAGATACCATGAAAAATGAGATTCCTGCAATATTTTTTCTGAAACTATTTATAGTCCTCCCACCCCCCTGTTTGAGGAAAAATAACCACCAAATGGATTGCAGAATTATACAAACTATTTTAGTCATTATACATATTCCTGCATAGTTTTTCAATTATAAAATAAGACAGATTTATTTGAGCACTAAAAAATACAAAAATAATTATTTGAGTAATAAAAAAGAAAAAAAAAATGCTTTGTATATAGTATGTATACTGAAGTATTCTGATTGCCAGACATGAAGTGATATTGGCAGACATGGTCATACAGTCAGTAATCAGACGCTGATGTGCTTCCATTCAGATGATAATCATACAGATGGGCCATATAATCAATAATAGCTGATCAATGAATCACAATGATAGCCGTCATAGAGTCGGTAATAAACACGCTGATGTGCGTCCATACAGATTATAATCATGCAGATATGGCCACATTCCCCACACAATACACACTTTTTTATGTAAAAAGCAGATCGCTAAGTTACGCCCCGCTCAGATGACAGCGTCACAGCGTGCGTCACGCTTTCAGGAGGGAGCGCCAAATTCAAATAATCTATTTTCCGCTTTTCTGAGACTTTTTTTTCAGTGGACGGTCTCATTCTGTTTGTAAAACTGTATGCTACAGCACCGTGTTGTTTTTTTACTACCAAGACGCTGTTTTTGAGCGTAATTTATTCCATAACGGACGCGAACAATAACTCTCCCGAAGAAATGAAACGTAAAACAAAGGAATATTCATCCTTATTACAACGTTATTGTTTCGCTGGACTAAAAGTGCTCGCTGGGATGTTGTTCTGTGGAGCCTTACCTCTCTAACTAAACTGGGATTTCAGCAGTGGACGCGTTTGTGACTCGTTATTACAATGATAATGGTACATACTGCTTTTTTTATTCTGCCTGTTTTGATGTGTACTGCTTACACAAATGTAGCAAATACATTCCTTATAAGCTTTCCATCGGAAAACAGCGATCTGTCGTCGATGCTTGAGGCTTAGACCTTCAGAATGATATATAGTTTGTCAAGATTAACGATATTCTTTCACGTTAAATTCATTCATAAACATTAAACTAGTGGGGAAAAAAACGCTTCAGTGCGCTGTCGCTCTGGTGAACGTTAACAGGTTTCTGAACTAAGATTTCAGCATCAGCTGGAGTCAGAGAAGATCGAAGACGTGCAATATTACGAAGAACAGCGATGCACAGTTTACAGAGGCTTTTGCAAAGGGAGCAGGACCATGGACCATGGCTGGGGTAATGAGCTCGAAGTACTCATATATGATGTTTTATTAACAAGGTTCGGGAGGAGCACGATCAGATAATCAGTCTGGTCAGGTGCAGCTTGTCAGCTAATCACATTAACAAGCACATCAGGTGTATATATACTTAGCCAACTCACCTCTGTTCTATTGCAGTTTTCCAGCATCCCGCCTCCACCCCAACTCCGCACTCCAATCTAAATTTCATCCCATTCTTGGGATGGGGGTTCTCTGGGTTTGGGCTCCATCCCGAGCTCGGAGCCCTCCCTCCTGACAGCACGCCAAATATGCTTACTAATTGCTCAATCATATTATATGTTAGTGCGAACTCGTGAAACACCTATTGGCTGGCATTCTCTTATCGGGTGGTGTTCCGTGTCTTTAATGTCCCAAAGGCTACAGTTCACCGCATCATCCACAGAGTGGCCCAGAACATATGGGACAATCTGAGGAAAGCAATCTGCTTCCCTCTAACAGTGGACCTGCCTGCAGCCATTCAGGCTGTTTGTGGGAATTTATCAATTCAAAAAAGTTGCCAAAGGACACATAGACTGGGCATGGGCTCGCGCTCACTATTTGGATGACACTCGCTGCTTATTCTAATGGTGACGTGGATGTTTTACGAAAAAGCTGCAAAAGGCTCCGTATGGATGCCTCCGGGGACACCTTATTCTTCATCGTAGTCTTCCTCAGTGACACGGAATGCCTATTTTGACCACTCACCACCTAATCTTCACCATAGTCTTCCTCAGTGCCACGGAACGCCTATTTTTGACCACTAACCACCTAATCTTCACCATAGTCTTCCTCAGTGCCACGAAACGCCTATTTTGACCACTAACCACCTAAATGACCGCAAAGTGCCTATTTTGACCACTGTCCACCTAAACTTCACCATAGTCTTCCTCAGTGCCACGGAACGCCTATTTTGACCACTAACCACCTAAATGACCGCGAAGTGCCTATTTTGACCACTGTCCACATAAAATTCACTACAGTCTTCCTCAGTGCCATGGAACGCCTATTTTGACCACTAACCACCTAAATGACTGCAAAGTGCCTGTTTTGACCACTGTCCACCTAAACTTCGCCGTAGTGCCACGGAACGCCTTCTTTGAACACTAACCACCTAAATGACCGCAAAGTGCCTATTTTGACCACTGTCCACCTGAACTTCGCCATACTGCCACGAAATGCCTTTTTTGACAACTAACCTCCTAAATGACAGCAAAGTGCCTATTTTGACCACTGTCCACCTAAACTTCACCATAGTGCCACGGAACGCCTTTTTTGACCCGTAACAACCTTTTTTTGTCAAAAATGGATGTATCTATATCTTGGCTTCAAAAGGTACCTCGAGATTCTATACAACGGTAGCCGAGGGGGCCCCGAAGTGAGATCCAAAGTTTCGAGTTTCTACGTTGTTCCAAAAAATGTGACAGTGTCCGGTCGGCCCGAAATTGATTTATATGTCACGTCACGGTCCCCCGGGACAGCGTCCTGAGTTCCGTGTCCGTATCTGCCTCGATCGGCCGAAAAAGACCCCCTTGACCGCAAACCACCTGTGAAGATTCCATTGAAATAAGTTGCAAATGGGATGTTGGGTATACAGGGGTCAAAAGGTCACAGGACCTTGAAATTCGGTACAGTGGTAACCTAGGGGCCCTCGACTCGGGGGCTAGAGTTTCGGAATTATAGATCACTTCAAAGCATTTGTTTCTGCAGTTCATAAATATTTTCACATCAGGATGCTTCAGTTAAATCAAAAGAGTTTTAGGCCGTATATGAGGAACAGGCCTGTGTGAGAGATTTTTTCTAAAATGTGTACAAACAACTTGGCGTTCAGGTTGACGCTCGACCGCTCAATATGGTAATCGGGGGCCCCTAGGCTACCAGCACGTGAAGTTTGGGGCCCCTAGGAACCCCAGGGGTCGAACGGGAGCCGTTGACGGGTGCAACTTATTCCATTCATTTTCCTAGGTGTTTTGCGGACAGTGAGACAGGAAGGTCAGATCGCCCCGAAATGGACATGTACGTCACTTCACAGTCCCCCGCGACAGTGCCCGGAGTTCCGTGTCCGTACCTGCCTCGATCGGCCAAAAAAAGACCCCCTTGACCACGAACCACCTGTGAAGTTTCCAGTGAATAAGTTGCAAGTGGGACGTCGGAAAAGCAGGGTCACGAAGGTCAAAGGACCCCGAGATTCATCCCAGTGGACCGTCAGGGGCCCCCGAATCGGGCTCCGGAGTTCCGTGGCTCTAGATGCTTCTTGAGCCAATTAGGCCCTGAGAAATTGCTCCAAAGACCCATCCCCCACAGAGATCTATATTAGACAGAGCGTTATATGAAGAGCAAAGCAATATATTTTTTGGCATCTCCCGACCTAGCCCTCTCAGTATGTCATCGAGGGCCAAGTGACGCAACTTCCTGAGAAATTTGAGGCCCCTCGGGCCCCCAGGGGCCGAATGGGAGCCGCTGACACGTGCAACTTATCCCATTATGAAGGAACCTGTCAAATAAGTTGCAAGTGGGCACTTCCTGTATGACTCGGCAAAATCACAGGAAGCCCCCACGTGCAACTTAATTGACGTGGCCTACACACGCTTTCCGTGGACAAAGCATTTTTATGCAAATTAAGCCATTTTAATTGCTCCAATGTACATGAATCTGTTGGACGGTGTTTCCTGAGCACTGTACTGTAGGTATTATGCAATAAAATAATCTTATTAATAAAATATGACCTATTAATGCATTGTCCACGGAAAGCCTGTGGAAGCCTGTGCATGCACCAATAGTGGTGAAATTCACCAAAATCCAACTCGAAATTTCAACGGTGCATTTTTATGAAAATTAAGCCATTTCACATGCTCCGAGGCACACGAAACTGCTGGACGGTGTTTCCGGCACTCTAGTTCGCTTCTAAGTACGTGTTTCTGCAGTGCAACAAAGTTTTCACATCAGGGCACTTCAGTTCATTCAAGAGGGTCTTAGGGGTGTAAGGCTGGTGCCAATATGTCTGATCAACCCCTCGATGAAACAAAAGGCCCTCCTGAAAATTAACACTTGAACTATCTCCTGCATATGTAAAAGGAACTTCGGAGACGCAGCACACAGTGCAGCTCACGCTTCAGACACACTATCTCCCCTTCACCCCCCTCCTCCTCCTCACCTAAAATACACTGAAAACCTATGCAATGTTATGCATGTACAAAAAGTAACTATACATGTTTGATATCATTTAACGTGTCTCCGTGCGCCTGGTAAAATGGTCTCATTCTCCCAACCATAATGAAAAGCTAAAAGAAGTTATAAAATATGAGAAAAGTGATGTGTCTCTTAAAAGGTGTTTCCCTCCCCCAGATCCCCCATTAGACTATACCTCCTGTATGTAAAACAAGAACCCATTCAAGTACAAATTCTGATCTCACAGTGTGAATCCCTCAACAGGTAACCAAATTGTAATTATAATAACAGACGCCACCATTTGGTAAGAATATTGAGTTAGCTGGGTATATAAGGAAAAGGTGCAGAAAAGTTTGGGGAGTCTGTAAGTTGACTTCCCACACAAACGCTGTGTGTAGTTTTGTTGACAGGTAATAATTTCTACAAATTACTCTATTTCTGAATTGTTGTTATGGCATGTTCAACTGATGATTTTATTCTTATGAATTGGATTTTGAATTATTGCTTCATTACCTGGTCAATAAATTTTAAACGTTTGATTGTATTCTGACCGACTCTGAGATTTGTTTTCCCAAGTAGATTATCGGATTCGTATATTTCCACAAGTTTGCATCAGAGATTAATGACGACTAATACCCGATATCTAAATTCAAGTGTGCTTGGATGAGTAGACGAGTAAGTTTCTGTCTAGAATTAGCAGATGCTGTTTGATCAGCCTAGATCTGAATGCGTCGATGACCTCTGTTCTAATTTAATGTTACTTTAGATAAATTTACGTGGAACAAGCCACAAGCTTGGCCAAAACAAAGCCATTTTGAAGAAAGGTAAAGTTGATCGACTAACGTCTTTAAATGGTGGTCAAAAAGAAGACTGTACTAAAGTAAATGATTGAATTAAGTTCATGAGGGGCATCCAAGGGGGCTATATATTACATATCTTTGATTGTGCACGTGGGAATACGGCAAATCTCAGATATTTAGCCAAATACCTCTGTTTTGGGTGATTGGAACTGACGAAATTGTGCCGGAGACCTGGTGAGGAACTCGAAGCGATATAGTTTCCTGATCTAAGCGGTTAAGTATAATCAGAGTTTAACAGAATAATCAAATATTCGTTCACTTTAATGATGCACAGATATCATTAAAACCTTTTTCATTTATGGAGTCAGATGAAACAACGAGTTATTACATGTGAGAAAAATATATTGCATATAATCTTGTTGTGTTGCAAAAGGAAAGACAAGCAATACGCAGATAAACCTTTCTCGTATTATTGGGAACCCCCATTGGACCAATAGACGAGCTTTACAAAGTGGTGACCACGCCTCCGTGATCTCGCAACAGACAAGCAACGTCTTTCCAGCGCGACAATCAACTTGAACCCTGCCCGGAACATGAGGTTTGATCTCCCTCTCATCTATCTCCAGCTGCTGTGGTAAGTTGATTTTTGGCCTTGTAGAAGTGTTGAGGGAAAGACTGTTTACACCTCACATATATACACATTTATAGTACGGGTCGGTATACCCTCTGTTTAGACCAGAGCCGAAAAATCCGGTGGACTAAAGAATTAGATGGAAAATATGTCTTTTCAGGGAGAGCACGGCAGTGTAGATGAGGAGATAATGGAGATTCTAGGCGTGCAATTGCAAAAACTCCTTGTTCGGTTAAGTGACAAGGGACTAAATTTAAGCTGGAGTAACAACAAAATAATATCCTGGTATTCTGCCGAGGGTGCGAAACTAAAATCCAAGAAAAAGTACAAGAAAATCCGCGCTGCAATTGTGTATTTGCTTCGTCGTAACGACCTCGAGACCATAACCGAGAACGAACGAACAATAGCAAATATCAAAGAAATCAAAGAGATTTCTCATTTGTACACCAATGTGTACAAATTAGAAATCAGAGATGTATGGCAAATTGCTCTCCTCACTATCCCTGATGAGCTCAGACCGAAACTAACCGCAGAGATGAAATCTGGCAACATAATGAACCGAGACAATAACGAAACCAACAAAATTGTTTACGAGCTTCTAAAACAAGCATTACTAGACATGAGGGGACCAACGCCTGCCGATTGGAGCTAAATATTAGAAATCAAACAAGCGAGTAATGAGTCATTTGAAACGTATGCTGAACGGTTATGGGTAACATACAGAGAACACTCATGCATAGAAAATCCAGACCGCAACCATGACGCATTACTACAACTGGTAAAGAACAATGCCGGCATTCCCGTTCAAAAGGCTTTATCAAATGGCGTCGACCTAGCCGAAAACACGTTCCAAGCGATAGTAGACTGGGGCTCAAGAATAGAAAACAGATGGAGAACAAAACTCCACAGCATTGCGTCCGCACAATGGTTAACAGAAGGGAACAGCCCAGACAAATTTAGCAAAAGATCTCCAAACAAAACGCTTGGCTGACAGCAGAGTGGCGCAGCGGAAGCGTGCTTGGCCCATAACCCAGAGGTCGATGGATCGAAACCATCCTCTGCTAAGAGGTTTAATGGGAAGTCGTGGCCTAATGGTTAGAGAGTCGGACTCGTAATCCAAAAGTTGCGGGTTTTCAAAGAAATTCACTGCTTTGAAAAGCAAATTGAGTTGAAAACAGACAAAACTGTAAAAAAATGCCTACCAAAAAACATAATGAGTATTATGTCCTTATCCACCCCAGATCCCATTCAACAGATGGTAAACAAACACGATCACATTTGGGCTACACATGAACATGACTGCGGCCTTATTGACTTTGTTGTGTGCATTGAAGGGGAGCCCCATCCCCCACAAAAACAATACCGCATCAAACCAGAGGCCGAGTCAGCCATTCATGAAATTGTACAACAACTTGAAATCAGAGGAATGGTCCGTCGATGTAGTTCGACCACAAACTCTCCGTGTTTACCAGTACCAAAATCAAACAGAAAATGGCATCTCTGTATTGATGATCAGCGTTTCAACAAAGTTTTGCCCAAGGCTACACCTATAGTGGCAAATCCATCAACGTTATTATCGCAGATTTCAACACAAGCATCTTGAACGGTTTCTGGTCCATCCCAATCAAAAGCGCGGATCAGCGGAAATGGGCCTTCACTGTAAATCAAATCCAGTACACCTGGGAACGAATGCCTCAAGGCCTTCATAACAGTCCTGCGATTTTTCACAGAGCATTAGAAGACACCCTTAATCCACTGACAGGGACCGGAAACGTGATCCATTACGTTGATGATATACTTCTCGCGACCGAGGGATCATTTGATGATCATTTGCTACTCATTGACGAAGTACTGTTAACACTCGGTAAAGCTGGCTTCAAATTAAACAAAGAAAAAGCTAAAATCGCACAAAACGAGGTCCAGTACCTGGGTTATACGATAACGCAAAGCCACCGAGCATTAACAGATGATAGGCGGAAATGCATTGCTGAACTGCTCTGACCGCACTCGCTGAACGCGTTACAGAAAGTGCTGGGAACAGCAAACTACTTAAGAGACTTCATTCCAGACTTTGCAAACGTAGTCACGCCATTGTATTCCCTCTTAAAAGGAAAATCAAAGCCCTCTGACGTCCTTGAATGATCAGAGGAACACGAAAAAGCCTTTACGAGTCTAAAAGAAAATTTGTGCAGTGCTCCCGTGCTCGGTCTGCCCAACCCTAAAAAAGCATTCCACTTACAAGTGGACACGAACGAAAACACTCTAAGTGGCGTTTTAACACAAGATCATGGGGGAAAATTGCGTCCGATCGCCTATTACAGCCGAAAAAAATCCACGGTCGAAAAAGGATTCGACCCGTGCACTCAGCACATGCTGGTGGTTCACTGGATGTTGACAGCAACTGAACCGATTGTAGGTTTTCAACCTATCGTTGTGCATACAGTGCACACGCCAGTACAAATGGTGTTGCAGGGCCGAATAAAAGGTGTGTCGTCGCAAAGGTTAGCAAGATGGTTAGCAGATATACAGGCACGTGACATCACAACAGTGAACGACCGAATATTACCTCATTTATTGGGAGATGTAGAGGGCCACCCACACACATGCGAAACCAAACAGGAAGCTCAGAGCCCAGTTCATGACCAAGAACTCCCAAATCAGACACGGGTGTACATTGATGGTTCCCGATACTGGCATGATGGTAAATTCCACACAGGATGTGCGGTGTGGACTCCTCACTCCCCCAATTCAGGCACTAACCAATTGCTAATCAAACTATCCGCAAGCATATCTGCGCAAGAAGCTGAACTTGAAGCTGAACTTATTGCATTACTCGAAGCAATCAGATCACATCATGAACCACTGTGTGTATATACTGATAGTCGATATGCTTTTGGTGCAGTCCATGATTTTATGGCACAGTGTTAGTTGAGAAAATTCCTCACATCTGCCGGAACGCCAATTAAACATTTTAACATCATAACTTCGATTTGGCAGGAGATTAAAACACGCGATTCCTCACTCTCCGTCGTCAAAGTGCGCGCGCACATTAACAAGAATCCAGATGAACATGAGAGAAACAACAACATTGCAGATCAATTAGCCAAATTAGCAGCAAAAAATGGAGATGAATGGTTGCCTGACAGACTGATTGTTCCTGCTGTGAGTGCGGTTCAGACTGTTCCTATTGACTTGAAGCAGTACCAACAAGAACTGTGGAGTTCTGATGGAGAGCTGACACTGCACCTGCAGCAGGACCAACTAGTCAAGGTCACTGAAGGCATGATTTTGAGAGACAATAAATACATCGTTCCAGAAGCCCTCCAGAAACCAGTGATAAAGTTGTACCATGATTATGCACATGTATCAGCTCCCAAAACACAACAGCTGATACAAAAGAACTTCTGGTGGCCACAAATGGCATCAGACATTCAAAGATGGTGTGACACATGCATCGTATGTGCCACCATTAACCAAGGTAAACCTGGCCGTACAAAACTGTGTAGACCAGAGCCACCCAAAAGACCTTGGGAGTCACTCCAATTGGATTTTATAGGTCCACTACCCAGTGCCAAAGGAGGGTATCGTTATTGCCTTGTGATAATTGACAAATTTTCCAAATGGGTTGAAGCGATTCCTACTCGCAATAACAATGCAAAAACAGTGGCACGTGTGGTAGTGAACCAAATTCTCCCACTCTGGGGAGCACCAATCCAAATTGAATCTGATCAGGGCACACACTTCACAGGTCAGGTGATGAAAAACATATGCCAGATGCTGAACATCAAACAAAGATTCCACATTTCATACAGGCCGCAGAGCTCCGGTATGGTGGAACGTGTTAACTGAACCATAAAAGAAAGCATCTCGAAACAGGTTACACAACACAAAAACCAATGGATTGATGCTCTGCCCACACAATACTGCGGGCAACTCCTTCAAAAGCCACAGGTATCAGTCCATTCGAACTCATGACTGAAAGAGTCATGAAACTGCCCATCGACCCAGAAATTACCCCAGCAGACATGGGGCCTCTCGTGATCGCAACTCAACAGTCTGTGTTGAAGCAATTACGAGAGAGGCTGGAAGTGCTACATGCACACGCTGCTCTGAAACAACAGCAATCAGACCTAACAAATGATGCACAATTCAACCCAAACTCTGAGGTGAAATTCTCAGAAGGAGACATGGTAATGATACGTGTTTTTGTGAAGCAAGGTGCATTCACACCCAGATGGCATGGCCCATATGAAATTAAAGCGGTATGCAACAGCTGTGTGGCCACAACCATAAAAGGGAAACTGCGATGGTATCACATGTCTCAGTGCAAATCATTTAAAAGTACACAGAATAAATAAATAACTGTCACTGCCTTTTCTTCCTGCCTTACAGGTCGACTGCAGCGATCCCATGGAGGCCGGATGAAAGAAAAGTGTCAGGGCCCACGTGCATCAGACTGGGCCAAAGGGTTTCACTCACACAAAACCTGAAATGTGGGAGGTGGGTGTGGAAATACTCCAAGGGGCTGTCCGCACCAAAAATCACAGTCACACCCAAAACAAACAGCTACATGGCCTCCCGGTATAGTACCGGATCCAAATTGCACACCACAAATTTGTTGTAGTTCAGGTAGCACCCACCGTCAGGAAACATTTCAGGATACACTCGAGCACCAAAATTCATGCACAACCTCACTGCCTGGTATCAACTTAAAATAGATTCAGGCGACACAATAGGCAACATGGACACTCTACACGAAAACAACAACAATGGCATAGACCCAAAATTGTGCTATAATGTTAAAAATTGGAACCTGCAACATATAGGTGCACACATACAGAGACGCATAATGACACACACATGAGGTTCACAGAGTTAATGTACGACCTCACATCATACACACCTAACGAGCAAAAACCAAAAACCGAAAGGAAGGAACGTATTGTGTCGGAAAATGTTCACATAGCATAGACAATTTCACCAATCCACACAACTGTTCATGGACTGTTATGTATTGTTTTAATTTGACCACCTGTGGATACACTAAACCCAAAAAATGTCCGGAATTGCACTCAATTCCTCCTGGTGGACTGATTAGAGGAAACATCAACAAAACTTTATTACATGATGTAAATTTGGTGATGACACATGTGACTTACAACATTTCCAACATACTCTCTGCCTACACAAAACATTGTAATGTTAATGATGAGTCATATGTATGGCTACAGTCACGAATCAATTATTTAATTTCTGATTACACAGACAGACTTGCCGTCCATATTCCACCTGCTCGCTCAAAACGAGACCTGCTCGGCAATATAGCTGGCTTGTTCGGATCAATTAATTCAGTGTGTACAAATTAGAAATCAGAGATGTATGGCAAATTGCTCTCCTCACTATCCCTGATGAGCTCAGACCGAAACTAACCGCAGAGATGAAATCTGGCAACATAATGAACCGAGACAATAACGAAACCAACAAAATTGTTTACGAGCTTCTAAAACAAGCATTACTAGACATGAGGGGACCAACGCCTGCCGATTGGAGCTAAATATTAGAAATCAAACAAGCGAGTAATGAGTCATTTGAAACGTATGCTGAACGGTTATGGGTAACATACAGAGAACACTCATGCATAGAAAATCCAGACCGCAACCATGACGCATTACTACAACTGGTAAAGAACAATGCCGGCATTCCCGTTCAAAAGGCTTTATCAAATGGCGTCGACCTAGCCGAAAACACGTTCCAAGCGATAGTAGACTGGGGCTCAAGAATAGAAAACAGATGGAGAACAAAACTCCACAGCATTGCGTCCGCACAATGGTTAACAGAAGGGAACAGCCCAGACAAATTTAGCAAAAGATCTCCAAACAAAACGCTTGGCTGACAGCAGAGTGGCGCAGCGGAAGCGTGCTTGGCCCATAACCCAGAGGTCGATGGATCGAAACCATCCTCTGCTAAGAGGTTTAATGGGAAGTCGTGGCCTAATGGTTAGAGAGTCGGACTCGTAATCCAAAAGTTGCGGGTTTTCAAAGAAATTCACTGCTTTGAAAAGCAAATTGAGTTGAAAACAGACAAAACTGTAAAAAAATGCCTACCAAAAAACATAATGAGTATTATGTCCTTATCCACCCCAGATCCCATTCAACAGATGGTAAACAAACACGATCACATTTGGGCTACACATGAACATGACTGCGGCCTTATTGACTTTGTTGTGTGCATTGAAGGGGAGCCCCATCCCCCACAAAAACAATACCGCATCAAACCAGAGGCCGAGTCAGCCATTCATGAAATTGTACAACAACTTGAAATCAGAGGAATGGTCCGTCGATGTAGTTCGACCACAAACTCTCCGTGTTTACCAGTACCAAAATCAAACAGAAAATGGCATCTCTGTATTGATGATCAGCGTTTCAACAAAGTTTTGCCCAAGGCTACACCTATAGTGGCAAATCCATCAACGTTATTATCGCAGATTTCAACACAAGCATCTTGAACGGTTTCTGGTCCATCCCAATCAAAAGCGCGGATCAGCGGAAATGGGCCTTCACTGTAAATCAAATCCAGTACACCTGGGAACGAATGCCTCAAGGCCTTCATAACAGTCCTGCGATTTTTCACAGAGCATTAGAAGACACCCTTAATCCACTGACAGGGACCGGAAACGTGATCCATTACGTTGATGATATACTTCTCGCGACCGAGGGATCATTTGATGATCATTTGCTACTCATTGACGAAGTACTGTTAACACTCGGTAAAGCTGGCTTCAAATTAAACAAAGAAAAAGCTAAAATCGCACAAAACGAGGTCCAGTACCTGGGTTATACGATAACGCAAAGCCACCGAGCATTAACAGATGATAGGCGGAAATGCATTGCTGAACTGCTCTGACCGCACTCGCTGAACGCGTTACAGAAAGTGCTGGGAACAGCAAACTACTTAAGAGACTTCATTCCAGACTTTGCAAACGTAGTCACGCCATTGTATTCCCTCTTAAAAGGAAAATCAAAGCCCTCTGACGTCCTTGAATGATCAGAGGAACACGAAAAAGCCTTTACGAGTCTAAAAGAAAATTTGTGCAGTGCTCCCGTGCTCGGTCTGCCCAACCCTAAAAAAGCATTCCACTTACAAGTGGACACGAACGAAAACACTCTAAGTGGCGTTTTAACACAAGATCATGGGGGAAAATTGCGTCCGATCGCCTATTACAGCCGAAAAAAATCCACGGTCGAAAAAGGATTCGACCCGTGCACTCAGCACATGCTGGTGGTTCACTGGATGTTGACAGCAACTGAACCGATTGTAGGTTTTCAACCTATCGTTGTGCATACAGTGCACACGCCAGTACAAATGGTGTTGCAGGGCCGAATAAAAGGTGTGTCGTCGCAAAGGTTAGCAAGATGGTTAGCAGATATACAGGCACGTGACATCACAACAGTGAACGACCGAATATTACCTCATTTATTGGGAGATGTAGAGGGCCACCCACACACATGCGAAACCAAACAGGAAGCTCAGAGCCCAGTTCATGACCAAGAACTCCCAAATCAGACACGGGTGTACATTGATGGTTCCCGATACTGGCATGATGGTAAATTCCACACAGGATGTGTGGTGTGGACTCCTCACTCCCCCAATTCAGGCACTAACCAATTGCTAATCAAACTATCCGCAAGCATATCTGCGCAAGAAGCTGAACTTGAAGCTGAACTTATTGCATTACTCGAAGCAATCAGATCACATCATGAACCACTGTGTGTATATACTGATAGTCGATATGCTTTTGGTGCAGTCCATGATTTTATGGCACAGTGTTAGTTGAGAAAATTCCTCACATCTGCCGGAACGCCAATTAAACATTTTAACATCATAACTTCGATTTGGCAGGAGATTAAAACACGCGATTCCTCACTCTCCGTCGTCAAAGTGCGCGCGCACATTAACAAGAATCCAGATGAACATGAGAGAAACAACAACATTGCAGATCAATTAGCCAAATTAGCAGCAAAAAATGGAGATGAATGGTTGCCTGACAGACTGATTGTTCCTGCTGTGAGTGCGGTTCAGACTGTTCCTATTGACTTGAAGCAGTACCAACAAGAACTGTGGAGTTCTGATGGAGAGCTGACACTGCACCTGCAGCAGGACCAACTAGTCAAGGTCACTGAAGGCATGATTTTGAGAGACAATAAATACATCGTTCCAGAAGCCCTCCAGAAACCAGTGATAAAGTTGTACCATGATTATGCACATGTATCAGCTCCCAAAACACAACAGCTGATACAAAAGAACTTCTGGTGGCCACAAATGGCATCAGACATTCAAAGATGGTGTGACACATGCATCGTATGTGCCACCATTAACCAAGGTAAACCTGGCCGTACAAAACTGTGTAGACCAGAGCCACCCAAAAGACCTTGGGAGTCACTCCAATTGGATTTTATAGGTCCACTACCCAGTGCCAAAGGAGGGTATCGTTATTGCCTTGTGATAATTGACAAATTTTCCAAATGGGTTGAAGCGATTCCTACTCGCAATAACAATGCAAAAACAGTGGCACGTGTGGTAGTGAACCAAATTCTCCCACTCTGGGGAGCACCAATCCAAATTGAATCTGATCAGGGCACACACTTCACAGGTCAGGTGATGAAAAACATATGCCAGATGCTGAACATCAAACAAAGATTCCACATTTCATACAGGCCGCAGAGCTCCGGTATGGTGGAACGTGTTAACTGAACCATAAAAGAAAGCATCTCGAAACAGGTTACACAACACAAAAACCAATGGATTGATGCTCTGCCCACACAATACTGCGGGCAACTCCTTCAAAAGCCACAGGTATCAGTCCATTCGAACTCATGACTGAAAGAGTCATGAAACTGCCCATCGACCCAGAAATTACCCCAGCAGACATGGGGCCTCTCGTGATCGCAACTCAACAGTCTGTGTTGAAGCAATTACGAGAGAGGCTGGAAGTGCTACATGCACACGCTGCTCTGAAACAACAGCAATCAGACCTAACAAATGATGCACAATTCAACCCAAACTCTGAGGTGAAATTCTCAGAAGGAGACATGGTAATGATACGTGTTTTTGTGAAGCAAGGTGCATTCACACCCAGATGGCATGGCCCATATGAAATTAAAGCGGTATGCAACAGCTGTGTGGCCACAACCATAAAAGGGAAACTGCGATGGTATCACATGTCTCAGTGCAAATCATTTAAAAGTACACAGAATAAATAAATAACTGTCACTGCCTTTTCTTCCTGCCTTACAGGTCGACTGCAGCGATCCCATGGAGGCCGGATGAAAGAAAAGTGTCAGGGCCCACGTGCATCAGACTGGGCCAAAGGGTTTCACTCACACAAAACCTGAAATGTGGGAGGTGGGTGTGGAAATACTCCAAGGGGCTGTCCGCACCAAAAATCACAGTCACACCCAAAACAAACAGCTACATGGCCTCCCGGTATAGTACCGGATCCAAATTGCACACCACAAATTTGTTGTAGTTCAGGTAGCACCCACCGTCAGGAAACATTTCAGGATACACTCGAGCACCAAAATTCATGCACAACCTCACTGCCTGGTATCAACTTAAAATAGATTCAGGCGACACAATAGGCAACATGGACACTCTACACGAAAACAACAACAATGGCATAGACCCAAAATTGTGCTATAATGTTAAAAATTGGAACCTGCAACATATAGGTGCACACATACAGAGACGCATAATGACACACACATGAGGTTCACAGAGTTAATGTACGACCTCACATCATACACACCTAACGAGCAAAAACCAAAAACCGAAAGGAAGGAACGTATTGTGTCGGAAAATGTTCACATAGCATAGACAATTTCACCAATCCACACAACTGTTCATGGACTGTTATGTATTGTTTTAATTTGACCACCTGTGGATACACTAAACCCAAAAAATGTCCGGAATTGCACTCAATTCCTCCTGGTGGACTGATTAGAGGAAACATCAACAAAACTTTATTACATGATGTAAATTTGGTGATGACACATGTGACTTACAACATTTCCAACATACTCTCTGCCTACACAAAACATTGTAATGTTAATGATGAGTCATATGTATGGCTACAGTCACGAATCAATTATTTAATTTCTGATTACACAGACAGACTTGCCGTCCATATTCCACCTGCTCGCTCAAAACGAGACCTGCTCGGCAATATAGCTGGCTTGTTCGGATCAATTAATTCAGCAGCCAACACCTATAAAATAACCAAACAACCCCAATTCTCCACATGGTTGACAGATCAGATGGCCACTGGTTTTCAACCCATCACCAATAGCATTGATAACATCATCAAAGCGGTTCGTTCTGAGGCGCAGACGCTTCTAACGATTAGGGTTAGGGCTAGGGTTAGGTATAGAGCACAAAACGACTTTCACCCTCATTAGGAACCATCCTCATTAGAATATTGCATCTAATTGGCCAAAGCTTAAATGGGCGTATCTGGTGAACCGCACGGCTGAATTACACGTTATTGGTATCGTTGCGGGACGCTCTCATCTTTCAAGTGGCGAAAGGCTTTAATGAAAGTATACAGATAAAAAGAAGTTTAATCCAGATTAATTCCACTCTCCTTAGCATTATCGATCTGATTGGCCAAAGCTTACTTGGGCGTATCTTGTGAAGCATAGGCCCCAAAGTTCATGTAATTTGTATGGCTGAACACAGGAAGCTGTCAACTTTGAGATGGTGGTAGGTTCAGATGAATGGATAGACAGATTAAAAAAAAATAAATGAAAAAATATCAATAAACAGCTGAAGGATGGACCGTTTTCAATTTAACATACTAAAAGAGCAATCCATTTTTTCCCCAAGTATTATTTACTTGTATTTTGACATTTTTAAAACGTGCCACTCTCCTATATCATCTGTAAGATATTTTAGACATTTAAAAAGCATTAAAATTGACTATGTTGACTTATCATTTTATAAATTTTGATATGTACACGTCCAAATCATTGTTGTTTCAGTTTTTACATAAATATAAGTGATAGTAAATAATAGATTTTGGGTTTAATACATATATAAATGAAATAAATAATGTCCTGCACACTAAGACATGCTATTCACAGTTTCATCCACGAGAGGGCGACGTAAGTCCTCTTTATATAAAGGTTCTGCTGTATTTGTATATATTTCCTTTTTTTCACCTTATAATGTGTTTCTTTGATGTAAATAATAGAATAATAAATAAATGAAAAGTGTTCAATAAACAGCTGGTCACACCAGAAGGAATGGACTGTCTGGGAGTGAAATCATCAGTCAGACAGCATCTTCCATATTGTTATTTTCTGCTAAAGTTTGTCAATCTTTAACACACACCATTCACAGTTTCTGCCAGGAGAGGGCGACGTAAGCCCTCTTTATTTAAAGGTTCTGCTGTATTTGTATATATTTCCTTTTTTTTTTACTTTATAAGGTGTTTGTTTGATGTCATATTTCTTTTTTTTGTTGTTTAATTGTTTCTAAAACCATCCAACCATGTTCTTAGTTTCTCCTTCTAGCTTCCTTTAGGTGTGTTATGGTGAGGGCTGTTAAAATGAGGGCTATTTCAGATAGATAGATAGATAGATAGATAGATAGATAGATAGATAGATAGATAGATAGATAGATAGATAGATAGATAGATAGATAGATAGATAGATAGATAGATAGATAGATAGATAGATAGATAGGTAGATAGATAGATAGATAGACAGATAGATAGATTGAATTCAATCTTATAACTGTCCAGGGTTAGAAGTTTAAGTTTCGGGTTAGTCAAGGGTTATCTTCTGTGGTAACCAGTGGCGTGGTTGTCTGGGGGCCTAAGTCTGGGGTTGAAGTTATGTTAGAGGGCTAAGAAGGGCAAAGAAGGGCAAAGAAGGGCAAGACAGACAGACAGACAGAAAGGTAGAGTCCGGTAAAGGTTAGATGTCCAGGTCAAACGTCAGAGTCCAGATAGATAGACAGACAGAGTTATACATTTTGATCATATTTCTGCACAGATTTTGATGGCTACGTTTTGTATTAGTGAATGATTTGAGGGCTGTTGTTTAGAGATACTAAAAGAGTAATACATTTTCCCCCCCAAATATTATTCACTTGTCATTTAACATTTTTAAAATGTGCCACAAATATTGGCCATTTGTCTGTAAGAATTTTTAGTTATTTAAAAGGCATTCAAATTTAGTATGTTGACTTATTTTATATATTTTGATAGATACAGGTCATAACCAGTATGTTTTTTCAATGTTTACATAATTATAAGTGCTGTCGTTGTATGCACCTACTTTTTTTTTCACCTTATAATGTGACCGGTTGTGCGCTGTCCTTCTACTTCTACTGACCGCTTCCAGCCTTGCTTTGATTAGGCCCAGGTTCCAAAAACGCTGGTGGTTGTTCTGCATGCTTTATCAACAAACTACAGTTGGTCCAAAATGCAACAGCGGAGAGTCCTTACTAGAACCAGGAAGTATGACCATATTACCCCGGGTTCTGTCACCATACCCGGGAAGTCGTGGCCTAATGGTTAGAGATTCGGACTCGTAATCCAAAGATTGCGGGTTTGAGTCTCGGGCCGGCAGGAATTGTAGGTGGGGGGAGTGAATGTCCAGCGCTCTCTCCATCCTCAATACCACGACTGAGGTGCCCTTGAGCAAGGCACCGAACCCCCAACTGCTCTCCGGGTGCCGCATCATAAAAATGGCTGCCCACTGCTCCGGGTGTGTGTTCACGGTGTGTGTGTGTTCACTGCTGTGTGTGTGCACTTTGGATGGGATAAATGCAGAGCACGAATTCCAAGTATGTGTCACCATACTTGGCCGTATGTATGTCACTTCACTTCAACACTGCATTGGCTCCCTATCAAACATAATATAGATTTTAAAATCTTGTTAATTACTTATAAGGCCCTGAATGGCTTAGCTCCTCAGTACTTGAGCTAGTTCTTTTCACATTATAGTCCTCCACGTCCGCTGCGTTCTCAAAACTCTGTCTGTTTGATAATACCTAGAATATCAAAATCGACTGCGGGCGGCAGATCCTTTTCCTATTTAGCACCCAAATTCTGGAACAATCCACCTAACACAGTTCGGGAGGCAGACACACTCTGTCAGTTTAAATCTAGATTAAAGAAACATCTCTTTAACTTGGCTTACACATAACATACTACTACACTTCTATTATTCAAATCTGTTAAAGGATTGTTAGGCTGCATTAATTAGATCAACCGGAACTGGGAATACTCCTCATAACACGATGTACTCGTTACATCGTAAGAAGAATGGCATCTACGCTAATATTTGTCTGTTTCTTTCTTATTCTGTTTCCCAATCCGTATCCGGATCAGATAGTGGATCGGCACCGGAAGATGATGTCTGCGGCCCTGATCGTCGGCGGAGGCTGGACACCTGGATGAGCCCCGGGGACATATCCCCAGTGAAGACCTCGACTAAAAATACAATAAAACTACAAATAAAACAAAATGACTAAAAATATAATAAAATACCTAACTACATAATACTATTATTGTTAGAAATTGCAACAATATTAAAATAGACATATAATACATTTGTACATTTAAAATTTTAGTAAAATCAATAATTAAACAATAATATCCTGGCCAGAGGAGAACTGGCCCCCCGACTGAGCCTGGTTTCTCCCAAGGTTTTATTCTCCATTCTGTCACAGAGAGAATTTTGGTTCTTTGCCGCTGTCGCCTCTGGCTTGCTCAGTTGGGGACACTTAATTTCTAGCGATTATCGTCAATTTGATTTCACAGATACTATTTAAACTAAACTGAGCTAGATAATGACATCTCTGAATTCAATAATGAAATGCCTTTAACTGAAAATTGAGTGTTTAATCTTATTATTATACATTACTGACACTCTATTCTCCAATTTAAGTGAAGTGACATATTTCCAAGTATGGTGACCCATACTCGGAATTCGTGCTCTGCATTTAACCCATCCAACGTGCACACACACACAGCAGTGAACACACACCCGGAGCAGTGGGCAGCCATTTATGCTGTGGTGCCCGGGGAGCAGTTGGGCACCTCAGTCGTGGTATTGAGGGTGAAGAGAGTGCTGGACATTCACTCCCCCTGCTGGACATTCACTCCCCCCACCTACAATCCCTGCCGGCCCGAGACTCGAACCCGCAACATTTGGATTACGAGTCCGACTCTCTAACCATTAGGCCACGACTTCCCCATTTGTGTAAGCAGTACACATCAAAACAGGCAGAATAAAAAAAGCAGTACGTACCATTATCATTGTAATAACGAGCCACAAACGCGTCCACTGCTGAAATCCCAGTTTAGTTAGACAGGTAAGGGTCCACAGAACAACATCCCAGCGAGCACTTTTAGTCCAGCGAAACAATAACGTTGTAATAAGGATGAATAGTCCTCTGTTTACGTTTAATTTCTTCGGTAGAGTTATTATTCCGTTATGGAATAAATTACGCTCAAAAACAGCGTCTTGGTGGTAAAAAAACAACACGGTGCTGTAGCATACAGTTTTACAAACAGAGCGGCTTCCAGACGCTCCTAAACAATCCAGGAGGGCGGTGGAGCGGAGGCGGAGCAGGGGGAGGGACGGAGGGACAGGTCCTTGAGGACGTGGGAAGACCGGAGATCGGGGCAGAGCAGGACATCCAGCCGGAACCGGAGACCAGGACAGAGCAAGAGCCCACCAGGGCGGAGCAGGAACCCACCAGGGCGGAGCAGATGACCACCAGACCGGAGCAGTGGACCACCACGGCGAAGCAGATGACCACCAAATCTGAGCAGAGGACCACCACGGCGGGGCAGAAGACCACCAGACCCGAGCAGAAGACCACCACGGCAGGGCAGAGGACCACCACAGGGAGGCAGACAGGGCAGGAACCCATGACAGAGACTGAGATCTGGGGAGAACAAGGACAGAAAACACAGAGAGAGCAGAGACAGAAAACACTGGGAGAGTCTTCGTTGTAGGGCAGGACGGGACCAGAGCGCACCTAGGCGGAGCAGGAGACCCCCAGAGCCAGACAGCTGACCACCACCGCGGAGCAGACAGAGCCAGAGCCCACCAGTGTGGAGTAGACAGGGCAGAGGATCTCCACGGTAGAGCAGACTGCTCAGGAAGCCATGGCAGGATCAGGGATCTGGGGGAAACAGAGACAGACACCACAGGGAGAACAGAGACTGACAACACAGAGAGAGTCCCCATGGTCCCAGGGTCCGTGACCGGGCAGGTAGAGAGTTCATGGACGGTCTCTATGGCTGTGGCAGGGCAGGAGGAGAATATGCAGACGGCCTCCTTAGCCGTGACACGACAGGACGAAGATTCATGGACGGCCTCCATAGCCATGACATGGCAGGACAAGGATTCACGGACGGCCTCTTTAGCCGTGACAGGACAGGGCGTGAGTTCATAGACGGCCTTTTTGGTGCGCTCAGGAGAAGCGGGCTCTATGGAGCGCTCAGGAGGAGCGGGCACTTGAGGGCGCTCTGGAGGAGCGGGCACTTGAGGGCCAGGAACGGCACTCCTGGCCGTGACTGGAGAACTGGATTCTCGGGATCGGCACTCCTGGCCGTTGCTTGAGAACTGGATTCTTTGGATACGGGATCGGTACTCCTGGCCGTGACTTGAGAACTGGATTCTCGGGATACGGGTGTAGGTGCCACCACTTCGGGAGGTTCTGCAGCGGAAGCCGTCACCTCAGGAGGCACTGGAACAGACTCGTGGACAGGAGAGGCCTCAGGAGCACAGTGTGCAGCCCACACACTCAAAATGGCGACCGCCATAACGGGAAGCACTGAGGTCAGGGGAACAGTCTCGGTAACAGCCAGAGTTGAGCCCTTGGGAATGCCAGCTTCTCGCACCGACGTCAGTGGTGGGTCCATCACACTGGATATCAGAACTCGAAGGACTGACCTAGAATCTGTGGTAACAGCCTCTGGCAGTTCGGCGGAGGCGTGAAGTGACTCTGGCTGGAGCACTGAGACGTGGTGTGACTCTGGCTGGAGCACTGAGACGTGGTGTGACTCTGGCTGGAGCACTGTCAAGTCAAGTCAAGTCTGCTTTATTGTCAATTCTTCCACATGTACAGCACATACATACAGAGAATTGAAATTGCGTTACCCTCAGACCCTTGGTGTAAACAGTTAACATTAAACACGTTCAAATACAGATAATACGGTTTAAACATATGTACATACAACTCTATAGCTATACAAGTAAGAACATTGTAGAAAACAATAAATAAAGAAATAGATAAAGTGGCATAAGGCGCATGGCAGATAGTGCAAACCAGTTAACCTGTTAGCCTGCACCAGAGCGACCTCGCACTGAACGCTCTTTGTTTGCATGTGTCATTGTTTTCTAATAGAATAAATGAAACGGGACAAAGTTAATCTTGTCAAACTCTATATCATTCTGAGGGTCTAAGCCTCAAGCATCGACGACAGATCGCTGTTTTTCGATGGAAAGCTTATAAGGAATGAGTGGCACAAATTTGCTACATTTGTGTAAGCAGTACACATCCAAACACGCAGAGTAAAAAAGCCGTACGTACCTTTATCATTGTAATAACGAGCCACAAACGCGTCCACTGCTGAAATCCCAGTTTAGTTAGAGAGGTAAGGGTCCACAGAAAAACATCCCAGCGAGCACTTTTAGTCCAGCGAAACAATAACGTTGTAATAAGGATGAATATTCCTCTGTTTACGTTTCATTTCTTCAGAGAGTTATTGTTCGCGTCCGTTATGGAATAAATTACGCTCAAAAACAGCGTCTTGGTGGTAAAAAAACAAAACGATTTTGTAGAATACGGTCTTACAAACATAATGAGACCGTCTACGGAAAAAAAAGTCTCAGAAAAGCGGAATATAGATTATTTGAATTTGGCGCTCCCTCCTGCCGGCAGTGACGCTTCTGTGACGCACGCTGTCATCTGAGCGGGGCATAACTTAGCGATCTGCTTTATCCATAAAAAACTGTTTTTTTTTTCTTCTACATTTTTTATATGTGTGTGTGTGTATTGTGTGGGGAATGTGGCCGTGTCTGCATGATTATAATCTGTATGGACGCACATCAGCGTGTTTATTAGCGACTCTATGACGGCTATCATTGTGATTCATTGATCAGCTATTATTGATTATATGGCCCATCTGTTTGATTATAATCTGAATGGAAGCACATCAGCGTGTGTTTACTGACTCTATGACCATGTCTGGCAATATCACTTCACGTCTGGCAGTGATATTTATCATTGTAATAACGAATAACGAAGAATACTTCAGTATACTGTGACACGTGTCCCGAAGCCTCATCAGCGTCGCCCTGGTAACACACGAGGAACACCTGAAAGTCCTCATCCCGGGCTGATCGGTCACGGCTGCTGGCCAATCAAGCCGAACACAAGGGAGTGATCACTCCAGAAGACTGGATGTTAACGCCTGCTCTGATCTTTTCCCACAGAAAGCCCGTGACCGATCAGCACCGCCCCGCACGGACACGCCGCTCTGGGAGCACCAGGATCACCAGCACTACCAGCACTACCAGCACTACCCCGGATGAGCACCCCGGCACGTGGTTACCACACTTTTATTAATAAATCCACCCTTCGGGGACTTCCCTGCCATCCTTTGTTGTCGTGTGATTCCTCACCCCGCCACACTGGTGGAGAATGCGGGCATGTGAGTGAGGGATCGCCGGTAACCACCCATCCTTGCACAGACACTGAATTGTTGTGTTTTTTTTTCCTTCTTTTCCCCTCTCACCAGGCGGACGCTCCTCCCTGCAGCATGGAAGAGCTGCTGAAGCACCTCACCGAGGTCAGCATCCGCCAGCAGCAAATTGTAGAGCACATCGCCAGCCGGCAGGGAGAGGCAGAACGCGAGCTCGCCGCTGTCCGCGCCGCCCAACGCGCTCCGCCGCCTGATCCCCGTGTCCAGGCTGCCCAGCTGCTGCCTAAAATGACACCCGGCGATGATGTGGAATTGTTCCTGCAAATGTTCGAGAACGTCGCCACCCGCGAGGGCTGGAGCCCCCGGGACTGGGCCCGGCTGGTGGCCCCCCTGTTGACAGGAGAAGCGCAGCGCGCTTACTTCTCACTACCCTCTGAGCTTAGTGACAGCTACGCCGAACTGAAGCAGGAAATATTGTCGCGGCTGGGATTATCCCCGATTGCAGCCGCCCAAATGTTCCTGGACTGGAGCTACAGTCCGCGATTTCCGCCCCGGGCTCAGGCAGCCGAACTCTCCCGTCTCGCGCAGCACTGGCTGCTGGCCGGGGATCCCACCGCCAGCCAGGTGGCGGAGCGTGTGGTTATTGACCGGCTCCTGCGTGCGCTTCCCCGCACCCACCGTCAGGCCGCTGGCATGCGGAACCCCACCTCTCTCGGCGAGCTCATAGAGGCGATCGAACTGGCGGATGCGACCCAACAACGGGAGGCTGGGGAGCGAGCGCCGCCTTTTCCCCGAAGGGTGGGCCAGGAGCGACGCACGCCGGAGGGCACCCAGCGGCCAGTAGGCAGGCCGGCGGCTCCCGCTCCTCAGGACGAGCCCATGCCCACCGAACCACCCCGCTCGTCCGGGCGGACTTGGCTGGCAGGCTGCGCCGTTCACCACGCCCCGCCAGGAGGAGCTCCCCGGACGGAAGTGAAGGTAAACGGCCACCCGTTTGAGGCCCTCCTGGACTCCGGAAGTGCGGTCACCCTCGTCAATCCGGCCGTGTTATCCCCTCGCCCGGACTCTAGGGCCCGCCTGGCCATCACGTGCGTCCATGGAGACACTCGGGAGGTGTCCGCACGACGAGTCACCATTGCGGCTTCGCCGGGGACATGGCCAGTCGAGGTGGGGATTGTGAAAGATCTGCCCGTACCGGTGCTCCTTGGAAGAGACTGGCCAGGGTTCGACCGCCTTCTCGTCCCCGCCACTCAGCCTGCCAGCTTCAGCGGGAGCCGCCGAAGACCCCAACGAGCGAAGGGGGACCGGCGCCGTCCCGTGCTGCTGGCCTCCGATAGCCCAAGAGATGGTGAGTCCCCCTCCCGTAATCCTAACCTATTCTATGATGTCTTCCAGCAGGTGTCGGAAGGGGGGGACTTCAGCAAGGCCCAGCACGAGGACGACCGGTTGAAGCACTGTTGGACTCAAGTGAGGGTGATCGACGGCCAAGAAGTCCAACCCGGCCCTCATCCGGTCCCCCACTTCATTGTGGAGAAAGGCCTGCTCTACTGCGTCGCGGAACGAAGGGGGGAGGAAAAGACTCTGTTAGTGGTGCCGCGGACGAAAACCGAGACAGTGGTGGAGTTGGCCCACTCTCACCCTATGGCGGGCCACCTGGGGCCTCAAAACACCATCCAGCGGATCCGCGACCGCTTCCACTGGCCCGGCCTGGAGGCTGAGGTGAAGCGGTTCTGCCAGGCCTGCCCGATCTGCCAACGGACCTCACCAAAAACTCCTCCCCCCAGTCCGCTGATTCCTCTACCCATTATCGGGGTGCCCTTCGAGCGAATCGGGATGGATTTAGTGGGGCCGCTGCCAAAATCCGCCCGGGGACACGAGCACATACTGGTGATAGTCGACTATGCCACCCGGTACCCCGAGGCCGTTCCCCTACGAAAGGCAACTGCTAAGAACATCGCCCATGAACTATTCCTCCTGTGTAGCCGAGTCGGCATCCCAGCCGAGATCCTGACCGACCAGGGGACCCCCTTCATGTCCCGGCTAATGGCAGACCTCTGTCGACTCCTCAAAGTCAAACAGATTCGAACGACCGTTTACCACCCTCAGACGGACGGCTTGGTCGAGCGATTCAACCAAACCTTAAAGCGCATGCTGAGGCGGGTGGCGGCAGAAGATAGACGCGATTGGGACCAGATGCTGCCCTACGTCCTCTTCGGCATCCGAGTGGTCCCCCAGGCTTCTACGGGGTTCACCCCCTTTGAGCTCCTGTTCGGGAGGCAGCCCCGGGGCCTCTTGGATGTCGTAAGAGAGGCGTGGGAGCAGCAGCCACCCGCCCAACGAACCTCGATCGAGCACGTCCGTCTGATGCGAGAGAGAATCGACAGGGTGATGCCATTGGTCCGGGAGCACCTCAGTCGGGCACAGCAGGCCCAGCAGCGACATTATAACCGGGCAGCACAGCCACGGGAGTTCCGGCCGGGAGACCATGTGCTGGTTCTGGTCCCGAATGCAGCCTGCAAATTCTTGGCCACCTGGCAGGGGCCATATACCGTGACCGAGAAGGTGGGCCCGGTCACCTATCGTGTCCGCCGGCCTGGACGAAGGCGCCAAGACCAACTGTTTCATATTAACTTGCTAAAACGGTGGGTTGGGTCCAGGGCCCAACTCTCGGCCCTCACCACCACCACTCCCGTGGTTGTTGACATGGACTCCCAGTTGTCGGCGACCCAGAAGTCGGAGCTGCAACACCTGGTCGGTCAGTTCTCCGATGTGTTCTCCCCACTCCCCGGGCGGACCAACGTCGTACGACACGACATCCGCACACCACCAGGGGTCATCGTCAGGCAGCGGCCCTATCGTGTACCGGAGGCTCGGAGACACGCCATCGAAGAGGAGATCAGGGAGATGTTGAGGTTAGGGGTAATCGAGCCATCACGGAGCCCGTGGTCCAGCCCCATCGTTATGGTCCCGAAGCCGGACGGCACCCTCCGCTTCTGCAACGACTTCCGCCGCCTCAATGAAATCTCCGAGTTTGACGGCTATCCAATGCCCAGGGTAGACGAGCTGCTGGACCGGCTCGGGAGGGCCCGGTACATCTCGACACTCGACCTAACAAAGGGGTATTGGCAGGTCGCCCTAACGGAGGAAGCCAAGCCCAAGACTGCTTTCTCCACCGCCAGTGGCCACTGGCAATACCGGACCCTCCCGTTCGGCCTGCACGGGGCACCGGCGACATTCCAACGGATGATGGATATCCTACTCCGGCCCCATCAAGCCTACGCAGCCGCCTACCTGGACGACGTCGTCATACACTCGGAGCGGTGGGAGGACCACCTCGAGCGACTGCGGAGGGTGCTGGGAGAGCTGCGAAAGGCTGGACTCACTGCCAACCCCCGAAAGTGCCACCTTGCCCGGGCGGAAGCCAAATATCTGGGGTTCCAGGTGGGACGGGGCCTGATCAAGCCCCAGGAGGCCAAAGTGACAGCCATTCTCTCCGCACCACGACCCGCATCTAAGACGCAGGTGCGGGCTTTTCTGGGGTTGGCAGGGTATTACCGATGTTTTATCCCTAACTTCTCCTCCCTAGCCGCTCCCCTGACAGACTTGACCAGGAAGGGGCAACCGGAGAAGACACCTTGGGGGCCCGTGGAAGAGGAAGCGTTCCAGCAGATCAAGACTGCGCTGACGTCAGAGCCAGTCCTCCGAGCCCCGGACTTTAACAGCCCCTTTCTGTTACAGACCGACGCCTCAGACACTGGGTTGGGAGCCGTCCTCTCCCAGGTCCAGGACGGTGAGGAACACCCAGTGGTCTACATCAGCCGGAAGCTGACCCCGGCAGAACGACGCTATGCCACCGTGGAGAGGGAGGCGCTGGCCGTCAAGTGGGCAGTCCTGGAGCTCAGGTATTATCTGCTGGGACGAAAATTCACTCTTGTCACTGACCATGCCCCTCTGCAGTGGATGGCCCGGGCGAAGGACACCAACGCCTGGGTGACTCGATGGTTCCTGGCGCTCCAGGACTTCCACTTCAGCGTGCAACATCGAGCAGGGACGGCCAACGCCAACGCCGACGGACTCTCCAGGATCTGGTCAGCTTTCGCAAGTCTGTCAGGGCACACTTCCCACCCAACCCCAACCTCCCCGTTGTGCAGGACGACCAGAGCAACGCTTGGGGGAGGGAGTGTGACACGTGTCCCGAAGCCTCATCAGCGTCGCCCTGGTAACACACGAGGAACACCTGAAAGTCCTCATCCCGGGCTGATCGGTCACGGCTGCTGGCCAATCAAGCCGAACACAAGGGAGTGATCACTCCAGAAGACTGGATGTTAACGCCTGCTCTGATCTTTTCCCACAGAAAGCCCGTGACCGATCAGCACCGCCCCGCACGGACACGCCGCTCTGGGAGCACCAGGATCACCAGCACTACCAGCACTACCAGCACTACCCCGGATGAGCACCCCGGCACGTGGTTACCACACTTTTATTAATAAATCCACCCTTCGGGGACTTCCCTGCCATCCTTTGTTGTCGTGTGATTCCTCACCCCGCCACAATACATACTATATACAAAGCATTTTTTTCTATTTTTTTTCCTTTTTTATTACTCAAATAATTATTTTTGTATTTTTTAGTGCTCAAATAAATCTGTCTATTATTTTATAATTGAAAAACTATGCAGGAACATGTATAATGACTAAAATAGCTTGTATAATTCTGCAATCCATTTGGTGGTTATTTTTCCTCAAACAGGGGGGTGGGGGGACTATAAATAGTTTCAGAAAAAATATTGCAGGAATCTCATTTTTCATGGTATCTTCTTCAAATTTGAAATATGAACTGATGAGACACATGGCTTTCGATCCATTACTTTTCTGGATTGCTCCAGGACTTATTTCATGTATTTGTATATGAAATAAAAAAACATTCAGTGTGGAAAAATATTTTTCAAGGCACGTCAGTGTCTATAACTTTTTATCTTTTTGAGCATTATCAACTCTGGATGATAGATAGTAAAGCCCAGAGTCTCTTCTTTCCAAAGATACCTAATTTGTTTGTGTAAGCACACTTTGTCACAAACTGTTACCATTTTAATTCAGGTAGGTTATTTTCACCTGCGAGGCCCTAAATGGGGTTGAAGGTTAAAGTGTTAAATAAAAACAGAACTGTGCAGATATATTTCTAGTGCAAAAAGAGCTTATCAATCTGAGAACATTGTAGAAAAATAAAAAAGATAGATAAAGTGACATAAGGCACATGGCAGAATAGATAGAGTGCAAACCAGTTAAATAAACCAAAACTGTGCAGATATATGTGTAGTGCAAAAAGAGCTTGTCAGTCTGAGGACATTGTAGAAAAATAAAAAAGATAGATAAAGTGCCATAAGGCACATGGCAGAATAGATAGAGTGCAAACGAGTTAAATAAAACAAAAACTGTGCAGATATGTGTAGTGCAAAAAGAGCTTGTCAGTCTGTTAAATTGACAGGAGAACAGTCTTTTTATGAGACTATCCGAGGAGGTAGTTTGCAGTCAATGATGGATGAGGTAGTGATCAGTCCAATGCTGCACAAGTGAGAGGTACTGGTCACAGTTTGTAAGTAGGTGGGGGTGGCTGGTCCTGGGGGTGTGGGGAGCCGTGGGGGGGGGGGGGGGGGTATCATAGTGTCAGAGTTCAGTGTTGTATGGGGTAAAAAGAGGGGAGGGGGGGCAGGGACGGGAGGGATTTCAGCTTCCTGACATCCAGATGTATGAAGCTGTCCTTCAGTCTGCTGGTCCTTGCCTGGAGACTCCGCAGTCTCCTCCCTGATGGCAGCAGACTGAAGAAGCTGTGTGTCGGGTGGGTGGGATCACCTGCAATGCGGAGGGCTTTGCGGGTGAGACGGGTGCTGTAGATGTCCTGGAGGGAGGGGAGAGAGACACCAATGATCTTCTCAGCTGCTCTCGCTATTCGCTGAAGTGACTTGCGGCAGGATGCGTTGCAAACGCCATACCACACAGTGATGCAGCTGGTTAGGATGCTCTCGATGGTGCCTCTGTAGAAGGTGCACATGATGGGGGTCGGGGCTCTGGCTCTTCTGAGTTTGCGGAGGAAGTAGAGACACTGTTGTGCTTTCTTGGCCAGTGCTATAGTGTTGTTAGTCCAGGAGAGGTCCTCTGTGATGTGCACACCCAGGAACTTGGTGCTGCTCACTCTCTCCACAGTCGCACCGTTGATGGTCAGAGGGGCATGCTGAGTGTGTACTCTCCTGAAGTCAACAACAATCTCCTTCGTCTTCTCCACATTCAGAGAGAGATTGTTGTCACTGCACCACCGGCCAGGCGGCTCACCTCGCTCCTGTAGTTTGTCTCATCTCTGTTACTGATGAGACCCACCACAGTTGTGTCATCCGCAAACTTAATGATCAGGTTAGAGTTGTGTGACGGTGTGCAGTCGTGGGTCAGCAGAGTGAAGCGTGAAGAGGAGGGGGCTCAGCACACATCCTTGGGGGGCCCCAGTGTTCAGTGTGATGGTGCTGGATGTGTTACTGCCAACCCGTACTGCTTGAGGTCTCCCGGTCAGGAAGTCCAACAGCCAGTTGCACAGAGAGGTGTTGAGCCCCAGCTGGACCAGTTTGTGTGTGAGCTGTTGAGGGATGATTGTGTTGAATGCTGAACTGAAGTCTATGAACAGCATCCTGACATATGAGTCTTTTTTGTCCAGATGTGTGAGGGCTGGGTGGAGGGCAGTGGCGATGGCATCATCGGTCAAGCGGTTGGACCTATATGCAAACTGGAAGGGGTCAAGTGAGGGGGGGGGGGGGCAGACTTGATGTGGTGCATGACTAGCCGTTCAAAGCACTTCATGAGAATAGGAGTGAGTGCTATTGGACGGTAGTCATTGAAACAGGATGGAGATGACTTCTTCGGGACTGGAATGATGGTGGTAGCTTTGAAGCATGTGGGGACAACGGCCTGTTTTAGCGAGATGTTGAAGATGTCTGTGAAGACATCAGTGAGTTCCACTGCACAGTCTCTCAGTACACGCCCAGGAATGTTGTCAGGACCCGGAGCTTTGCGTGCATTGATCCTGCAGAGGGACCTCCTCGCGCTGTCCGGGGACAGCGTCATCACCTGGTCGCCCGGAGGAGGTGGAGTCTTCTGTGCAGTGGTGCTGTTTTGTGCCTCAAAGCGAGCAAAGAAGGCATTCAGCTCGTTCAGCAGGGGGATGGTGCTGTCACAGGTCTGTGGTGGGGGCTTGTAATCCGTAATGGTCTGTATCCCCTGCTACAGGCTCCGCGTGTCTCTGCTTTCGCTGAAACGATGGGCTATCCTCCTGGAGTACTGTCTCTTGGCCTCTCTGATGCCGCGGGATAGGTTGGCCCTAGCTGTCTTCAGGCCCTCCTCATCTCCAGCTCTAAAGGCAGTGTTCCGAGCCTTCAGCAGTCTGTAGACTTCCCCTGTCATCCACGGCTTCTGGTTGGCCCGGACAGTGATGGACTTTGTGACTGTTACATCATCAATGCACTTGGAGATGTAGGCAGTGACAGTCTCCGAGTACTCTTGGAGGTCTGTAGTGTTGTTGTATGTGGCAGCCTGTTTAAACATATTCCAATCAGTGGTGTCAAAACAGTCCTGAAGTGCCTCTGACGACCCTTCTGGCCACACTTGAATCTGTTTGTGTATTGGTTTGATGACTTTGACGAGCGGTCTGTATGCAGGCATTAGCATGACAGTGATGTGGTCTGAGGCTCCGAGGTGGGGGAGGGGGAGGGCCTTGTAAGCTCCTCTCTGGGTGGTGTAGACAAAGTCCAGGGTATTTTTTTCCCTTGTTGGAAAGTCTATGTGTTGATGTATTTTTGGGAACACACTCTTTAAGTCTGCGTGGTTGAAATCCCCGGCCAAGATGAGAAAAGCCTCTGGCTGGGCTGTCTGCTGCTCACTGGTGTGCTGGTACAGTTCATTTAGTGCCTCACGTTGTTGTTGGAGCTGGGAGGGATGTATACAGCAACTAGCAGTATGGCTGAATATTCTCTCAGTAGATAGAACGGCCGGCTCTTAATAATCATAAACTCCACCAGGGGTGAGCAGTGTTTGCAGACCACAACAGCGTCGCAACACATGCATCATTGATGTAAATACAAAGCCCGCCGCCGCGGATCTTACCTCCCTCGACGAGAGCTCTGTCAGCTCGATAGCATGTTAGCTGGTCGAGCTGTATGGCGCAGTCCGGTACGCTGTTGTTCCGTAAACACAAAAACACAACAGTTTCTTACAGTCCTCTGAGTGGAGCGGAGTAGTCAGATGTAGTCCAGTTTATTGTCCAAAGAGCGTACGTTCGCCAGTACGATGGTGGGGATAGCTGGCTTGTGTGGGTTGGCCGCTAGCCTAGCTCGGATACCTCCGCGCTTACCCCTCTTCTGCTTCCTCTCACGCCGCTTGTAGCGCCTCCGCTGTGGGAGAGATGCAGTAGTGGGGGTCGGTGATGGACGTGGATGCACTGAGACATGGTGTGACTCTGGCTGGAGCACTGAGACGTGGTGTGTCTCTGGCTTGTGACGATCAACTGGAGCTTGACTTGACCTTTTAACATTGGCTGTGGCCTGGCTTGGTTCTCTAACGTAGGCTGTGGTTTGACTTGGCTCCTTAACGCAGGCTGTGGCTTGACTTGGTTCCTTAACGCAGGCTGTGGCTAGACTTGGCTCTTTGACATAGGCTGGGACTTGACTTGCCTCTTTGACATAGGCTGGGTCTTGACTTGGCTCTTTGACATAGGCTGGGACTTGACTTGGCTCTACACCAGCAGCAATGATGCTATGAGATAGTGTTTTTTGGTTGCCATTTTGTGAGTGTGGTCTAGTGCGGCTGTGATGACACAATTGGGGCCGTTGTCGCGTTACTCCGCAACACCCACGGTGAACGCTGAACCTACAGTCAGCAGAGCATAGTCCATAAAAATCGCCTAATGACGATCGGGGACCTTCAAGGGTTAATTGTGACTTCAGCGGCTGGTTAATGCCTTCACAAAAAAAAAATCTATCAACAGACAGTCCGGCAAGTCAGAGCCATTTGCCAAAATCAAATATTCCTTAATATACTCCTCAAGGGATCGCGTTCCCTGCTTGAGGGTTAGCAACATACCTGCCAAGTCCATACTTGGCCAACATCTACTAGAAAAGCTGCTAGATCCTCTTTTGGCCGAGTAGTCTGTTACGGGGGTGACGAGACATGAGACGTGCAGATCCATTTGCAAAGTTTTATTATAAGACATGGTCAAGACAGGCAGGGTCAAATAACAGCAAGCAGGTATGGCAAAGGCAAGAGACAAGAATAATCCTAGGGCAAGCGTGGGTCGACGATCGGCGTACAATATTCAGACAGGGCAAGGTAGAGAGAATAATCCAGGAACACGGGCAGGAATCAAAACACAGGGAAACAAACTAGGAAAACTATAACCAGAAAACGCTTCGTAGAGTAGCTAGGCTAGACAATACTCAGCGGTGAGCAAGAGCAAGTCCCAGGCTTAAATAGTGAGTGGTGGTGATTGAGAAATGATGATCAGGTGTGGGCGACATAGTGAACAGCTGTGCATGTCGTCAGTGCAATGGATTGTGGGAAATGGAGTCCAATGTGTTGTGAGTGAAAATAGTCACTGTGGTGAACGGGTGACCTCTAGTGGTGGTTAACCGGGAGAGCATGGACCAGATTCGTGACAGCTAGGACTTGCGTTTACTGACCTAATAAACTCTTTTGGAGTCAAGCAAAACGTCACCGGGCCCACTCATCGTTTTAATCATATGCTAGATTTAATTATATCGCATGAAATTGATCTTACCGATATAGATATCGTACCTCAAAGTGATGATGTTACTGATCATTTCCTTGTATCGTGCATGCTGCGTATTACTGATATTAATTATATGGCTCTGTGTTATCGTCCGGGCAGAACTATTGTTCCAGCCACCAAAGACAGATTCACAAATAACCTGCCTGATTTATCTCAACTGCTCTGTGTACCCATAAATACACATGAACTAGAAGAAATAACTAGCAACATGGGCACTATCTTCTCTAATACATTAGAAGCTGTTGCCCCCCTAAAATTTAAAAAGGTTAGAGAAAAACGTACTGCGCCATGGTACAACAGTTATACCCATTCTCTCAAGAAAGAAACTCGTAATCTTGAGCACAAATGGAGAAAAACTAAATTGGAAGTTTTTAGAATTGCGTGGAAAAACAGTATGTCCAGCTATAGACAGGCTCTAAAAGCTGCCAGGGTAGAGCATATCCGCAAACTCATAGATAATAACCAAAACAATCCAAGGTTCTTATTTAGCACAGTGGCTAGATTAACAAATAAACAGACACCGCCCGATCTAAATATTCCCTCACAGTTTAATAGTAATGACTTTATGAATTTCTTTACTGATAAAATAGATAACATCAGAAATACAATAACAAATGTAAATTCTACTGCGTCTAGTATTTCAGCTTCATTCATCGCACCCAAAGAAAAACTGCAGTGCTTTACAACTATAGGACAGGAAGAGCTAAATAAACGTATTAGTGCATCTAAACCAACAACGTGTTTATTAGATCCTATACCCACTAAACTACTGAAAGAATTGTTACCTGTAGCAGAAGAACCGCTTCTCAATATTATTAGCTCATCGTTAACTTTAGGTCACGTCCCAAAACCATTCAAGCTGGCGGTTATTAAGGCTCTTATTAAGAAACCACAACTAGATTCTAATGAACTGGCAAATTACAGACCCATTTCAAATCTTCCGTTTATGTCAACAATTTTAGAAAAAGTTTTGTCTGCTCAATTGTGCTTCTTCTTGCAAAAAAAGATCTCTATGAAGAATTTCAGTCAGGTTTCAGGCCTCACCATAGTACAGAAACTGCACTTGTTAAAATTACAAATGACTTGCTTCTTGCTTCAGACCAAGGCTGCATCTCATTGCTAGTATTACTTGACCTTAGTGCTGCGTTCGACACTATAGACCATGATATACTCATAGATCGACTACAAAACCATATTGGTATTCAAGGGCAGGCTTTAAGGTGGTTTAAATCATACCTGTCCGATCGCTACCACTTTGTTCATTTAAATGGAGAGGCATCACAAATATCACAAGTATGGAGTACCACAAGGATCAGTCCTAGGTCCTCTTCTATTTTCAATATACATGCTGCCTCTTGGTAATATTATTAGAAAATACGGGATTAGTTTTCATTGTTATGCTGATGATACTCAACTATATATGTCAACAAAACCAGATGAAACTTCTAAACTATCTAAGGTAATAGATTGTGTAAAAAATGTAAAAGATTGGATGACCAATAATTTCCTCCTATTAAATTCAGATAAAACAGAGATACTACTTATTGGACCAAAAAACAATACACAGAATCTCTTGGATTAAAATTTGCAACTAGACGGATGCGCCGTCACATCCTCTAAAGTCAAAAATCTGGGTGTTATATTAGACAGCAACTTGTCCTTTAAAAATCATATTTCCCATGTTACAAAAACAGCATTCTTCCATCTTATAAACATTGCCAAGCTTCGAAACATGCTACCTCTTTCTGATGCAGAAAAGCTAGTTCATGCATTCATGACCCCTAGACTGGACTATTGTAATGCACTGCTAGCTGGTTGTCCTGCATATTCTATAAACAAGCTACAGATAGTCCAAAATGCAGCGGCTAGAGTTCTTACCAGGTCAAGAAAATATGATCATATTACCCCAATTTTACAGTCTCTGCACTGGCTACCTATTCAGTTCCGTATCATTTACAAAATATTATTACTTGCCTATAAGACCCTAAATGGTTTAGCTCCTGTCTTCTACCACGCTACAATCCAACCCGCTCTCTAAGGTCGCAAAACTCTGGACTTTTGGTAATACAGAGGATAGCAAAGTCCACTAAAGGAGGTAGAGCTTTTTCACATTTGGCTCCTAAAATTTGGAATAGCCTTCCTGATAACATTCTGGGTTCAGACACACACTCTACGTTTAAATCTAGATTAAAGACACATCTCTTTAGCCAAGCATTCACATAATGCATCTTATAATCTTGTACTGTAGTATATCTGATCAAATGTACATTATTATTATTCTTTAGCTTGGGTTGAACAAATAATTGTTTTGCTTAGATGGAACAGCAGCTACGCTAATTATGTCTCTATTTGTCTCTGTTTCTGCCACGGGATTAACATCCGGAGGATGTTACGCTCAGACAACATTCGGAGGATGCCTACGCTCAGACAACATACAGAATTACCAAATGACCACTGAAACCAGTTGAGACCTTACAATCTGACTTTGCTGCAGTTGGAATGGAACTGCTGGTTCGTTTGGCCAGAGGAGAACTGGCCCCCGACTGAGCCTGGTTTCTCCCAAGGTTTTTTTCTCCATTCTGTCTCTGATGGCGTTTTGGTTCCTTGCCGCTGTCGCCTCTGGCTTGCTTAGTTGGGGACAATTCATTTCGAGCGATATCGTCGACCTGATTGCAATTTTAATTTTTTTTTCTCTTTTTTCATTTTACACTATTGACACACTATTTCCTTTTTTTTTTTTGGATATTGTGCAGTTGCTTTGACACAATTTACATTGTTAAAAGCGCTATATAAATAAAGATGACTTGACTTGACTTGACTGGCAAACAGCTAGTGACGGGAAGAACAGATCATTTGAATCTAGAACCTGACTTGAATCTTTGAGTCTCTTTCAGCAAAACAAACTAATCTTTATTCAAGTGATTTCGTTCATTTGAGCAGAAATTTAAATGTTAAATTTTCAATACCCAGAGTAGTTTCTGAGAAATCATCTATGAGAACAAAGGGTGTGTGTGAAATGCCGTCCTTGGTTATCCACTAATGATGTTTAGGTCCGACCCTCGCATGGGGTCACACGACTCCCGCACACCAGGATTTGTTGATCACAAAACATACACCACCTCCTCTGCTTTTACCTGTGAGGTCTATCACTCTGTCTGCTCTGTGCACTGCAAAACCCACGGGTTCGATGGCGGAGTCTGAAATCTCCGCAGACATCCACGTTTCTGTAAGGCAGATAATTCAGCAGTCCCTCGTCTCTCATTGGAAAGAGATCTGTGCTTTCAGCTCGCAGAGCTAGTTGTCCAGAGACTGAACATTTGCCAGTAGAATGCTGGGTCACGGGGGTCGATTCGCGTGACGTCTTACAAGTCTGACGAGAATGGCAGCTTGCTTCCCCTTTTTCGGCTACGCTTCCGAAGCTGAGCAGCCCAGACAAAGGGCTCTACTGTCATGTTTGAAAACAGCGGGTCGGTATGAGGAATTTAAAGTCTGGAGTAGGAGCTCGCAGCGTAGCAGCCATACTCAGCACCAGCAAAGAGTATGGCCTGGTCCTCAGCTGACAGCTTCGTTGAATTCTACTCGATCAATACCAGTTTCATGTACAACAGTAAAGAGAAGACTCAGGGGTGCATGCCTTATGGAAAGAATTGCAAAGAAAAAGCCACTTTTGAAACAGAAAAACAAAAAGAAAAGGTTAGAGTGGACATAGAAACACATACATTGGACAACAGATAATTGGAAAAGAGCATTATGGATCTTTACCCCATTGAGCATTTGTTCGATCAGCTAGACTGTAAGGTGCATGAGAAGTGCCCGACAAGACAGCTACATCTATGGCAAGTGCTACAGGAAAAGTAGGGTGAAATGTCACCTGACTATCTAGACAAACTAACAGCTAGAATGCCAAGGATCTGCAAAGCTGTCATTGCTGCACGTGGAGGATTTTTTGATGAGAAATCTTTGAAGTAGTTTAAGAAGTTCTGAAAAAAAGTCAAATTGTAATAGTAATGTTTCACATTATTAATTTCCAGACAATACATTGTGATCAGTTGAGTGCCACTTTGGTGTATAAAAGTACCAATTTCTTTCCATAAGAGTAAAAGCTGTAAATTATTCCAATCTTTTGTCCGCCAGTGTATATATTTATACATAGATACAGTATATATACTTTGGGAGTTCCACTCTCCCACAGGATCGTTGTCCTGCCTACAAGGTGTAGGATATCAGAGACTGAATCAGACAATTTTAAGATGCATCAGAACATTGAAACCTGAGGAGCTGGAATGCAGAGAGGCCTCAAAGCTGTAACAGGACAACGCCATAAATCGGATTCCTGGCTCCTAACTAGCAAGCCTCTTTCACCAAACTGCCTGCAACACTGAGACAAAAGAACATTTATTGATAATTCCATTTCAAGAAGGAGACTGTCAAATTTGTTGCAAGTAATCAAGACTGATGGTCACATCGCCTGTGATAGAAGATAACTCTCTCTTGGGCGGGTCTCCACACATAGAAGACAGACCAAACCAAAATTCCTTTGTCTAAAGAACGTCTTCGTTCTCCTTAGAACTACACAAATACTTTCTTTTCCATATGCACATAAAATCATCCTAAAAAGACATTTAAATGCAGAACCACATATTATGTTTGTAAACCACATATCATGTTTTAATCAAATAATATGTATGTCTTTTAATCATTATTGAATAGCTGAAGGATTCAAATGCATGTTTAGTAGGTATGAGTTTGAAAATTCATGCTTTAAATGTTTCTTCCAATCAATTCTTTGTCAAATGCATCATAGTCTTGTTATTAGAAATCATGGACAAGAGTATACTTTGCAAGGGCCTGTAAAATTCGGACCATTTGACTGATAACAAGCTGATTTATGATGTAAAGAACACCCCTAGCTAAGATAATAGCCTATCTAATTGGTCAAGACATCCAGATGGGACGGTCTGAAAGCCGAGTTTAAAACTCTTGTCCTGCTTTCTCCTCCCTCTCTCTCACGCTCTCTTTACGCCCTCTTGGCTCTCTCTCCTTCTTCTTCGTAAAAATGCTCTCGTAGTTACTCTCTCTCTTCACTTTTGCCACCGCGTGCTGCTCTTTGAGCGTGCTCTGGCCCACATGCCAGCTGCTACCGCGATGGAAAGAAAACCAACCTAGTCTCGTTACATCATTACATCCTTTTATTCTTTTACTTTAATTTATTTTCTTTCCGTGGAGTTTCGTGTTCTAATGTAAGTTTGCTACAAAGTCCAGCTCCGACTGCACTCGCTTCAAACTTCGACCAGACCAACTCCGCATCCTCAGCTAACGCCCAAGACCTCACTTCAAAGACTACTGAACTCTCAACCCATCAGGCACGTCGGGGAACCCCCTGTCTGCAACGACGACACAACCCCGTTACACAGGCAAAGCAAGCAAGTACACCTCCAGATTCTAACTGAATCAGGTGCAGTTAACACTTTGGGGTCGGCTGTATCGCCTGCGATACGAACTCGGTTTTTTTAAGATAAGTGCAGAAGACAAAAAAATACTCTGTTGATTTTGGTCACACAAATAAGTGTTATACATCAATCGAGACTGTTAAGTGTCTACTGTCTACTTTTTTTGGAGTACACTCACGATTACAACAAAACTTTGTGGAAAAAAGAAAACAAACAGGGTGCGCTCTCTGTCTTCTCCGTCTCCACGATCTGTTTACAGTAACGCGTCACTAAAATGAAGTGTAACTCAGCAAATACTCAACACAGAAACATGAGAGTTATCTCTATAGAAAGCCTAAAGTGTCTGCTTTCTACTGAAGTAAGTGTTGTCGAAAACAAATTGTTACGTCCCCCATAAGTCTAGGGATAAATGTGGACGTAACAACAGTAAAAATATTTTAAAGAGCGTTAATCGGAGTCCTGCCACAGCACCACAAACAACAAGTGTCCATAAAAAGATTTTATTTCGCAGCTCGTGGAACAAATACAAAAAAAAAAAAAAAAAAAAAAGAAGCAATAGTTTCAGGAGAGGACAAGGCCAAAATAATAAACAAAAGACAATCTAACTGGAATAGTTTACCTCTAACTAAACTAACAAAGAAAAGAAAAGAAAATAACAAAATTGTACCCTAACTCCCTTGCTAGCCCAAAAACAGGAGAAAACAGGGTTAAACCAAATGGCATCCACCTCCCTACAGCATCCAAGTAAAGCTAATAAGCAAAACACAAAATAAGCAAACATTTAAAGTAGCTGCTAAAAAGGATGTTAATAATAGCAGCTGGAAATCAAACAACATGTTCTGTGATAAAGTAATCCGTATGAAACCGACACGATGTTCAGTCTGTCCAGTCTAACTCATTATTTCTAATATGATCCCCCCCCTCGTGTTCACATGTAAATAACCATGTGATCCGCGTGCGCCTGGAGACGCCCAACAACATAAACAAACAGTCACGAGACTCTGTTCATCTCTGCTACTGTTCGTTTCTGGAAGAAGACGCACTGAGTAAAGGCTGGATTTACCTCAGCATAAGAGCCAAGAGTTCATCCAGAAGACATCGAACGATCTGATGAGTAAGTAATGCTTGGTTTTTGCATTAGTTAGCGTGTTATTGTGACAAACCTGAACGCGTTTAGTTGGGTTTTCCCCAAACGACAACATGATGAATGCTACGCATCTAAGAATGTTTAATGTTCACAAATAGATTTAATATCGTGCTAAACAATAACAATTAGTTTCTCAGCTATAAAATATCATTTTTTTAATGGTACAAAGTACATCCTTTTGTAGTTCACAGCATACATGAGTCTATGGCTGCAGAATCATAACAGCTTCTATAAAATCATACATACTAGACTATATGACTGCAAAATCATAGTTGTTTATCTCCCAAACTGTAAATCCAGACTAAAGTGTTTGAATATGATGGACAATTCATTGTATTTAAATTTCTTACGGCACAATGATGTTTTCATGCTCTATATGAAACAATAAAAGTAATATGAGAGTATATTGTAACATGATGAATGCTACGAGTTTAAGTATGTTTAGAACATGTTTATTATTAATAGCCTACTCTGTTCAAAAATAGATTTTAATAACGTACTAAACAATAATAGTTAGTTTCTCACATATAAAATGTCTTTTTTTTTGTGTACGATAGTCTACAACTTGTCCTGAATGTTGATAAAACCAAGTATATGTTGTTCTCAGGTTCTAAAAAATCTGACAATAATTTATCTTCTCTTCAGACCCTACAAGGTACCGTGATCGAATTAGTAACAGAGTACAAATATCTTGGCATTTGTTACAGATCGGCCAGGTTCTGCTACCCAATCACAACGCTCACCCTCACCTGAATACTGATCATGCACACCTGTCACTCATTTCCCTTCTCATTACCCACGCAGTATAAAGACACACACCGCCCAACACCAGTCGTCCAGTCTCGTTTCTACGAAGAGGACTAACTCACTACGCTCAGTCATAGTGCAGTACCTACCTAAGAAACTTACCTGTTGATTACTTACCTGTTCTGCTCGCTCCTAGGCGATCTCCAGACCCAGCTCCAGTGACATCCGTTCCGAGAGCGTTTCCGGATAAACCCCAAGTCTGCGGTGTGTGTCTGTCACATTCTCCTATCCCTCTCTTCTCCTGCAAGAAGGAAACCCAAGATCAACAACCTGTTCGTTCAGCGGCTCCAGATTCTGTCATCACTCACCAGTTACCATTACCTCTGTTGATCATTAAACCTACCTTCACTTGTGATTCTGTCTTCCTGTCCTCTCATTATAACAGCATTATTGTGGATGATGTATTATCTTTTAGCTCTCACATTACTCAACTGAAAAAAAAAATTAAAATTAAGCTTGGGTTTTATTTTAGGAACAAGTTTTGTTTTTCATTTAATGTACGAAAGAAATTGGTTACTACTACTCTTTTTACCCGTGCTTGATTATGGTGATGTAGTGTATCAGTTCGCTCCATCATGTCTTCTTTCCTCTTTAGACGCCGTTTATCATGGTGCTTTAAGATTTATATCAGACTGTAAACCTTCAACTCATCACTGTATATTGTATAACAGAGTAGGTTGGTCTTCTTTGTTTATTAGAAGAAAAATGCACTGGTATTTAATTATTTATAAAGCCATTTTGGAGTTGTTGCCCTCATATCTCTGCTGTCTTGTAAAACAGAAAATCGTTGAGAAATACTTTCTTCGCTCACAAAATTGTTATACTCTTTCTGTTCCTTTTGTTCGATCTGAATTAGGTAAAAAGACTTTTATGTACGCAGCTCCAACTGACTGGAATCTTCTGCAGTCGAAATTGAAATTACAGAATTTGCTGTCTTTGGATAATTTTAAAGCCGTCATTCGGCAAATGGAAATCGACTCAACGATATGTAACTGTTTTAAGTGTCTCTAGCTTGTTTGTGTTGTAACATTCTGTGATGTAATTTATGTATTGCTGCCCATTTTGGCCAGGACACTCCTGCGAAAGAGATTTTTAATCTCAGAGAGTCTCTTCTGGTTAAATAAAGGTTAAATAAATAAAAGCATGCATGAGTCTATGCTCACAAATGTTTTTTTTTTTTTTTTGGTTGTTTGTATTTTATTGAATCTGGTACCTGAACCACAGATGAATGCTGATGACTTTCTTCAAGATGTTTTCCTCTGAGATCGCTGTACCAACATCAGATGGTCAACTACACTGATATTCTATGGTAAAACAAGATCCTTGACTACTGATTATGTTTTTGTCTTCTTGAATCTATGGAAATAAGTAAATGTCAGGTACTTGTTTCACTTGTTGAACAGAATCTGTTGCAGGAATGACTCAAAGTCTGTTCACATCTCTGTGGTTAGATCAGTGTGCACAATAATGTGTCTTTGACCTTTATTATGTATGTTTTGATTATACTGTGTTCTAAATAAAATACAAATAATTTAAAAACTCCATTTTCTCAGTCTCCTCACACTCTCTTACCTGCCTCAGTCACAGTCACACTGATGGCCAAAAATCACTTAATATTCAAGGCTATTACCACTCCCTCGCATATTGGCTTTCGATTACAAAACATGTCTTTAAAAATTTAAATCAATATATTGTTTTCTGTGAATGAGTAAGCTGAATGATTTTTACATAATTGTGAAGTAAATATTCTAGCCTACAAGACTGATTACACAAAAGTCTTATTCAGGACGATTTAGTGTGGGGTTTATGGCCTTATTTCAGCTACATTTTTTCCCCAAAACTTACTAACCACGCATAATATTTTTTTTCTAACAAATGCAAACATGTACATCCACCTTGGTCACATATTATTGTAGCATAGTTTGTGCTGAATACAAAAAAAAAATACATGTTGGTCAATAGTATATTATAAGTAGCTGAAATAAGCACAAATATCGGGGCATGTCAACACATCTCAAGGGCCCCAAAATTACCTCAGACCCCAGAGGGTTAATATAAATATTAGCCTCATTGAGAAACTCAAAGCGAGGGTTAAATAAGTGATTGATGGTTGTTCAGGTCTATGCAATTGAACATATTGCTGTAAACTTGGGATTTCACATTTTCATTCTCTTAAACTCATCCTTTCCTCACTTTCTCTCTTCCTGCAACGTGTGAATGTGTGAATGCTTGTGTTCATGTGTTAGGTTAGTTTATGTCTTAGGTTTATATAAATAAAATCTGATTTATATTGAAAGAGAAGTATCTTGTGTTTTCTGCTCACAAGTTAATGTCTTAATCTGCCGATCTAGTTACTGTGCTGTTTAATAGTGTTTTAACTATATTTTGGATTTTAATATCCAGTACAGAGTTTGTTATACGGCTCGTTCAGTGAATCGCCGTAACACTGATTCTGTTCAAATCCCTATAAAATCATAAATTATTCCCTTTGAGCTAAATTAAACTATTTCTTTCAATTACATATTAATATTACTTGTATTACGCTTACAAAGGTATTCAATTCCTGGTTTTTGAGGTGATCGTGTTAAATTGCACTCTTTCACATTTCCATTGGTTAGCTGTAATCACTTTTGGTACAAAGCTCGTATTTTGCATACAGAAAATAAACACATTAATATAAAAGAGTCCTTAATTGCTAAGCAGTTGTTTGAAATGTATTTTTCTGTTGTTGTTGTTGTAGCTTATTAGAGTTTAATAATGATCTGTAAGTTGTACATGAACTCATGAATGACATGATACTATGCAAAGGATAAAGACTATGGCCTGGTCCTCAGCTGACAGCTTCATTGAATTCTACCCGATCAATACCAGTTTCATGTACAACAGTAAAGAGAAGACTCAGGGGTGCTCTGCGACCATGCTTGGAGTTTCACCAGCAATTTACTTTTCTTATTTGAGCATAAAATAATCTCTTTGTCAAGAGCTCTTCTTTTTCATGATTGTGTAACATGCTTGTGCAATGATTTCATGCTGCTGTTGCTATTGCTTGGAACTCTCTTACTTTAAAGGGTGTTCTACATATTTTTCACTCTTATGAAATAAGTTAACCCTCTACTGCATAATGTTGCCCTTAGGCAACAGGACATTTTTCTTATGCCCCATGTTCAGTACATGATTTTTTTAAGTGATTGCAACCAATTAAAATGTTTGAAAAGTATCAAAGAACAGTCCAATAAGGTGTTGGAGTCACTATCAAGCACCACTTGCACATGGTGTGAGAAGAAGGCAAGATTATTATCTTTAGTAATCTTATTTAAAATTACATAAACTGTACATGAAAAATATATGTGTGTGTATGAAGGTGTAGAGAAGACTTTTGTCAGGTTTTATGATTTTTTATTTTATTTTGCATGTTCAGAACTTGCCTCAGGGCAACGTTATGCAGTGAGGGGTAAAGAAGCAGGGGTCCACAGCTCCCACCCCTAAGCAGGATTTCCCATTGACAATACATACGGGCAAATAATGTGTGACAAAAAGGGAAGATGCAAGTTTCCTTGGTGCACAGGAACACCCAAAGTGATGTGCAAAAAGTGTAACATGCACCTCTGTTTCACAGCAGAGAAGAAGTGCTTCTTGAAGTTTAACACAGAGTAAAATTTCATTCAATGAAGTACATGACATGACACAACACACTACATCAGGGCTGGGAAACTTCGGTCCTGGAGGGCCACTGTCCTGCAGAGTTAGCTCCAACCGTAATCAAACACATTAGAACCAGCTAATGAATGTATTTTAGGATCATTAGAAAGCTACAGGCAGGTGTGTTTAATTAGGGTTGGAGCTAAAATTAAATATAGATCATTAAAATTATTTTAAATATTAGATTGAACTGGACGCTGACCTTTGACCTGGATATCTAACAACACACTCCATCTATGAAAAATAAGTACATAGAATAAGTTAATTAAATAATTTCATATAATTACCTCACAAATGCTTATAGATCATTAAAATAATTTTAAACATTAGATTGAACTGGACTATGACCTGGATATCTAACAACTGGTTTCTCCTCTCCACCAGTAAGCTGGTGTGTGGTGGGCATTCTGGCACACTATGGCTGCCGTCGCATCATCCAGGTGGATGCTGCACACTGGTGGTGGACAAGGAGACACCACCCCTCACAATGTAGAGCGCTTTGAGTGCTTAGAAAAGCAGAAAAGCGCTCTATAAATGTAATGAATTATTATTATTATTATTATTAACACACTCCATCTATGAAAAATAAGTACATAGAATAAGTTAATAAGTCCCCAAATAGTGAGGTCAAAATATAAATTCAGTGCAGGATCTAGAAAAAATCTGATCGTGATTAAACCAGAAAAACGCTAAATAAATGAACAAAAACTATTTTTAAAGCTTGGGCTCCTAAATATTAGACCACTCGCACCCAAAGAGGTTATTGTAAATGAAATTATCACAGATAATAATTTTGATGTACTCTGCCTGACTGAAACCTGGCTTAAACCAAATGAATATTTTGGTCTAAATGAGTCTACTCCACCAAGCTACTGTTATAAACATGAGCCCCGTCGGACTGGTCGTGGCGGCGGTGTGGCAACAATATATAGTGATATTCTCAATGTTACTCAGAAAACAGGATACAGGAGGTTTAACTCATTCGAAATACTTCTGCTTAATGTTACACTGTTAGATATGTTAAATAAATCTTTCCTATCTCTTGCTCTGGCTACTGTGTATAGACCGCCAGGGCCATATACAGATTTCCTAAAAGAATTTGCAGATTTCCTCTCAGATCTATTAGTTAATGTTTATAAAGTGCTAATTGTCGGAGATTTTATCATTCACGTTGATAATACAAATGATGCGTTAGGACTTGCGTTTACTGACCTAATAAACTCTTTTGGAGTCAAGCAAAACGTCACCGGGCCCACTCATCGTTTTAATCATACGCTAGATTTAATTATATCGCATGGAATTGATCTGACCTATATAGAGCTCGCGGCATAGCATCCATACTCAGCACCAGCAAAGAGTATGGCCTGGTCCTCAGCTGACAGCTTCATTGAATTCTACCCAATCAATACCAGTTTCATGTACAACAATAAAGAGAAGACTCAGGGGTGCATGCCTTATGGAAGGAACTGCAAAGAAAAAGCCACTTTTGAAACAGAAAAAAAGAAAAGGTTAGAGTGGGCATAGAAACACATACATTGGACAACAGATAATTGGAAACGAGTGCTATGGATCTTAACCCCATTGAGCATTTGTGCGATCAGCTAGACTGTAATGTGCGTGAGAAGTGCCCGACAAGACAGCTACATCTATGGCAAGTGCTACAGGAAAAGTAGGGTGAAATGTCACCTGACTATCTAGACAAACTGACAGCTAGAATGCCAAGGATCTGCAAAGTTGTCATTGCTGCACGTGGAGGATTTTTTGATGAGAACTCTTTGAAGTAGTTTAAGTTCTGAAAAAAAAGTCAAATTGTAATAGTAATGTTTCGCATTATTAATTTCCTGACAATACATTGTGATCAGTTGAGTGCCACCTTGGTGAATAAATTTACCAATTTCTTTCCATAAGAGTAAAAGCTGTAAATTATTCCAATCTTTTGTCCTCCAGTGTAAATATTTATACATAGATACAGTATATATACTTTGGGAGTTCCACTCTCCCACAGGATCGTTGTCCTGCCTACAAGACATTTAAATTCCTGTTTTTTTAGGTAATTTTGTTCAATTGCACTCTTTCACATTTCCATTGGTTAGCTGTAATCACTTTTGGTACAAAGCTTTTTTTGCATACAGAAAATAAGCACATTAATATAAAAGAGTCCTTAATTGCTAAACAGCTGTTTGAAATGTCTTTTTTTGTTGTTGTTGTAGCTTATTAGAGTTTAATAATGATCTGTAAGTTATACATGAACTCATAAATGACATGATACTACGCAAAGGATAAACATTTTTTATCCTCTTATCTGAACGAACGGCCTTTGGAATGACCAGTGCGTGCCTGGCCTGAAAGTGGTCATTGACTCGACCATGCTTGTAGTTTCACCAGCCATTTATTTTTCTTTTCTTATTTGAGCATAAAATAATCTCTTTGTTACGAACTCTTTTTTTTCATAATTGTGTAACATGATTGTGCAATGATGTCATGCTGCTGTTGCTATTCCGTGGAACTCTCTTACTTTAGAGGGTGTGCCACATATTTTTCACTCTTACGAAATAAGTTAACCCTCTACTGCATAATGTTGCCCTTAGGTAATGAAAAAAAATTGTATGCCCCTTGTTCAGTACATGATCCTTTTAAGTGATTGCAACCAATTAAAATGTTTGAAAAGTATCAAAGAACAGTCCAATAAGGTGTTGGAGTCACTATCAAGCACCACTTGCACATGGTGTGAGAAAAAGGCAAGATTATTATCTTTAGTAATCTTATTTAAAATTACATAAACTGTACATGAAAAATATATGTGTGTGTATGAAGGTGTAGAGAAGACTTTTGTCAGGTTTTATGATTTTTTATTTTATTTTGCATGTTCAGAACTTGCCTCAGGGCAACGTTATGCAGTGAGGGGTAAAGAAGCAGGGGTCCACAGCTCCCACCCCTAAGCAGGATTTCCTATTGACAATACATACGGGCAAATAATGTGTGACAAAAAGGGAAGATGCAAGTTTCCTTGGTGCACAGGAACACCCAAAGTGATGTGCAAAAAGTGTAACATGCACCTCTGTTTCACAGCAGAGACGAAGTGCTTCTTGAAGTTTAACACAGAGTAAAATCTCATTCAATGAAGTACATGACATGACACAACACACTACATCAGGGCTGGGAAACTTCGGTCCTGGAGGGCCACTGTCCTGCAGAGTTAGCTCCAACCGTAATCAAACACATTAGAACCAGCTAATGAATGTATTTTAGGATCATTAGAAAGCTACAGGCAGGTGTGTTTAATTAGGGTTGGAGCTAAACTCTGCAGGACAGTGGCCCTCAAGGACTGAAGTTTCCCAGGCCCGCACTACGATACAAACCTACGTCTGTATCAAATGCAATTCATCAATGAGTTTCAAGTGTTTTTCCCTTTTCTCTAATTAATTTCTTGACATTTTTTGACAGATTTGTAATTTTGTATTTCTCTCTGAACATTGTCCTATGATATGTGAATGGACATATTAAATATAGATCATTAAAATAATTTTAAACATTAGATTGAACTGGACTATGACCTTTGACCTGGATATCTAACAACACACTCCATTTATGAAACATAAGTACATAGAATAAGTTAATTAAATAATTTCATATAATTACCTCACAAATGCTTATAGATCATTAAAATAATTTTAAACATTAGATTGAACTGGACTATGACCTTTGACCTGGATATCTAACAACACACTCCATTTATGAAACATAAGTACATAGAATAAGTTAATTAAATAATTTCATATAATTACCTCACAAATGCTTATAGATCATTAAAATAATTTTAAACATTAGATTGAACTGGACTATGACCTTTGACCTGGATATCTAACAACACACTCCATCTATGAAAAATAAGTACATAGAATAAGTTAAATAATTTCATAAAATTATCTCACAAATACTTATAGATCATTAAAATAATTTTAAACATTAGATTGAAGTGGACTGTGACCATTTGACCTGTACTTCTAATACTTACCAGACTCCATCTATCTGGACATAATAACGGTCACACTGGATTTAAATGCAACACTCTTTCCCCCATCCATATAACTAGTATATTTCCATCATCATAATCATCATCATCATCATCATCATCATCACATCTTTGCAGAATTCATAACACACTTTGAAACAACATACTGATTTTGACCTGTACATATCAAAATATATAAAATGATAAGTCAACATACTAAATTTTAATGCCTTTTATATGACTAAAAATTCTCACAGAAAATATAGGATAGTGGCACATTTTAAAAATGTAAAATTACAAGTAAATAATATTTGGGGAAAAAATGGATTGCTCTTTTAGTATGTTAAATTAAAAACAGTCCATCCTTCAGGTGTGCCCAGCTGTTTATTGATCTTTTTTAATTTATTTTTTTAATCTATCTATCTATGCATTCATCTGAACCTACCACCACGTGAAAGTTGACAGCTTCCTGTGTTCAGCCATACCACTTACATGCACCTTGGGCCTATGCTTCACGATATACGCCCAAGTAAGCTTTGGCCAATCAGATCGATAATGCTAATGAGAGTGGAATTAATCAGTATTAAACTCCTTTTTATCTATATACTTTCATTAGAGTCTTTCACCACCTGAAACATGACAGCTTTCCAGATCCAACGATACCACTCATGTGTAATTCGGGTAATTGTGTCTACCTTTGAGTGCAGGTAAGGACACATTCGCACCCAGGATGCGATCTTGATGTCCTTTACTCTGGCGCCGGGACGCCACGGACCCTGGGTGCACCAGCAGCGGAAGACGCGAGCCAGGCCCCGGGCGACGACCTCTCCCCCTCCGCTGCCTCCGGTCTTCGAGATCTCCACCCGGAACCGCTTCGATCCCCTCCGTGAGACGGAACACGATGCTGTGATCGTTGGAGACTCCATCATCCGTCACGTCCATGCTACGTTAGCTGAAGGTAAAGTGCACACTCACTGTTTCCCCGGTGGTCGTGTTCTCGATGTTTCTGCGCAGATACCGGCAATCATGAAAGGCGACGAGAGCATCGGTGCTGTCGTGCTGCACACGGGGGTTAACGTCACCAAGCTGCAGCAGACGGAGACACTGAAGAGGGACTTCAGGAGCCTGATCGAGACGGTACGCAGCACATCTCCTGCAACGACGATCATCGTGTCAAGACCGCTTCCCACGTATCGACGAGGAAACGAAAGGTTCAGTAGACTGTTTGCTTTAAACAAATGGTTATTGTCATGGTGTAAAGAACAGAAACTGCTCTTTGTTAATAATTGGAATCTTTTCTGGGAGCGTCCTAGGCTTTTCCGTGCTGATGGCCTGCACCCCAGCAGAGTCGGAGTGGAACTCCTGTCGGACAACATCTCCAGGACACTACGCTCCATCTGACTAGTAAGCCAATTCTCAAATAACTGCTATGATGATTTTGTTCTACCCACTTAAAAGATAGAAGTACTTGCATTGTCCAATCTATACAGACTGTGTCTGTTCCCCAAATAGCGAGGCCAAAATATAAATTTAATGCAGGATCTAGAAAAAATCTGATCGTGATTAAACCAGGAAAACACAAAATAAATGAACAAAAACTATTTTTAAAGCTTGGGCTCCTAAATATTTTATCACTCACACCCAAAGCAGTTATTGTAAATGAAATTATCACAGCTAATAATTTTGATGTACTCTGCCTGACTGAAACCTGGCTTAAACCAAATGAATATTTTGGGCTAAATGAGTCTATTCCACCAGCTACTGTTATAAACATGAGCCCCGTCAGACTGGTCGTGGCGGCGGTGTGGCAACAATATATAGTGATATTCTAATGCATTAGAAGCTGTTGCCCCCCTCAAATTGTAAAAGGTTAGAGAAAAACGTACTGCGCCATGGTACAAAAGTTATACCCATTCTCTCAAGAAAGAAACTCGTAATCTTGAGTGCAAATGGAGAAAAACTATCTTGGAAGTTTTTAGAATTGCGTGGAAAAACAGTATGTCCAGCTAAACAGGCTCTAAAAGCTGCAGGGCAGAGCATATCCACAAACTCATAGATAATAACCAAAACAATCCAAGGTTTTTATTTAGCACAGTGGCTAGATTAACAAATAAACAGACACCGCCCGATCTAAATATTCCCTCACAGTTTAATAGTAATGACTTTATGAATTTCTTTACTGATAAAATGGATAACATCAGAAATACAACATCAAATGTAGATTCTACAGCGTCTAGTATTTCAGCTTCATTCATCGCACCCAAAGAAAACTGCTGAGGGACCTGGGAATTAAGGGCCAGAACCAGCGCACAGCCGTTAAAGCTGCATCAGAGGCAGCAGAAAGAAGCAGCCAGTGGCTCTGGCTGAAGAGGAACGACCCCAGCTGGGCCCCCAAGTAGTGTGCTAGGAGATAAGTCGGCTTTGGCTTGGCTCAGGGAACAGGACGTCTCTGCCATGCACAGTCCCCTGAGATGTCCACTTGACAACAAGGTGACTCTCATGGTTAATTGGACTCAGGACACAAGCTGAGGTCTGATCAACCTAGAGCTGGCCGCCTCTGGAGAGGGTGTATAGTGTCAAAGGCCGAAACACCCCATGACCCAGAGGAAAACTACTGATGATGCGTCCCGTAAATCCAATTCTTCTCACGAATCTACCATCCACCATTAACCGACAAGTCCACCAGTAACTCGCATGTGCTCGCACAGGGAGTCTCCATCTCATCCTGTGTTTTCTAGAATCTGAATAAGTAGCTGAAATAAGCACAAAAATCAGGGCATGTCAACACATCTCAAGGGCCCCAAAATTACCTCAGACCCCAGAGGGTTAACCATTGTGTTTATCTTATTCGCGGCCAACGATAAAACAAACCAAATAGTTAACTTTAGTTATCAAGCTCATGAGCACAGGTAACGCGATCTTTTGGCAAGTAATTAAGATTTGACAAATCACATAGCAACAGACATGAGATTTCTTAATAGAATCAAAGTTTATTTCACTACTCTAACACAATACTAAGCTAAACAACACAAAACAAAAGACGTAAACACACACATTCGTTTCAATGGATTGTTCTGATCTGAAGAGAGTCTTAGGTTCTAATGCTCGTTTTCAACCTGAGGGAAATCACACGCAGAGGGAACTCTTGTATCTTTACTCTTAAAAGATAAATACAACCAGTTTCAGCAAATTTAGGAGATTTTGCCTTACTTGGTCTTCATTTTAATTCAGCTCTTTTTTCAGTTCGAGACGGACCGTGCGCGGATTGGCGGCTTGGGAGGTCATCGTCACATCAGCTTTTATCTGAAACCAAACACCTACGTTTTTGATATGCACAAAAATACATATATCCTTTGTATTCATTACGCGGTTAAAGCCATAGATGAAACAATCCTTAATTCTCAATAACCACATCAATCATGTGAAAATGAACAACTAGTGATCAGGAATATTATGCCTCCAAAGATTACAACAATATCATAAGTTCAATAACACAACAAGTCTTTTAAATGACCTGAGAACAACCTTAATATATATTGTGAATATATTGTAGATATTGTCTGGAATATATTGCTTTAATAGCAGAAACAATAATAATACTCTTTAAAATCCTTGCGCAAAGAATTTTGCTCTGTGTCTATTAGGGAGCAAAAACGGCGCAATCCTCGAATGTGCTAATAACGCAAGGTCATAGGAAGCTCACTTTCGTGGAGATCTGGAGATTTTCTTAGTTGGACGTTGATCGTAAAAGTCTTCTTCAGCGATTACTTTTCTCGAATTACTGCAAACTTAATGGAGAGAGTGGTTTGGGAGTATGTGGCGCCACTTTGGTTCAGACGCCGAAGTCTTTGTCCCGTTCGACTTTATCTATGATACAACCAGCCAAGCATTTAAAGTTGCTCTTCTCTTAAGAGCATCCAGATGTCTTTTCAAATATATTCTGGGTTTTAGGGGTCTCCTGGGACCAGAGGATTTATGGCAGGAGAGCTTTGATTTTTGCTCAAGAATGTTGAAGTTGAATGCAGTGTGTATGTTCGGTTTGGGACCCAAGCACTACACGGTTGAACATTTGTCCTGGGACTGTCTGCGCTTCTCCCTATACAGACAGATACTAACACACATACGCAGAGAAACACTTACCTTACTTCAAGGTTGCCTCAGCCCTACACCGTATCTGGCATGGTTACACACACACACACAATGAGAGCAGCTTCTTAGAGAGTAAGAAGGGCAGACTAAAGCCATATTCAACTTATTCTCTAACCCCAGAATGAATCAGAATGAGCTTTATTGGCCAAGTATGTTTACACATACAAGGAATTTGTTGTAGTGACAGAAGCTCCACAGTGCAACAGAAAGACAGTAACAGGACAGGACACAGGTAATAAAACAAAATAACAAGAAATAGCCAATAACCAATGTACAAAGCAGCAAAAAAATAAAAAAATAAAAAATACACAATATATAATATATAATATAGGCGACTATGTATGTACAGGTCAAGTATGTGCAAATTAGAAATGAGAAAAATAAAAATAAAATAAGTGAGTGTGGTGAATGGATAATGAATTAGTTGTGTGTTCCACGTTTATTTATTGCGTGTTCATGAGATGTATTGACTGAGGGAAGAAACTGTTCCTGTGTCTGGTCATTCTGGTGCTCAGAGCTCTGTAGCGTCGACCAGACGGTAACAGTTCAAAGAGGTTGTGTGCTGGATGTGAGGGGTCCAGAGTGATTTTGCCAGCCCTTTTGCTCACTCTGGATAAGTACAGTTCTTGGAGAGTGGGGAGGGTTGTACCAATGATTCGCTCAGCAGTCCGGACTACCCTCCGTAGTCTTCTGAGGTCAGATTTGGTAGCTGAGCTGAACCAGACAGTTATTGAGGTGCAGAGGATGGATTCAATGATGACAGAGTAGAACTGTTTCAGTAAGTCCTGTGGCAGGTTGAACTTCCTCAGCTGGCGAAGAAAGTACAACCTCTGCTGGGCCTTCCTGACAATGGAGTCAATGTGAATATCCCACTTCAGGTCCTGAGAGATGGTGCTGCCCAGGAATCTGAATGACTCCACCTGCAGTCACAGTGCTGTTCATGATGGTGAGTGGGGGGAGAGCAGGGGGGTTTCTCCTGAAGTCCACGATCATCTCCACAGTTTTGAGCGTGTTAAGCTCCAGGTTGTTGAGATTGCACCAGACAGCCAGCTCCTTAACCTCCTGTCTGTAAGCAGACTCGTCACCGTCCTGGATGAGGCCGATCAGTGTGGTGTCGTCTGCGAACTTCAGGAGCTTGACAGAGGGGTCTTTAGATGTGCAGTCGTTGGTGTAGAGGGAGAAGAGCAGTGGGGAAAGAACGCAGCCCTGAGGAGCTCCAGTGCTGATGGTTCGAGTGCTGGATGTGAATTTGCCAAGCTTTACTAACTGCTGTCTGTCTGTCAGGATCCACTGGCAGACGGAGGTGGGGACGGAGAGCTGAGTTAGTTTATTTTGAAGGGTTTCCGGGATAATGGTGTTAAAAGCTGAAGTCCACAAACAGGATCCTCACATAAGTCCCTGGTCTGTCCAGATGCTGCAGGATGAAGTGCAGTCCCATGTTGACTGCATCATCCACAGACCTGTTTTCTCTGTAGGCAAACTGCAGGGGGTCCAATAAGAGTCCAGTGATGTCCTTCAGATGAGCCAAAACCAGTCTTTCGACTGATTTCATGGCATAAATGACATGCATAAATGTAACTTTGATTAATAATTATTCAAGAAATATTACAATTAATATTGTTATGAAGGCCATTGTAGATCTGCCATCCACTCCTTCACAATGTTTAGACACTTTTGCAAGGGGAATGCCACAGTGCTTACGTTGAGTATCTTCTGTCATTATCGAAATTGTTTTATTCGAGTAGACTTGGTGGTATTCCACCCTAACAACATACATTCCCCATTCAGTTTACTGTCTTCGGAGGCAGTGACAAAAAGAGATGATGCTCTAGCCATAGGTGGGGGTGTGACAGTGTGTGAAAGTGTGTGAGTGATGGTGCACCAAGGCAGACAAACTGCCATGAACAGCTGTTTTCAAATTTTCAGAGTGGGCATACAAGGTAGATTATGCCTGAGAAATAATGGCTATGGATTAATTTGGCTAATTATCCTGGCCTGGGATATTTTTTGCGGCAGATAGAAAGAGTGCCACACCTGCGCAGGGTAAAACATGGGAAGGCAGAGCAAGAACACTTGCCCCGTCCACCCCACACATAACTTTTTTTCCCTTTTAGGATGTCATGATGGACTTCATCAAATTGATTCTGTTTCAAATGTATGAAATACACTGTGCTTGTTAACATGTTACATGTGGGATGAGTGTTCATGAGTGAAAAGCCTGATTAAAAAAGGGCATGCTTAAGAATTAATTTGATGATAGTGAGACACCTTCAAACTAAGTGATAATTGAGTTGAATTGAAATTTAGTGTATACCACCTAGACGTGGTATACAGGCTGAATATGAAAGAAATCAGATAAGATTATAAATGATATTGACTGAAATTGGAATGATATGGATTCCAGCCCTGTCAACCTACTGGTGTTATTGGGAAAATGGACAGCCCTCAGTCCACATGAATTTAGTCTTCACAGGTCACTGTAATAAGGATCGACTGGATGAGGAGTAAACATGTGTTGTCTGTAACAAGAGCATTTTCAGATCTCCTTTCACAGGTAGAAGTAGTTCTACTGATACCAAGGATGGTTTACTCTGTTAATCTGGACTGTCCGAGTGACAGCGAGATACATGGTTTCAGTGTTCCCTTAACATTGTTGAAAGGCGGAACATCCTGAGTTCACACCAGGCGTGCCTCTAACCCTGACAGGGGCAGAAGACCGACGAGGAGAATGAGCAAACTCAACTGGTGGCTTAAAAGCCCGCTGTTTGCTTCAACTAATAAAGAGCCTGCCGGAATCAAGGATAGATATAGGAGCAACTCAGTGTTTAGCAGAAAAAGGAGAATGCAAAAGAGACTGATTAAATCATCATGAGTCTGATTTCATCTTGATAAAGCAAGGAATGTGGTTTAGATTCATCACAATATTTGCTTTGTTTAGTTTTATTACATTATTAATGATGTTGTTGTTTTAGCTGACTCGAGTTACTGCATAGGTCTATAGTATTGATATAGACTTTAAAAGGTAATTTGTTAGACTAACTTGACTCTTGCACTGGATACATTACTATCACAGACTAAAATTAAAATGGTAGCATAAATTATATGAGTGGAAAAATTGGACCACATCTAGAAGGCCTCCTGACATTAAAAGCATGAGAGCTATAGTAAGTCCTCAACAAAGCAGAAGTCCAGGGGCCTGTTCCATAAAACAAGTTTACCCCATAAGCCAGGCTTATTTCAGTAATTCTGACTTATTTTCACTTGATTTGGTTTCTGAAAGCAAAATTACCATAGCTCAAGCTCAGTCACTGTGGCAGCTTATGCTGACAAACTAACCTGGTCAAGAGCAGGCTAACTGTCAGGCTGAGATGAGCTCCTCTAACACTGACCAATAGGAACGCATCAATATTGTCTCTCACATACAATCAGTTGAATTCATTATCGGTCCAAAAATATAAGTATACAGAAAATACACCTTAAATAATCAAATAAAAAAAAAAATAGGCTATAATCAACTGTATTTAATGTATTGTGCCCAAAATGTAGGCTAATGACATTTTAACATTGTGGCTACTTGTGCATGCAGTTGATCAGAAGTTTCTAGCCATGCAGCCTTTCTCTCTGAATTTATGACAGCTGTGCCTATGGTTATTAAAACATTACAATCTAAAATGGCTCTTTAAAGCATTAAAGCATAAAAACACAATCAAAGGTGAAAATCACTGAATTAAAAATTTAAACAAATAATAGATATCAGAGTACATTTTAACAGATAAGAGGAACACACATTTAACTCATTTGAGCTATTGCTGTATTAGCCAGCTTACATTTGATTAACAGTTACTGCTATCATAAAAATACACTTAAATGTAGGATTAAAATTCTATTTGTCACATTTAATGTCCAACAACAAATATTTTTAGCAAAATGTATATTTTATTCAGAAATTTTGCACTATTATTATATCCTGCACCGTCTGTGTAGCGATCGTTCACTCGCGTAAGCCTTGCCCACTCCTGACAGATAAATGGATATATTTGCATGACTTTCTGACATTTACAGAGGAAAAATATACCTGTGACGTGTCAGTTATGCACTGAGGAAAACACAATGTTTCAAATGCGTTAAACAGCACAAATATTCACTGTTTGCTAAGGTGGATCGAATTGATCCATGATTGACATTAAGGGCTGCTTCAGAATAAGCGTGTTCGTCACATTATCCTGACTCATTGAACCTGGATCGAATTAGTCAGATTGCGTTAACTTGAATTGTCCTTTATGAAACCGCTTTAGTCCCAATTGATTTGTTAGGTTATTTCAAGTCAGGGTTTAGACTTTAATCCCTGCTTTTCTTAGCGTCTTTAATGGAACAGGCCCCAGGTGACATTAGGGGTTAGTTCTTATGTTGGCCCACATTCGATTGTTCTGGTTAAGGTCTCAGTTAGATTATGGATATCGGGTTGGGGATCAAGAAGCATTCATAACCTTTTAGAAACCAAAGATGTGAACAATGTAATACAAAGCATTGCATTTTTTTGCCATTTAATAGATTACGTTTTGAAAAAGAATTATGTGAAGGAAGGAACCTAGAACTTGTAAGAATAATACTAAAATTATTAGACCATGGCTGAAAAATTGGTAATTGGCTGTACTGAAATCCTGCTCACCTGTACATAAAACAGGTGGTGAAAACTGGCTAGATAATGAAGATATTGTCACGGTGCACACAGCAGGGAGGACACAGGAACACGGAGATGATTAGATGGAGTAAACTCATGATAAGTGAGATGATAAGTAAACTCATATAATAGTCTTTAATGACAACATCAAGGCAGGGCAAGACAAGGCAAGGCAGACATAGACAGGAACACCAGGGAGTAACGAGTAGACCAGACCAAATCAAACTGAACAGACAGGACTATAAATACACAGGTTAATCGTAGATAATGAGACAAACACAGGTGGACAAGAATGAACTAATAATCACATTAAACAAGGACAGGAAACAAACCAAATATGGACACAAGAGGCAGGAACTCATGACACACATGACAGAACCCTGGCAGATATACCATACATTTGCTATGAATAAGTGGTAGTAAACATCCAACACTATTGTTAAGACTGAGGCCAAGGAAAACTACAATGCTTACAGTTACCTTCACTGCAAAACCAATAGACTATGTCTAAAGGGCAAAGTGTGGTATAATAAGAATAACATGTTGCTCAGAAAAAATTGATGAAGGTTTACTGAATATGTCTATGAATTATAGGCAAGGGAAGTAGCAAATACTCAGAATGATTTTTGTCCTGATTTACAAGTTGGTAAAAGATGCTCGTAAGTGCCTTGATGAATAGAACTGTTAAATGTGCTGGAATGTGCTGATTTTAAGTGGAATGAGAAAAATGATGATTGACTGTTAAGAGAAGGGGAATTGGGCAGAGAGCCTTTATGATGTTTATCATATAAACAAATGGGGGAACTATTAAATTATATCATGCTCTCTGCCAGATGTTTCTGTGAGTTTGCCTCACTGGATTCCCTCCTCCCTTCTCACTCCTTTTCTTCTGTCTTGCTCCCTCCTCCCTTCTGTGTTCTTTCTTCTATGGATATCTTTGCTCTTTTATGAGCGCATGCGCATATAGGTATATCTCCATATGAGTTCAAATTGTGAAATAGTGGAGAGTGTCACGGTGCACACACGATGGAGGAACCAGGAACACGCAGACGAGGATATAACTTCAAATAATAATCTTTACTGAATAACATCAAGGCAGGGCAAGACAAGGCAGGGCAAAACACAGGCAGGAACGAGACAGGGAGTAACGCAGACAGGGAGTAACGAGTAGACCAGACGAAATCTAACTGAACTGACAGGACTATAAATACACAGGTAAATCATAGATAACGAGACGAACACGGCTAGACAAGAATTAACTAATGATGACACTTAACAAGGACAGGAAACAAACCAAATATGGACACAATGGGCAGGAACACATGACACACACGACAGAACCCTGACAGTACTCCCCCCTCCCGAAAGGCTCGTCCCGAGCCTTAACAGTTCCATCAGGGAGGGGGGGTGGGCGCTCTGGAGGCCCCTCAGGACAGACATCCACAGGAACACAGGACGGGGACCTCCAGAGCAGAACAGACGGAGGCCCCGGCGGAGCTCAGGAAGCCATGGCGGAGCAGGGAGCTCAGGAGGCCATGGCGGGTGGTATTTGTGGCCGTGGCATCCTTCATCGGCCCGCCCACCCCACCCAGAGCTCTACTACCCCCCACCAAAAAAATTTCCATGGGGAATCCAGGGAGTATCAGGAGCCCTCTGGGGCCAGACAGACAGGAACAGGGACAGGACAGGAACCCGATAGCCCTCCAGGGCTAAACTCACAGACACAGGAACAGGACATGACAGGACCGGACAGGACCGCCCACAGGAACAGGAGCCCACCTGGGCTAGCTCTAAAGTAGAGGCTTCTTAATGGGCATGACAAGGAGTCAGGGGCCCTCACAAGGTTCCCTCAGCAACCGCTTCCACTTCCGTGACAGGGGGGCAGGCGGCTGGAATGGCCTCCAAACGAGTCTCCATGGACAAGACAAGACATGACATGACAAGGTAAGTTAAAATGTTCCTGTGGGCACAACAAACACAAACACGGCTCTCCTGGCCGTGACGTGTGGACTTGATCCACGGAGATGGTAATGGCAGCCGACGGGCATGAGTCAGCGGCAATCCGGCAGGCTTGAGTCAGCGGCAATCCGGCGGGCATTGAGTCAGAGGCTGGCCGGCGGGCATTGAGTCAGAGGCGGGTCGGCGGCGTGACTTGGGGAAGCCGCCGACGGTGGGTTGGCTTTCCCGACGGACGGCGGACTTGGGTGAACCGCAGGTAGCGGCGTGATCTCCCACGAACGGCGGGCTCGGTGTGCCGCGGACGGCGGCGTGAACTCCCGCGAACGGCGGGTTGGATGAGCCGCGGACAACGGCGAACTTCTCCCGCGATCGGCAGACTGGAGGGCTCGCGGCCAGCGGACTCGCGGCACTCGCGGCAATCCTGCCGAACTCCCACGCCCACTTGACGCGGGCTAAGGCAGGATGACGAGCGGCGACTTCCATGCCGCGAGGGACAAACAGAACAGGAACAAACAAGACTTTTGAAAACGAAAAAAAAAATGGAGTGAAGGGGCGCCGCTTACTGTTGTGGTCTGGTCTTCTGTCACGGTGCACACACGAGGGAGGAACCAGGAACACGCAGACCAGGATATAACTTCAAATAATAATCTTTACTGAATAACATCAAGGCAGGGCAAAACACAGACAGGAACACCGGGGAGTAACGAGTAGACCAGACAAAATCTAACTGAACTGACAGGACTATAAATACACAGGTAAATCATAGATAACGAGACGAACACGGCTAGACAAGAATTAACTAATGATGACACTTAACAAGAACAGGAAACAAACCAAATATGGACACAATGGGCAGGAACACATGACACACACGAGAGAACCCTGACAGAGAGGGTCTGAAGTTCTCCAGGTTATTGAGTTCAGACTAACCGAACTGTGGAGTTCAGTTGAGAAAAGGTATCTTCGGCCAAGTGTATCCCTTATATGTCCAGGACTTCCTGGTCAGACTTCCATTTTATATAATGTATATTTCTTGCCTTGTTTACCACACATATGTGGTGTTTAATTCTCATTGGGTATACCACTGCACCACCCCTAGCAATGAAACTAATGATGCCATCGGAACGACTTCTTCTCTATCTACTTTTAAAGTTATGCTTAAATCTCATCTTCTTGATCGATTTGCAGCACGTCAATGAAAGTTTACTTTGCTATGTAAAGCACTTTGGTCAACTTTAAGTTGTGTTTAAATGTGCTATATAAACAAACAAACAAACAAACAACAATGTATGAATGTAATAATAAACTCTGAAGAAGTTTGTGAACAGACAATTGGCTTCATGTTCATAACTCTTTCCATGGGCCCATGTCTTCATGAATGATAAGGAACTGAGAGTGTTTAGGTGGCAACGAGAGATAAAGGGGTTCGTTAATTAACAGTTGTCCTGCCTACAAGGCATTTCAATTCCTGGTTTTTGAGGTAATTTTGTTAAATTGGACTCCTTCACATTTCCATTGGTTAGCTGTAATCAGTTTTGGTACAAAGCTTTTTTTGCAAACAGAAAATAAACACATTAATATAAAAGAGTCCTTAATTGCTCAACAGTTGTTTGAAATGTCTTTATTGTTGTTGTTGTAGCTTATTAGAGTTTAATAATGACCTGTAAGTTGTACATGAACTCATGAATGACATGATACTATGCAAAGGATAAAACCTTTTTATCTGAATGAACGGCCTATGGAATGACCAGTGCGTGCCTGGCCTGAAAGCGGTCATTGACTCGACCATGCTTGGAGTTTCACCAGCAATTTATTTTTCTTATTTGAGCATAAAATAATCTCTTTGTCAAGAACTCTTTTTTTCATGATTGTGTAACATGATGTGCAATGATTTCATGCTGCTGTTGCTATTCCTTGGAACTCTCTTACTTTAGAGGAGTGCCACGTTCACTCTTACAAAATGCAAATTGTGCAATTTGACAGGTTACAACAGAACACTGAAAAATACGTCATCTGCTGTGGGCGTAAGGTTTCACAGGCAGATACGTTTAGTTCTCTGTTAGCTACATAAAGATTTGAAGTTGCTTTTTGTGGATTACTGCACACACTGACTACCAGTCACCTGTTGAACCAACTGTTAATAGGAAACATTTGTCTCCTGAACTGAATATACAACAGTTATTTTCTCTTATCTCTCCAGTAAGTATTTATTTGATATTCTTGATTATAGAGCTAGATATATTTTATACATCTGTATGTAAAAGCAGCATAATGGATTGTTTCTTTATATTTTCTCTTTACTTTTACATCTTTAAACCTTTAAGATACCATCACAGATTAACTAAAATGACAAAATTGCTTCTATACTTGATGCTTAGTTGGTTGGGTTTGTCAGTTATAATGGTGCCCATATTTAAAAATGTATATTGCCAGAAGATTATCTAATGTGAAGACAATACAACAAATGATATGCTCTCCTCTGAACCAATCATAGGCCAGAATTCCCAAGCACTAATTCATATAGACAAATATCTATTAAGTATAGAGTGCTAGTCCTGCCACAGAATGACAAAAAAAGTACCAAGATTGAAAAGATTTGAATGAAAACAACCTTTCGGTGTTCTGCATACCTGTAAATATTACATTGTTTCTTTCTTTAAAAATTCAGATCTTCCCAGCTCCCATTTAAAAACATGGGGAACGAGACTTCACGCTCAAATACCCATGTGGCCAATGCAACCGGGAAGCATCTTCGGATTTTCTATGGAGTGGATAAAATGAGGCTGGATGAAATAGTGATAAATGTGGGGGGAGAGATTGGAGGTACAGCATCAAAAACTGAACAATCAGTATCAGGGAAGATTTCCGGTGACGTGAAGATGGTTTTTAAACCAGACTCCCGGATCCGTTACCTTCACCTGCCAGAGAATGAGACATGTAACTTTGCCGGGGAAGGCACCATCTATGCTTCTGTCCTTATGGAAGATGAAAACGACAACAAAAACTGCTCTGAAGTCATCTGCCTCAATTTCCATATCCCCAGCGACCGGTCTTTCATCGTGACTGCCAATCATACCATCAAATTGCAGAAGTATGGTGCAAGCATTTGGGTTGACGAAGCTGGCAATAACCATCACCCTTAACTTTCCTCTTCATCCTCCTCCATTATCATGTTGAGTTCTAATTTTGATAAGCAGATAAAATGGCCATTTTGTAGGGGTGGTCCGAATACCATTTTTTGAGCTTCGATGCTTCGATAGCAATCAACACCGAATATTCAAAGCTTTGGAGGGAGGGGCTGAACATATTCTTCTCTCTAATAAAGACAGGAATCTCTGTGTGTCTGTCTGTTTGTATTTTTATTGTGTCGAGAACTGTTCATCCAATGACTTCACGCGTGGCAGGTGTGTTGCTGCGGACCCAAGGGAGTGCAGTGTTGCATTTTGGTGCAATATGGACGCGCAACACATTCATAATTAATAAACTATTAATAAACTACAGAACAGCGTGAGCCGGAAGTGGCGTGCTTCAAATGGGCAGGGCTTATATGCTCCGAGAACGGACACTGCACTAGTGATACAAAACACACCCAGGTGCGCTCATAATAGAAGCGGGCTCATATGCATGCTATAGGTCAGCACGAACGTCTTTCAATGGCGAAAGGTCTGTTGCTGGTGCAGATGTTCAGCCAGGCGGACAAGATGAGAACAGTTTCGCGGGGGTTGCCAGGTGTTCGAGAGAAAAAAAAAGAAGAAAAAAAAGGAGATTCGAATCTTAAATTTGAAAATTGAATGCCCACCAAATGAATATTTGAATAATGAATATTTGAATATTTGGCGAGGTTGATTGGAATATTAATAGTTTAGATCAGTGGCTCTCAGCCTTTTTGACTCCAAGGCCCCCCCCCATTGTCAAAGACAATATTTGAAGGCCTCCTTGCCCGAAACTAGACGGGTCAGATTAAAATAATTAATCATGGATAATTATTTTTGCCCTCTAGTGGGTACTAGTGCCCTGGTTGAGAACCACTGGTTTAGATAACAAAATCTTTATGTTTTCGACAACAATGTAAGAATTTTTTTTTGCAATAATGTTAAAATATGTCTGGTATTAATTGAAGGATTTTATTTTATATATGTGCTCTGGAATATAAAAAGCAATGGGGACCTTTAAAAGGTTGTAAACACTATTTCATCATTGTTAGAAACATATGGTGAATATTTCTTCTAATGGAAACATCTTGTTCGCAAAACTGTGAAATAAACTTAAAGCTACCACATTTCTGATGCTAAAACTTTCTGGGACGCTTCATTATTAAGTAATAAACAAATTTTTGCAAGGATTTATTTCAATAAAAGCAATCCAAAATTCAAAGCTCCTAACAATCAGGTTATTGGTTAATGGAGTGATGAGCTGTAAAATGGGTTAGGGTTAGGGAGTAAAAATCCAATGACCAGAGCAAAGTCCAGTCATGGTTGTGCACGGTCCATGGACAGCATCAGGCCACCAATCCCTAGCTTCCAGTGATCCAAAAATATATTTCTGTTGATGCAAAAAATCCCAAATAGGGCTCAGAGAACTAGTGGTTATGCCACCTAGGTTTGCACAGCGATTTGTGTCGGTTAGGTTCAGTGTGTGTGCTGTTGTGCACGTTTCCCCAAAGAAAAAAGCAGTGAAAGTACCACTTCATCGGTATAGATGAAGGAAATAATTTTTGTTTGGCTCTCTACGTCACCCATTCTCATGACGGAGGCCTAAAAGTGGACGTCCAGGCCTTTGCGCGACGTTTCGGACTCTTGCTAGTCCTTCTTCAGGCGAGCTCTGGACACAAAATGGCTGGAATTCTCTACAGCAGCCATGTGCTGTTTCTAAGTGGGCGTGTCCCCACACACACACACACCAAATCACTCAATATCACGAATGTTGTGTTTCAAAAATAAATAAGTTGTTTTAAATGGTTAGAATTAGAAAGAATCCAAGAGATGAAGCAGCGTCCAGCTCTGGTGATGCACAGTCCTTCAATACTCCTTCTGGCCGCTCTCCCGCCTCGCCGAGGCCCGCCCCCACGGCCTAGGCCCATCACCCACCACCAATATATTTGGTCTTTCTATTGAACCACAGACAGTGAGATTTTTAAATGTTTGAACGAGTATTATTTTTAATTATCAGTGTTATTTATTAAGGTTTTTATAGGTGTTATTTATTAATCCGACATTTCCGCTGAGGGTTAGTTTTTAGGTATTTATTAATACTTATGGATGATACTTCTCAATGTAATTTATTAGGGGTGGAAAGGGTAGGTTTAGGGATGGTGGGGTTGTGTCCATAAGGGGTGAAATGGGTAGGTTTTAGTGTGTCTGAGGGGTGGAAAGGGTAGGGTTAGGGTTAGGTATCTAAGAATCCAGAAATCAGAACAGGTCTGATCTCGGTTAGGCACTGGCACACATTTCAAAGGCCCGCTTCAGTCCCAACTCCAAAAAAGAACCCCCTCCAACAGCACCTCCACATGTTTTATTTGTTCCCATTGTTCTAAATGTTGTCTCATAGAGTCTGTGTCCTGTATCTCCTCCAAACAGGTGTATATTTATTGGTCTGATGTTGTTTTAATATTGTGTATATGTATATTTATGTATTTAAAACCATCATGATAAAAAATCAGTAATATATTTATTAGTGCAATTTAAGCACTCATGATTAAGTAATATATTCTATTAACTCTCACAAGTCCCCACATGTCCATCAAGTGGTAAAACGTTATATTGTACATCTCTATCTACCCCATGACCTTTTGACCCCTGTATTATATTTTAAAGACTGAAATTGTTGTTACTAAACAGAATACTTTTTCTTGAGTTAATTAAATGTACAAAATCAATGTAATTAGCAAAACAGGGCCACAACACCAAGGGTTCACCGTGTCAGGGCTGGGACGCCGAGGGCCCACGACCCAAGGGCTGCAAAATCAAGGTGCACGCCAACCAGGTGCACCCCAATCAGGTGTCCTCCGGCCAGGGGTATTCGCCCAAGGTCTACCATCTCTAGGTGTAAGGTTTGAGGTGGGTGAATTCATTAGGTCTACCAACTCTAGGTGTCAGGTTTGGGGTGGGTGAATCCATTAGGTCCACTAAATCTAGGTGTAAGATTTGGGATGATAAGTTTCGTCAGGGTTAGGAATTAAAAATCTCCAAAGGTCAGACTAGTCTGACCTTGGTTGTGCACTGGCCTACATTTCCGCTGCCCGCTTCAGTGCCTGCTTGAATTCGGCCCCTCATCTCAGCGCCCACCAAACCTCATCCTCCTTTGTCTGCGTCTTTTGGATGTTTCCTCTTTTATTTTTAATTTTTTGTCTGTGTATTTTGGATGTTTCCTCTTTTATTTTTAAATTAACGGATTAATTAATTAGGGGTATTTTAGTCTAGGGGTTAAAGCGTTTTAGGTGTAAAGTATAAGAGGGGAATTTTCCTCAGGGTTAGTGACCTTAGGTTTAGGGCCATGTTTGGGGTCAAGGTTAGATAATTGTACCCATTAGGGTAAAAACCGTCAGGTGTCTAGAATTCACATGGTCACTCAGGGCTAAGTTTTAGGCGTCAGAGGGGAATTTTCCTCAGGGTTAGTGACCTTAGGTTTAGGCCCATGTGTAGGTCGAGTTTTTAGATTAACAAATTAATTAATTAGGGTGTATTTTAGTCTAGGGGTAAAAGCTTTTTAGGTGTCAGGTATAAAAGGGGAATTTTCCTCAGGGTTAGTGACCTTAGGTTTAGGGCCATGTTTGGGGTCAAGGTTAGATAATTGTACCCATTAGGGTAAAAACCGTCAGGTGTCTAGAATTCACATGGTCACTCAGGGCTAAGTTTTAGGCGTCAGTCAGATGTTACTTCTGAAAAATAAAGAGTCACAGTTTTTGATTAATTTTATTGATCATGTGGATATTAGAAAAATAAAATTAAATATAAGGTTCTATCAACAGAAAAAGATGAATAACAAATAAGAAACGAATGGATAGAAGAGATCATATCATCACGCCTCATTCAGTCCTCTTGGGTAGAGACTGTCAAGTCGTCTGATCCAGGTTCTTTCCGTCCTGAGCCTCTCGCCGAGGGACCAAAGAGGATTGGATTCAAGGGCAGTGACCCTCATGGCTTCCAAGCCATGTATCATGAAGTGTCTCACTACATACCGTCTTTTCTCAATTTTATTTTTAATGTTATATGTGTGCTGGTAAATCCTTTGTAGCAACTGGTTCTTTGTCTGTCCTACATATTGTTTATCACATTTCCTACAGAAAATCAGATAAATGCAGTTAGACACTTGGGGAGGCATGTTTTGTTGAGTGGAGTAAATCTGTTTGTTAGTCTTATTTTGAACCCATCTTCTGTGTGTTAAATGTTTGTGTGTTTTACCTCTGGATTTGGGTTGTGTTGATTTTATTTTACTACAAACTAATGTGTCTAATAGATTAGTGTTTCTTTTATACGCAGCGATCGGCCTATGTTTTCGTAATGTATACGTGGGTTCAATAAATTTTGTAAAGTTTCCCTTGGTGGCTTTATTTAATTGAATACTGTGTTGTGAAAAAAATGATACCAAGGGAACGATTTTGTTTCTTTCTTGTGTAATTTTAACCGGATTCGTGACCGATTGATTGAATGACCTGATGGCCTTTCTGAGGTATCTTCTGGAGTATTTTCTTCTTTTCTTCAAGGCCTTAAAAAGAATCTTTACTGCTTTCCTGAATTCTGTTTCTTGTGAGCATATACGATAGAATCTGAGAAGTTGTGACTTCAGTATGCCACGAAAAGTATGGCTTGGATGAAAACTATCCCTATGCAGTAAGCAGTGCGTATCCGTAGGCTTGAAGAAAACCTTGTAGTCGAGGTATCCCGTCTCAGAAAAGTTTGGTCCTTTGTACGTCACAACATCTAAGAAATTTACTTCTGATGAGTTCGTTTCAAATTTAATCTTTATCGACTCCTGCTGACGATTAAGATGATGTGTAAATTTTCTAAACTCATCCATGCCATGGGTCCAAATGCCCCAGATGTCATCCAAAAATCTGAAATATGCAAACGGTTTTACGTGAAAAGATGCTAAGGCCCTCCGTTCCCAAGAGGCCATGAATATATTGGCGTACGACGGAGCGAACTTTTTGCCCATCGCCGTGCCTTTTATCTGTAAATGAAATTTTGAGTCAAATTCGAAGTCATTTTTTGTAAGATTTATTTCCAATAGTTTTAATAAATAATTGTCCGGCCTCTTGGGATCCGGGAACCTTAGCATACAATCCTTCACGGCCTTCATGCCCTCTGTTGTCTCGATGTTTGTATACAAACTGTCGATATCTATGGTAAACAAGAGTGAATCAGTGGGGACCAAAAGATTTTTAGTTTTTTGAATAAAATCATAAGTATCTTTGAGATAACTTTCGTGCTTTTGCGAAATTGGGCCTAGAAAATATTCTATGAATTCTGCCGTGTAGTAAGACTCGCTGTCACAGTCAGAAACAATGGGCCTTCCTGGAGGTATCTGAAAAGCCTTACTCCAACTCCCAGGATCCTTGTGGATCTTTGGTAAAAGATAAAACCGCCTGGGCCTAGGCGTTCCCGATCCAAGTAGATAATTCTTTTGTTCGCCACTGATTACTCCCTTGTCACACATCTCTTCTAAGATGGTTCTTATTTCCAATGAAGTCTGAGGGTACATAGGTGCCGTGAGGGGCTTGTAATGATCTTTAACTTCTAGCTGTCTCCTCCCCTCCCACAGATAGTCTTCCTTATCCATGAGAACCACAGCATTTCCCTTATCGGCCGGTTTGATCACCAATCTATTATTCTTCTGTAATTCTTTGATTGCTTGTTTTTCGCGTGTTGTAAGATTCTGTTTTTCTATCAGGCCCCAATTTAGGTGGTTAAATGCATACATGTCTGCTCTGATAAGGGATCTAACATGTGGGGGTAAGCTAGAGAGAGTCGGTGTCCACTCTGACCCGTGAGTGAATGGCAGTTTCTTTTTATTACTTTTTTTATTTTCAAAAAAACTTTCTAATTTCAACCTTCTGTGATATTTTTGTAAACCTTGTAATAATTCTAATTTTTGTGTCCTCACGTTTTGTGGTGTAGGGACGAACGAGAGTCCTCTGAGGAGTACTGCCCTCTGCTCAATTGACAGAGTGGACGACGATAGATTAACTATTAATTTATCTTGACTATTTATAGGGTTCACGGTTCTCAAAAGTTTAAAGACCGTGCCCAGTGCTCCAACATATGACGAGCTGTTGATGATGTCCAATGTATTAAGTCACTCTCAACCCTGAATTGACCAGAGGGCAGTGAATCCAGGAAATTGAGGTTTGTTCTGATGTACTCATTAATATCCAGTAGAAGATCCTGTTCTTCTCTGGGAAGTTGATCACTAAAATTGACCACTGGTACCACTACTTCAGTGTGTGGTAACCGGGTTCTGGCCAATCTATAAGCCCTGTGGATCTCCTTGCTGGTCGTTGAGAAACATCTTTGGGAACGGTTGTTCAGGCCAAACGACATCACCAAGATCTCCGGTTCCAAGGCAATAGTAGCTCTTTCCACTAAATTGCCAGCGTGTTGGAATTTAGCTCCCGGAAAGCTATCTATTTGTAAATCTGGGATATTAAATGCTGGAATTCTGGACACGTTGGAGTCTCCAATAATGATAAACTTTTTCTTTAGATTGAGACTCCAATCCATTTGTTTTCTGTCCGTATTGATGTGTCGATATGGCCGACCTACCGACCTCGGTGTTGTAGGAGTGGTCGGAGCAACCGTTTCCCCCTGTTGAGCTTCTTTCTGACGTGATTCTGTCACACTTTCCACACTTTCGGATTGTGTGACTTCCTTCTGTCCCTCTGTTTCATTTTCTCGAATCATCTCTTCTAAGAGTTCTAACTGCCTGGCTGCATCTCCTGAGTATGGTTGAATCTCTCCCGAGTCCTCAGAAAAGGTCACAGGAGAACCAGGTAGTCTAATGAGGGAGGGGAGAGGAGGTTGTGCCCCTGCGATCCCCATTAAGGTTGTTGCACCTTTCTTTATGTTATGTTCAATGCGTGTTGTTGTCACGTCTTCCCTTTCTTGTACCCGTAGTAATTCACGAGAGGGTGAAAGAGGGTTTTGTGTTTTCTGTTGTGTTTCGACCATGTTTGTAGTCTGTTTTTCAACCGTGTCTGTTTGTTCCTCTGTGTTAACTAGCAAGTCAGTAAAAATCCTCCTAGGTTTTCTTTGTGGGAGAGGTGGAACTGATCTGACTGGTGTTGGTTCCAGAACCGGTCTGGGTTCAAGAGGGGGGAACTCCGTATCAAAGGACCAATCCCCTCGAATCGGAGGGGTATTAGTCGTACCGTTCGGAGTCTCTCGTCCCCTTGGAGATGTTTGTACGTAAATATGTGTTGTGCCTGGTTTGGGCCTCACTGTTTGTGTTTCACGTGGAGCTTCATCCACGGCAGTAGCACGTGACTCCTTTTCCCGTTCCCTTCGATCATATTCATCACATGATTCTGCCGTGAAGAGTGCTTCGACACGTGTGAAAATGTCTGGGTCTACCCGTCTCCCAAAGTTCTTGTTGGTCCAGGTCTTCGCAATTTCGAAGGCCCGGAACCAATCCTCTGGGTCTGTTTGTCGTCTGAGTTCTGTTAATGTTTTTTCCACCGACGTTTCATAGTGTTCTTCCAATATCGATTGCGCATTGTGTGCCCAATTCTTTGCATTGCCCTCCAGAAGTTTTTTGACTCTATCATCGGGCAGTGCCGGTTTGATGGAATTAATTAACAGGTCTGTTAATCGTTTAAAAGTCACGGGTGTATTATTTGTCACTTTAGTAGTTGTTTTGTTTAAGTGGTGTACAAATCTAATCAGTTTGTACATGACCTTTACTGTGGTTCTTAGTTTTGTTGTAGCTGGAATGTAATTTGATTTCTGATTAGTTTGATCAAAATATCTCCTAGGTCTGCCCTTTCCTCTCCCTTCTTTATGAGGAAAGCGGCGTGTCTCCCTATCTCTTTGAAACCTGTTCGGTGGTTGTTCTATTCTGCTGTCTCTACTCACTCCGTTGACGCACGAGAAGCCACCCGCTCCGTCACCGGCCGAGCCATGAGAGGATTCAACGTATACATCTCTTTTGCTCCAGGCCCGTGGTTCGGATGGTTCCGTTTCATGAAGGGTGTCACTTTCTTGCACGAAAGTTTGGTATTCACGTGAATCATAATCTCGAGGATTATATTCACGTTCATTGTCATCATCATAATAATGCCAATTTTCATCACCCTCATTCCTCCTGCGTCTAACTAGAGCCTTTCTGTGGTTTCTACGAGCTGTTCTAGTCATTCGTTTTTGTGGTCTCACCTGATCAAAGTCACTGTACGATTGATCAGTGTTATATGTGTCTTGTGGGAAAGTTCTGACCAGCCTGTGGTCAGAAAACCGACCCCTATCGGTGAGAGCACGTCTGTCTGTTTGTTGTCTTTGTCTGTATTGAGTATTTGTGAATTCCCTTCTTCGTGGGAAAAAGTTTTCATTTTTGTTTTGAGGATATCTGTTTTTTCTTTCTTTGTAGTCAGGAAAATATCTGTTTTCCCATTCTTGTTCCCTGAATCTTCCTAAACTAAACTCCATACCCTCTCGGTATGTGTTTCTGTTTGGCAGAGATCTAGATCTGTGATTAGGAAAATATGTATGAATATTATTCTTGTTATAACGATGATCATCTTGACCATCGCTATATACACTTTGTCCTTGTTTGGTGGCCCAAAAACGGGCCTTTTGTTTATTTTCTGTGTCCCGAAATCGGCGTGGATCTACTAAATCGTCTTCAAAAGACAAATCCTCCATATCCATCCACCGATTTCGTGGTTGTTTACCAGCACGGGGATGTGCTGTTTGTTTGTTTAAGAAATAACGTCGTTCTTCGTCAGGTGGTACGGACGTGAATCTGACGTTGTTTCTTTGCATCGTTCTCGGTCTGTATCTCTCAAAATGTCTCGTCATGACAGTTGTTATTATCTATCAATCTGGTGGAATTCCTGAAAACACGACGTTACTGTATCACGCGACGTTTCGAAGTAGATAACTTCTTCCTCAGGCCACAGAACGTCGTCTTCCTAGAATGTAACCGATCAAAGCTTTAACTACCTATCGCTGTGAGAGCTTGGAGAGAAATGAGTCTCTGTAGCCTCTCCCTCGTCGAACAGCAACCCGAGGGGGGCGTGGCCATGACGTCATAGCCTCCCAGTTCTCTCAGATCGCTATTTTATATCCAATATTATAAAATGTAACCTGTATTCCTGTATTTTAATATTTGTAATCCTGTAATCGTTCTGTTCCAAGATGAAATATATTGTTTGTTGCCATTTTTAACTTTTTAAAGGTGTTTTTAGTGAGTTTTAAAGTTAAAAATCGAATTAATTTATACACTCCTCATCAAATCCACTCCAAACCTCTACATATATGTAGGTGATGTTAACTAGTATTTTTTGTGATGATTTTCAAGACGGGGCATTGAGATTTTTCTTTTTGAAACTTGTAAAAATTGAAAATCTTATAAACTATGTCAGATTTTCCACGTGCTACCCCAAAAAACCTTTCACTGTTCTTCCATACTGACGTTATAAAAAATAAAAATCTATTTTTGACTGTTAGTTTTCTTTGGGGTTGATGCTCGAGTGTAAAACACAGGATTATTATGGAAAATTAATGTATAAGTGTATAACATTGTGATTTGTTGTGATAATCATGCTCCTTCTATCCATTGTGTACCAAAGGTTTCTGTAATTGTGATAAAACCCAGAAATTATGTGTAAAAAAAGTGTAAAATAGACAGTAAACCAATATATGTTTTAAAGCCATTCTGTGTGCTTTTCTATAGCTCCATCTTGTGGCCTGATGGCCGAAGTGCCATGTGGGCAAACATGTAGTCTCAATTACTCTGTTTAATATATCCACTATAAATAAATGAATTACTTACTACTATGTTTATAGTATTATTATATGTGAGGATAAGTGAGGTGGACACTGATTACAGGGCTTCCTTCTCCCAGGCACCAAAGTGCAGAGACGTGGCACGGGCTTGAGTTAGGAATTAAAAATCTCCAAAGGTCAGACTAGTCTGACCTTGGTTGTGCACTGGCCTACATTTCCGCTGCCCGCTTCAGTGCCTGCTTGAATTCGGCCCCTCATCTCAGCGCCCACCAAACCTCATCCTCCTTTGTCTGCGTCTTTTGGATGTTTCCTCTTTTATTTTTAATTTTTTGTCTGTGTATTTTGGATGTTTCCTCTTTTATTTTTAAATTAACGGATTAATTAATTAGGGGTATTTTAGTCTAGGGGTTAAAGCGTTTTAGGTGTAAAGTATAAGAGGGGAATTTTCCTCAGGGTTAGTGACCTTAGGTTTAGGGCCATGTTTGGGGTCAAGGTTAGATAATTGTACCCATTAGGGTAAAAACCGTCAGGTGTCTAGAATTCACATGGTCACTCAGGGCTAAGTTTTAGGCGTCAGAGGGGAATTTTCCTCAGGGTTAGTGACCTTAGGTTTAGGCCCATGTGTAGGTCGAGTTTTTAGATTAACAAATTAATTAATTAGGGTGTATTTTAGTCTAGGGGTAAAAGCTTTTTAGGTGTCAGGTATAAAAGGGGAATTTTCCTCAGGGTTAGTGACCTTAGGTTTAGGGCCATGTTTGGGGTCAAGGTTAGATAATTGTACCCATTAGGGTAAAAACCGTCAGGTGTCTAGAATTCACATGGTCACTCAGGGCTAAGTTTTAGGCGTCAGTCAGATGTTACTTCTGAAAAATAAAGAGTCACAGTTTTTGATTAATTTTATTGATCATGTGGATATTAGAAAAATAAAATTAAATATAAGGTTCTATCAACAGAAAAAGATGAATAACAAATAAGAAACGAATGGATAGAAGAGATCATATCATCACGCCTCATTCAGTCCTCTTGGGTAGAGACTGTCAAGTCGTCTGATCCAGGTTCTTTCCGTCCTGAGCCTCTCGCCGAGGGACCAAAGAGGATTGGATTCAAGGGCAGTGACCCTCATGGCTTCCAAGCCATGTATCATGAAGTGTCTCACTACATACCGTCTTTTCTCAATTTTATTTTTAATGTTATATGTGTGCTGGTAAATCCTTTGTAGCAACTGGTTCTTTGTCTGTCCTACATATTGTTTATCACATTTCCTACAGAAAATCAGATAAATGCAGTTAGACACTTGGGGAGGCATGTTTTGTTGAGTGGAGTAAATCTGTTTGTTAGTCTTATTTTGAACCCATCTTCTGTGTGTTAAATGTTTGTGTGTTTTACCTCTGGATTTGGGTTGTGTTGATTTTATTTTACTACAAACTAATGTGTCTAATAGATTAGTGTTTCTTTTATACGCAGCGATCGGCCTATGTTTTCGTAATGTATACGTGGGTTCAATAAATTTTGTAAAGTTTCCCTTGGTGGCTTTATTTAATTGAATACTGTGTTGTGAAAAAAATGATACCAAGGGAACGATTTTGTTTCTTTCTTGTGTAATTTTAACCGGATTCGTGACCGATTGATTGAATGACCTGATGGCCTTTCTGAGGTATCTTCTGGAGTATTTTCTTCTTTTCTTCAAGGCCTTAAAAAGAATCTTTACTGCTTTCCTGAATTCTGTTTCTTGTGAGCATATACGATAGAATCTGAGAAGTTGTGACTTCAGTATGCCACGAAAAGTATGGCTTGGATGAAAACTATCCCTATGCAGTAAGCAGTGCGTATCCGTAGGCTTGAAGAAAACCTTGTAGTCGAGGTATCCCGTCTCAGAAAAGTTTGGTCCTTTGTACGTCACAACATCTAAGAAATTTACTTCTGATGAGTTCGTTTCAAATTTAATCTTTATCGACTCCTGCTGACGATTAAGATGATGTGTAAATTTTCTAAACTCATCCATGCCATGGGTCCAAATGCCCCAGATGTCATCCAAAAATCTGAAATATGCAAACGGTTTTACGTGAAAAGATGCTAAGGCCCTCCGTTCCCAAGAGGCCATGAATATATTGGCGTACGACGGAGCGAACTTTTTGCCCATCGCCGTGCCTTTTATCTGTAAATGAAATTTTGAGTCAAATTCGAAGTCATTTTTTGTAAGATTTATTTCCAATAGTTTTAATAAATAATTGTCCGGCCTCTTGGGATCCGGGAACCTTAGCATACAATCCTTCACGGCCTTCATGCCCTCTGTTGTCTCGATGTTTGTATACAAACTGTCGATATCTATGGTAAACAAGAGTGAATCAGTGGGGACCAAAAGATTTTTTGTTTTTTGAATAAAATCATAAGTATCTTTGAGATAACTTTCGTGCTTTTGCGAAATTGGGCCTAGAAAATATTCTATGAATTCTGCCGTGTAGTAAGACTCGCTGTCACAGTCAGAAACAATGGGCCTTCCTGGAGGTATCTGAAAAGCCTTACTCCAACTCCCAGGATCCTTGTGGATCTTTGGTAAAAGATAAAACCGCCTGGGCCTAGGCGTTCCCGATCCAAGTAGATAATTCTTTTGTTCGCCACTGATTACTCCCTTGTCACACATCTCTTCTAAGATGGTTCTTATTTCCAATGAAGTCTGAGGGTACATAGGTGCCGTGAGGGGCTTGTAATGATCTTTAACTTCTAGCTGTCTCCTCCCCTCCCACAGATAGTCTTCCTTATCCATGAGAACCACAGCATTTCCCTTATCGGCCGGTTTGATCACCAATCTATTATTCTTCTGTAATTCTTTGATTGCTTGTTTTTCGCGTGTTGTAAGATTCTGTTTTTCTATCAGGCCCCAATTTAGGTGGTTAAATGCATACATGTCTGCTCTGATAAGGGATCTAACATGTGGGGGTAAGCTAGAGAGAGTCGGTGTCCACTCTGACCCGTGAGTGAATGGCAGTTTCTTTTTATTACTTTTTTTATTTTCAAAAAAACTTTCTAATTTCAACCTTCTGTGATATTTTTGTAAACCTTGTAATAATTCTAATTTTTGTGTCCTCACGTTTTGTGGTGTAGGGACGAACGAGAGTCCTCTGAGGAGTACTGCCCTCTGCTCAATTGACAGAGTGGACGACGATAGATTAACTATTAATTTATCTTGACTATTTATAGGGTTCACGGTTCTCAAAAGTTTAAAGACCGTGCCCAGTGCTCCAACATATGACGAGCTGTTGATGATGTCCAATGTATTAAGTCACTCTCAACCCTGAATTGACCAGAGGGCAGTGAATCCAGGAAATTGAGGTTTGTTCTGATGTACTCATTAATATCCAGTAGAAGATCCTGTTCTTCTCTGGGAAGTTGATCACTAAAATTGACCACTGGTACCACTACTTCAGTGTGTGGTAACCGGGTTCTGGCCAATCTATAAGCCCTGTGGATCTCCTTGCTGGTCGTTGAGAAACATCTTTGGGAACGGTTGTTCAGGCCAAACGACATCACCAAGATCTCCGGTTCCAAGGCAATAGTAGCTCTTTCCACTAAATTGCCAGCGTGTTGGAATTTAGCTCCCGGAAAGCTATCTATTTGTAAATCTGGGATATTAAATGCTGGAATTCTGGACACGTTGGAGTCTCCAATAATGATAAACTTTTTCTTTAGATTGAGACTCCAATCCATTTGTTTTCTGTCCGTATTGATGTGTCGATATGGCCGACCTACCGACCTCGGTGTTGTAGGAGTGGTCGGAGCAACCGTTTCCCCCTGTTGAGCTTCTTTCTGACGTGATTCTGTCACACTTTCCACACTTTCGGATTGTGTGACTTCCTTCTGTCCCTCTGTTTCATTTTCTCGAATCATCTCTTCTAAGAGTTCTAACTGCCTGGCTGCATCTCCTGAGTATGGTTGAATCTCTCCCGAGTCCTCAGAAAAGGTCACAGGAGAACCAGGTAGTCTAATGAGGGAGGGGAGAGGAGGTTGTGCCCCTGCGATCCCCATTAAGGTTGTTGCACCTTTCTTTATGTTATGTTCAATGCGTGTTGTTGTCACGTCTTCCCTTTCTTGTACCCGTAGTAATTCACGAGAGGGTGAAAGAGGGTTTTGTGTTTTCTGTTGTGTTTCGACCATGTTTGTAGTCTGTTTTTCAACCGTGTCTGTTTGTTCCTCTGTGTTAACTAGCAAGTCAGTAAAAATCCTCCTAGGTTTTCTTTGTGGGAGAGGTGGAACTGATCTGACTGGTGTTGGTTCCAGAACCGGTCTGGGTTCAAGAGGGGGGAACTCCGTATCAAAGGACCAATCCCCTCGAATCGGAGGGGTATTAGTCGTACCGTTCGGAGTCTCTCGTCCCCTTGGAGATGTTTGTACGTAAATATGTGTTGTGCCTGGTTTGGGCCTCACTGTTTGTGTTTCACGTGGAGCTTCATCCACGGCAGTAGCACGTGACTCCTTTTCCCGTTCCCTTCGATCATATTCATCACATGATTCTGCCGTGAAGAGTGCTTCGACACGTGTGAAAATGTCTGGGTCTACCCGTCTCCCAAAGTTCTTGTTGGTCCAGGTCTTCGCAATTTCGAAGGCCCGGAACCAATCCTCTGGGTCTGTTTGTCGTCTGAGTTCTGTTAATGTTTTTTCCACCGACGTTTCATAGTGTTCTTCCAATATCGATTGCGCATTGTGTGCCCAATTCTTTGCATTGCCCTCCAGAAGTTTTTTGACTCTATCATCGGGCAGTGCCGGTTTGATGGAATTAATTAACAGGTCTGTTAATCGTTTAAAAGTCACGGGTGTATTATTTGTCACTTTAGTAGTTGTTTTGTTTAAGTGGTGTACAAATCTAATCAGTTTGTACATGACCTTTACTGTGGTTCTTAGTTTTGTTGTAGCTGGAATGTAATTTGATTTCTGATTAGTTTGATCAAAATATCTCCTAGGTCTGCCCTTTCCTCTCCCTTCTTTATGAGGAAAGCGGCGTGTCTCCCTATCTCTTTGAAACCTGTTCGGTGGTTGTTCTATTCTGCTGTCTCTACTCACTCCGTTGACGCACGAGAAGCCACCCGCTCCGTCACCGGCCGAGCCATGAGAGGATTCAACGTATACATCTCTTTTGCTCCAGGCCCGTGGTTCGGATGGTTCCGTTTCATGAAGGGTGTCACTTTCTTGCACGAAAGTTTGGTATTCACGTGAATCATAATCTCGAGGATTATATTCACGTTCATTGTCATCATCATAATAATGCCAATTTTCATCACCCTCATTCCTCCTGCGTCTAACTAGAGCCTTTCTGTGGTTTCTACGAGCTGTTCTAGTCATTCGTTTTTGTGGTCTCACCTGATCAAAGTCACTGTACGATTGATCAGTGTTATATGTGTCTTGTGGGAAAGTTCTGACCAGCCTGTGGTCAGAAAACCGACCCCTATCGGTGAGAGCACGTCTGTCTGTTTGTTGTCTTTGTCTGTATTGAGTATTTGTGAATTCCCTTCTTCGTGGGAAAAAGTTTTCATTTTTGTTTTGAGGATATCTGTTTTTTCTTTCTTTGTAGTCAGGAAAATATCTGTTTTCCCATTCTTGTTCCCTGAATCTTCCTAAACTAAACTCCATACCCTCTCGGTATGTGTTTCTGTTTGGCAGAGATCTAGATCTGTGATTAGGAAAATATATATGAATATTATTCTTGTTATAACGATGATCATCTTGACCATCGCTATATACACTTTGTCCTTGTTTGGTGGCCCAAAAACGGGCCTTTTGTTTATTTTCTGTGTCCCGAAATCGGCGTGGATCTACTAAATCGTCTTCAAAAGACAAATCCTCCATATCCATCCACCGATTTCGTGGTTGTTTACCAGCACGGGGATGTGCTGTTTGTTTGTTTAAGAAATAACGTCGTTCTTCGTCAGGTGGTACGGACGTGAATCTGACGTTGTTTCTTTGCATCGTTCTCGGTCTGTATCTCTCAAAATGTCTCGTCATGACAGTTGTTATTATCTATCAATCTGGTGGAATTCCTGAAAACACGACGTTACTGTATCACGCGACGTTTCGAAGTAGATAACTTCTTCCTCAGGCCACAGAACGTCGTCTTCCTAGAATGTAACCGATCAAAGCTTTAACTACCTATCGCTGTGAGAGCTTGGAGAGAAATGAGTCTCTGTAGCCTCTCCCTCGTCGAACAGCAACCCGAGGGGGGCGTGGCCATGACGTCATAGCCTCCCAGTTCTCTCAGATCGCTATTTTATATCCAATATTATAAAATGTAACCTGTATTCCTGTATTTTAATATTTGTAATCCTGTAATCGTTCTGTTCCAAGATGAAATATATTGTTTGTTGCCATTTTTAACTTTTTAAAGGTGTTTTTAGTGAGTTTTAAAGTTAAAAATCGAATTAATTTATACACTCCTCATCAAATCCACTCCAAACCTCTACATATATGTAGGTGATGTTAACTAGTATTTTTTGTGATGATTTTCAAGACGGGGCATTGAGATTTTTCTTTTTGAAACTTGTAAAAATTGAAAATCTTATAAACTATGTCAGATTTTCCACGTGCTACCCCAAAAAACCTTTCACTGTTCTTCCATACTGACGTTATAAAAAATAAAAATCTATTTTTGACTGTTAGTTTTCTTTGGGGTTGATGCTCGAGTGTAAAACACAGGATTATTATGGAAAATTAATGTATAAGTGTATAACATTGTGATTTGTTGTGATAATCATGCTCCTTCTATCCATTGTGTACCAAAGGTTTCTGTAATTGTGATAAAACCCAGAAATTATGTGTAAAAAAAGTGTAAAATAGACAGTAAACCAATATATGTTTTAAAGCCATTCTGTGTGCTTTTCTATAGCTCCATCTTGTGGCCTGATGGCCGAAGTGCCATGTGGGCAAACATGTAGTCTCAATTACTCTGTTTAATATATCCACTATAAATAAATGAATTACTTACTACTATGTTTATAGTATTATTATATGTGAGGATAAGTGAGGTGGACACTGATTACAGGGCTTCCTTCTCCCAGGCACCAAAGTGCAGAGACGTGGCACGGGCTTGAGTTAGGAATTAAAAATCTCCAAAGGTCAGACTAGTCTGACCTTGGTTGTGCACTGGCCTACATTTCCGCTGCCCGCTTCAGTGCCTGCTTGAATTCGGCCCCTCATCTCAGCGCCCACCAAACCTCATCCTCCTTTGTCTGCGTCTTTTGGATGTTTCCTCTTTTATTTTTAAATTAACGGATTAATTAATTAGGGGTATTTTAGTCTAGGGGTTAAAGCGTTTTAGGTGTAAAGTATAAGAGGGGAATTTTCCTCAGGGTTAGTGACCTTAGGTTTAGGGCCATGTTTGGGGTCAAGGTTAGATAATTGTACCCATTAGGGTAAAAACCGTCAGGTGTCTAGAATTCACATGGTCACTCAGGGCTAAGTTTTAGGCGTCAGAGGGGAATTTTCCTCAGGGTTAGTGACCTTAGGTTTAGGCCCATGTGTAGGTCGAGTTTTTAGATTAACAAATTAATTAATTAGGGTGTATTTTAGTCTAGGGGTAAAAGCTTTTTAGGTGTCAGGTATAAAAGGGGAATTTTCCTCAGGGTTAGTGACCTTAGGTTTAGGGCCATGTTTGGGGTCAAGGTTAGATAATTGTACCCATTAGGGTAAAAACCGTCAGGTGTCTAGAATTCACATGGTCACTCAGGGCTAAGTTTTAGGCGTCAGTCAGATGTTACTTCTGAAAAATAAAGAGTCACAGTTTTTGATTAATTTTATTGATCATGTGGATATTAGAAAAATAAAATTAAATATAAGGTTCTATCAACAGAAAAAGATGAATAACAAATAAGAAACGAATGGATAGAAGAGATCATATCATCACGCCTCATTCAGTCCTCTTGGGTAGAGACTGTCAAGTCGTCTGATCCAGGTTCTTTCCGTCCTGAGCCTCTCGCCGAGGGACCAAAGAGGATTGGATTCAAGGGCAGTGACCCTCATGGCTTCCAAGCCATGTATCATGAAGTGTCTCACTACATACCGTCTTTTCTCAATTTTATTTTTAATGTTATATGTGTGCTGGTAAATCCTTTGTAGCAACTGGTTCTTTGTCTGTCCTACATATTGTTTATCACATTTCCTACAGAAAATCAGATAAATGCAGTTAGACACTTGGGGAGGCATGTTTTGTTGAGTGGAGTAAATCTGTTTGTTAGTCTTATTTTGAACCCATCTTCTGTGTGTTAAATGTTTGTGTGTTTTACCTCTGGATTTGGGTTGTGTTGATTTTATTTTACTACAAACTAATGTGTCTAATAGATTAGTGTTTCTTTTATACGCAGCGATCGGCCTATGTTTTCGTAATGTATACGTGGGTTCAATAAATTTTGTAAAGTTTCCCTTGGTGGCTTTATTTAATTGAATACTGTGTTGTGAAAAAAATGATACCAAGGGAACGATTTTGTTTCTTTCTTGTGTAATTTTAACCGGATTCGTGACCGATTGATTGAATGACCTGATGGCCTTTCTGAGGTATCTTCTGGAGTATTTTCTTCTTTTCTTCAAGGCCTTAAAAAGAATCTTTACTGCTTTCCTGAATTCTGTTTCTTGTGAGCATATACGATAGAATCTGAGAAGTTGTGACTTCAGTATGCCACGAAAAGTATGGCTTGGATGAAAACTATCCCTATGCAGTAAGCAGTGCGTATCCGTAGGCTTGAAGAAAACCTTGTAGTCGAGGTATCCCGTCTCAGAAAAGTTTGGTCCTTTGTACGTCACAACATCTAAGAAATTTACTTCTGATGAGTTCGTTTCAAATTTAATCTTTATCGACTCCTGCTGACGATTAAGATGATGTGTAAATTTTCTAAACTCATCCATGCCATGGGTCCAAATGCCCCAGATGTCATCCAAAAATCTGAAATATGCAAACGGTTTTACGTGAAAAGATGCTAAGGCCCTCCGTTCCCAAGAGGCCATGAATATATTGGCGTACGACGGAGCGAACTTTTTGCCCATCGCCGTGCCTTTTATCTGTAAATGAAATTTTGAGTCAAATTCGAAGTCATTTTTTGTAAGATTTATTTCCAATAGTTTTAATAAATAATTGTCCGGCCTCTTGGGATCCGGGAACCTTAGCATACAATCCTTCACGGCCTTCATGCCCTCTGTTGTCTCGATGTTTGTATACAAACTGTCGATATCTATGGTAAACAAGAGTGAATCAGTGGGGACCAAAAGATTTTTTGTTTTTTGAATAAAATCATAAGTATCTTTGAGATAACTTTCGTGCTTTTGCGAAATTGGGCCTAGAAAATATTCTATGAATTCTGCCGTGTAGTAAGACTCGCTGTCACAGTCAGAAACAATGGGCCTTCCTGGAGGTATCTGAAAAGCCTTACTCCAACTCCCAGGATCCTTGTGGATCTTTGGTAAAAGATAAAACCGCCTGGGCCTAGGCGTTCCCGATCCAAGTAGATAATTCTTTTGTTCGCCACTGATTACTCCCTTGTCACACATCTCTTCTAAGATGGTTCTTATTTCCAATGAAGTCTGAGGGTACATAGGTGCCGTGAGGGGCTTGTAATGATCTTTAACTTCTAGCTGTCTCCTCCCCTCCCACAGATAGTCTTCCTTATCCATGAGAACCACAGCATTTCCCTTATCGGCCGGTTTGATCACCAATCTATTATTCTTCTGTAATTCTTTGATTGCTTGTTTTTCGCGTGTTGTAAGATTCTGTTTTTCTATCAGGCCCCAATTTAGGTGGTTAAATGCATACATGTCTGCTCTGATAAGGGATCTAACATGTGGGGGTAAGCTAGAGAGAGTCGGTGTCCACTCTGACCCGTGAGTGAATGGCAGTTTCTTTTTATTACTTTTTTTATTTTCAAAAAAACTTTCTAATTTCAACCTTCTGTGATATTTTTGTAAACCTTGTAATAATTCTAATTTTTGTGTCCTCACGTTTTGTGGTGTAGGGACGAACGAGAGTCCTCTGAGGAGTACTGCCCTCTGCTCAATTGACAGAGTGGACGACGATAGATTAACTATTAATTTATCTTGACTATTTATAGGGTTCACGGTTCTCAAAAGTTTAAAGACCGTGCCCAGTGCTCCAACATATGACGAGCTGTTGATGATGTCCAATGTATTAAGTCACTCTCAACCCTGAATTGACCAGAGGGCAGTGAATCCAGGAAATTGAGGTTTGTTCTGATGTACTCATTAATATCCAGTAGAAGATCCTGTTCTTCTCTGGGAAGTTGATCACTAAAATTGACCACTGGTACCACTACTTCAGTGTGTGGTAACCGGGTTCTGGCCAATCTATAAGCCCTGTGGATCTCCTTGCTGGTCGTTGAGAAACATCTTTGGGAACGGTTGTTCAGGCCAAACGACATCACCAAGATCTCCGGTTCCAAGGCAATAGTAGCTCTTTCCACTAAATTGCCAGCGTGTTGGAATTTAGCTCCCGGAAAGCTATCTATTTGTAAATCTGGGATATTAAATGCTGGAATTCTGGACACGTTGGAGTCTCCAATAATGATAAACTTTTTCTTTAGATTGAGACTCCAATCCATTTGTTTTCTGTCCGTATTGATGTGTCGATATGGCCGACCTACCGACCTCGGTGTTGTAGGAGTGGTCGGAGCAACCGTTTCCCCCTGTTGAGCTTCTTTCTGACGTGATTCTGTCACACTTTCCACACTTTCGGATTGTGTGACTTCCTTCTGTCCCTCTGTTTCATTTTCTCGAATCATCTCTTCTAAGAGTTCTAACTGCCTGGCTGCATCTCCTGAGTATGGTTGAATCTCTCCCGAGTCCTCAGAAAAGGTCACAGGAGAACCAGGTAGTCTAATGAGGGAGGGGAGAGGAGGTTGTGCCCCTGCGATCCCCATTAAGGTTGTTGCACCTTTCTTTATGTTATGTTCAATGCGTGTTGTTGTCACGTCTTCCCTTTCTTGTACCCGTAGTAATTCACGAGAGGGTGAAAGAGGGTTTTGTGTTTTCTGTTGTGTTTCGACCATGTTTGTAGTCTGTTTTTCAACCGTGTCTGTTTGTTCCTCTGTGTTAACTAGCAAGTCAGTAAAAATCCTCCTAGGTTTTCTTTGTGGGAGAGGTGGAACTGATCTGACTGGTGTTGGTTCCAGAACCGGTCTGGGTTCAAGAGGGGGGAACTCCGTATCAAAGGACCAATCCCCTCGAATCGGAGGGGTATTAGTCGTACCGTTCGGAGTCTCTCGTCCCCTTGGAGATGTTTGTACGTAAATATGTGTTGTGCCTGGTTTGGGCCTCACTGTTTGTGTTTCACGTGGAGCTTCATCCACGGCAGTAGCACGTGACTCCTTTTCCCGTTCCCTTCGATCATATTCATCACATGATTCTGCCGTGAAGAGTGCTTCGACACGTGTGAAAATGTCTGGGTCTACCCGTCTCCCAAAGTTCTTGTTGGTCCAGGTCTTCGCAATTTCGAAGGCCCGGAACCAATCCTCTGGGTCTGTTTGTCGTCTGAGTTCTGTTAATGTTTTTTCCACCGACGTTTCATAGTGTTCTTCCAATATCGATTGCGCATTGTGTGCCCAATTCTTTGCATTGCCCTCCAGAAGTTTTTTGACTCTATCATCGGGCAGTGCCGGTTTGATGGAATTAATTAACAGGTCTGTTAATCGTTTAAAAGTCACGGGTGTATTATTTGTCACTTTAGTAGTTGTTTTGTTTAAGTGGTGTACAAATCTAATCAGTTTGTACATGACCTTTACTGTGGTTCTTAGTTTTGTTGTAGCTGGAATGTAATTTGATTTCTGATTAGTTTGATCAAAATATCTCCTAGGTCTGCCCTTTCCTCTCCCTTCTTTATGAGGAAAGCGGCGTGTCTCCCTATCTCTTTGAAACCTGTTCGGTGGTTGTTCTATTCTGCTGTCTCTACTCACTCCGTTGACGCACGAGAAGCCACCCGCTCCGTCACCGGCCGAGCCATGAGAGGATTCAACGTATACATCTCTTTTGCTCCAGGCCCGTGGTTCGGATGGTTCCGTTTCATGAAGGGTGTCACTTTCTTGCACGAAAGTTTGGTATTCACGTGAATCATAATCTCGAGGATTATATTCACGTTCATTGTCATCATCATAATAATGCCAATTTTCATCACCCTCATTCCTCCTGCGTCTAACTAGAGCCTTTCTGTGGTTTCTACGAGCTGTTCTAGTCATTCGTTTTTGTGGTCTCACCTGATCAAAGTCACTGTACGATTGATCAGTGTTATATGTGTCTTGTGGGAAAGTTCTGACCAGCCTGTGGTCAGAAAACCGACCCCTATCGGTGAGAGCACGTCTGTCTGTTTGTTGTCTTTGTCTGTATTGAGTATTTGTGAATTCCCTTCTTCGTGGGAAAAAGTTTTCATTTTTGTTTTGAGGATATCTGTTTTTTCTTTCTTTGTAGTCAGGAAAATATCTGTTTTCCCATTCTTGTTCCCTGAATCTTCCTAAACTAAACTCCATACCCTCTCGGTATGTGTTTCTGTTTGGCAGAGATCTAGATCTGTGATTAGGAAAATATGTATGAATATTATTCTTGTTATAACGATGATCATCTTGACCATCGCTATATACACTTTGTCCTTGTTTGGTGGCCCAAAAACGGGCCTTTTGTTTATTTTCTGTGTCCCGAAATCGGCGTGGATCTACTAAATCGTCTTCAAAAGACAAATCCTCCATATCCATCCACCGATTTCGTGGTTGTTTACCAGCACGGGGATGTGCTGTTTGTTTGTTTAAGAAATAACGTCGTTCTTCGTCAGGTGGTACGGACGTGAATCTGACGTTGTTTCTTTGCATCGTTCTCGGTCTGTATCTCTCAAAATGTCTCGTCATGACAGTTGTTATTATCTATCAATCTGGTGGAATTCCTGAAAACACGACGTTACTGTATCACGCGACGTTTCGAAGTAGATAACTTCTTCCTCAGGCCACAGAACGTCGTCTTCCTAGAATGTAACCGATCAAAGCTTTAACTACCTATCGCTGTGAGAGCTTGGAGAGAAATGAGTCTCTGTAGCCTCTCCCTCGTCGAACAGCAACCCGAGGGGGGCGTGGCCATGACGTCATAGCCTCCCAGTTCTCTCAGATCGCTATTTTATATCCAATATTATAAAATGTAACCTGTATTCCTGTATTTTAATATTTGTAATCCTGTAATCGTTCTGTTCCAAGATGAAATATATTGTTTGTTGCCATTTTTAACTTTTTAAAGGTGTTTTTAGTGAGTTTTAAAGTTAAAAATCGAATTAATTTATACACTCCTCATCAAATCCACTCCAAACCTCTACATATATGTAGGTGATGTTAACTAGTATTTTTTGTGATGATTTTCAAGACGGGGCATTGAGATTTTTCTTTTTGAAACTTGTAAAAATTGAAAATCTTATAAACTATGTCAGATTTTCCACGTGCTACCCCAAAAAACCTTTCACTGTTCTTCCATACTGACGTTATAAAAAATAAAAATCTATTTTTGACTGTTAGTTTTCTTTGGGGTTGATGCTCGAGTGTAAAACACAGGATTATTATGGAAAATTAATGTATAAGTGTATAACATTGTGATTTGTTGTGATAATCATGCTCCTTCTATCCATTGTGTACCAAAGGTTTCTGTAATTGTGATAAAACCCAGAAATTATGTGTAAAAAAAGTGTAAAATAGACAGTAAACCAATATATGTTTTAAAGCCATTCTGTGTGCTTTTCTATAGCTCCATCTTGTGGCCTGATGGCCGAAGTGCCATGTGGGCAAACATGTAGTCTCAATTACTCTGTTTAATATATCCACTATAAATAAATGAATTACTTACTACTATGTTTATAGTATTATTATATGTGAGGATAAGTGAGGTGGACACTGATTACAGGGCTTCCTTCTCCCAGGCACCAAAGTGCAGAGACGTGGCACGGGCTTGAGTTAGGAATTAAAAATCTCCAAAGGTCAGACTAGTCTGACCTTGGTTGTGCACTGGCCTACATTTCCGCTGCCCGCTTCAGTGCCTGCTTGAATTCGGCCCCTCATCTCAGCGCCCACCAAACCTCATCCTCCTTTGTCTGCGTCTTTTGGATGTTTCCTCTTTTATTTTTAATTTTTTGTCTGTGTATTTTGGATGTTTCCTCTTTTATTTTTAAATTAACGGATTAATTAATTAGGGGTATTTTAGTCTAGGGGTTAAAGCGTTTTAGGTGTAAAGTATAAGAGGGGAATTTTCCTCAGGGTTAGTGACCTTAGGTTTAGGGCCATGTTTGGGGTCAAGGTTAGATAATTGTACCCATTAGGGTAAAAACCGTCAGGTGTCTAGAATTCACATGGTCACTCAGGGCTAAGTTTTAGGCGTCAGTCAGATGTTACTTCTGAAAAATAAAGAGTCACAGTTTTTGATTAATTTTATTGATCATGTGGATATTAGAAAAATAAAATTAAATATAAGGTTCTATCAACAGAAAAAGATGAATAACAAATAAGAAACGAATGGATAGAAGAGATCATATCATCACGCCTCATTCAGTCCTCTTGGGTAGAGACTGTCAAGTCGTCTGATCCAGGTTCTTTCCGTCCTGAGCCTCTCGCCGAGGGACCAAAGAGGATTGGATTCAAGGGCAGTGACCCTCATGGCTTCCAAGCCATGTATCATGAAGTGTCTCACTACATACCGTCTTTTCTCAATTTTATTTTTAATGTTATATGTGTGCTGGTAAATCCTTTGTAGCAACTGGTTCTTTGTCTGTCCTACATATTGTTTATCACATTTCCTACAGAAAATCAGATAAATGCAGTTAGACACTTGGGGAGGCATGTTTTGTTGAGTGGAGTAAATCTGTTTGTTAGTCTTATTTTGAACCCATCTTCTGTGTGTTAAATGTTTGTGTGTTTTACCTCTGGATTTGGGTTGTGTTGATTTTATTTTACTACAAACTAATGTGTCTAATAGATTAGTGTTTCTTTTATACGCAGCGATCGGCCTATGTTTTCGTAATGTATACGTGGGTTCAATAAATTTTGTAAAGTTTCCCTTGGTGGCTTTATTTAATTGAATACTGTGTTGTGAAAAAAATGATACCAAGGGAACGATTTTGTTTCTTTCTTGTGTAATTTTAACCGGATTCGTGACCGATTGATTGAATGACCTGATGGCCTTTCTGAGGTATCTTCTGGAGTATTTTCTTCTTTTCTTCAAGGCCTTAAAAAGAATCTTTACTGCTTTCCTGAATTCTGTTTCTTGTGAGCATATACGATAGAATCTGAGAAGTTGTGACTTCAGTATGCCACGAAAAGTATGGCTTGGATGAAAACTATCCCTATGCAGTAAGCAGTGCGTATCCGTAGGCTTGAAGAAAACCTTGTAGTCGAGGTATCCCGTCTCAGAAAAGTTTGGTCCTTTGTACGTCACAACATCTAAGAAATTTACTTCTGATGAGTTCGTTTCAAATTTAATCTTTATCGACTCCTGCTGACGATTAAGATGATGTGTAAATTTTCTAAACTCATCCATGCCATGGGTCCAAATGCCCCAGATGTCATCCAAAAATCTGAAATATGCAAACGGTTTTACGTGAAAAGATGCTAAGGCCCTCCGTTCCCAAGAGGCCATGAATATATTGGCGTACGACGGAGCGAACTTTTTGCCCATCGCCGTGCCTTTTATCTGTAAATGAAATTTTGAGTCAAATTCGAAGTCATTTTTTGTAAGATTTATTTCCAATAGTTTTAATAAATAATTGTCCGGCCTCTTGGGATCCGGGAACCTTAGCATACAATCCTTCACGGCCTTCATGCCCTCTGTTGTCTCGATGTTTGTATACAAACTGTCGATATCTATGGTAAACAAGAGTGAATCAGTGGGGACCAAAAGATTTTTAGTTTTTTGAATAAAATCATAAGTATCTTTGAGATAACTTTCGTGCTTTTGCGAAATTGGGCCTAGAAAATATTCTATGAATTCTGCCGTGTAGTAAGACTCGCTGTCACAGTCAGAAACAATGGGCCTTCCTGGAGGTATCTGAAAAGCCTTACTCCAACTCCCAGGATCCTTGTGGATCTTTGGTAAAAGATAAAACCGCCTGGGCCTAGGCGTTCCCGATCCAAGTAGATAATTCTTTTGTTCGCCACTGATTACTCCCTTGTCACACATCTCTTCTAAGATGGTTCTTATTTCCAATGAAGTCTGAGGGTACATAGGTGCCGTGAGGGGCTTGTAATGATCTTTAACTTCTAGCTGTCTCCTCCCCTCCCACAGATAGTCTTCCTTATCCATGAGAACCACAGCATTTCCCTTATCGGCCGGTTTGATCACCAATCTATTATTCTTCTGTAATTCTTTGATTGCTTGTTTTTCGCGTGTTGTAAGATTCTGTTTTTCTATCAGGCCCCAATTTAGGTGGTTAAATGCATACATGTCTGCTCTGATAAGGGATCTAACATGTGGGGGTAAGCTAGAGAGAGTCGGTGTCCACTCTGACCCGTGAGTGAATGGCAGTTTCTTTTTATTACTTTTTTTATTTTCAAAAAAACTTTCTAATTTCAACCTTCTGTGATATTTTTGTAAACCTTGTAATAATTCTAATTTTTGTGTCCTCACGTTTTGTGGTGTAGGGACGAACGAGAGTCCTCTGAGGAGTACTGCCCTCTGCTCAATTGACAGAGTGGACGACGATAGATTAACTATTAATTTATCTTGACTATTTATAGGGTTCACGGTTCTCAAAAGTTTAAAGACCGTGCCCAGTGCTCCAACATATGACGAGCTGTTGATGATGTCCAATGTATTAAGTCACTCTCAACCCTGAATTGACCAGAGGGCAGTGAATCCAGGAAATTGAGGTTTGTTCTGATGTACTCATTAATATCCAGTAGAAGATCCTGTTCTTCTCTGGGAAGTTGATCACTAAAATTGACCACTGGTACCACTACTTCAGTGTGTGGTAACCGGGTTCTGGCCAATCTATAAGCCCTGTGGATCTCCTTGCTGGTCGTTGAGAAACATCTTTGGGAACGGTTGTTCAGGCCAAACGACATCACCAAGATCTCCGGTTCCAAGGCAATAGTAGCTCTTTCCACTAAATTGCCAGCGTGTTGGAATTTAGCTCCCGGAAAGCTATCTATTTGTAAATCTGGGATATTAAATGCTGGAATTCTGGACACGTTGGAGTCTCCAATAATGATAAACTTTTTCTTTAGATTGAGACTCCAATCCATTTGTTTTCTGTCCGTATTGATGTGTCGATATGGCCGACCTACCGACCTCGGTGTTGTAGGAGTGGTCGGAGCAACCGTTTCCCCCTGTTGAGCTTCTTTCTGACGTGATTCTGTCACACTTTCCACACTTTCGGATTGTGTGACTTCCTTCTGTCCCTCTGTTTCATTTTCTCGAATCATCTCTTCTAAGAGTTCTAACTGCCTGGCTGCATCTCCTGAGTATGGTTGAATCTCTCCCGAGTCCTCAGAAAAGGTCACAGGAGAACCAGGTAGTCTAATGAGGGAGGGGAGAGGAGGTTGTGCCCCTGCGATCCCCATTAAGGTTGTTGCACCTTTCTTTATGTTATGTTCAATGCGTGTTGTTGTCACGTCTTCCCTTTCTTGTACCCGTAGTAATTCACGAGAGGGTGAAAGAGGGTTTTGTGTTTTCTGTTGTGTTTCGACCATGTTTGTAGTCTGTTTTTCAACCGTGTCTGTTTGTTCCTCTGTGTTAACTAGCAAGTCAGTAAAAATCCTCCTAGGTTTTCTTTGTGGGAGAGGTGGAACTGATCTGACTGGTGTTGGTTCCAGAACCGGTCTGGGTTCAAGAGGGGGGAACTCCGTATCAAAGGACCAATCCCCTCGAATCGGAGGGGTATTAGTCGTACCGTTCGGAGTCTCTCGTCCCCTTGGAGATGTTTGTACGTAAATATGTGTTGTGCCTGGTTTGGGCCTCACTGTTTGTGTTTCACGTGGAGCTTCATCCACGGCAGTAGCACGTGACTCCTTTTCCCGTTCCCTTCGATCATATTCATCACATGATTCTGCCGTGAAGAGTGCTTCGACACGTGTGAAAATGTCTGGGTCTACCCGTCTCCCAAAGTTCTTGTTGGTCCAGGTCTTCGCAATTTCGAAGGCCCGGAACCAATCCTCTGGGTCTGTTTGTCGTCTGAGTTCTGTTAATGTTTTTTCCACCGACATTTCATAGTGTTCTTCCAATATCGATTGCGCATTGTGTGCCCAATTCTTTGCATTGCCCTCCAGAAGTTTTTTGACTCTATCATCGGGCAGTGCCGGTTTGATGGAATTAATTAACAGGTCTGTTAATCGTTTAAAAGTCACGGGTGTATTATTTGTCACTTTAGTAGTTGTTTTGTTTAAGTGGTGTACAAATCTAATCAGTTTGTACATGACCTTTACTGTGGTTCTTAGTTTTGTTGTAGCTGGAATGTAATTTGATTTCTGATTAGTTTGATCAAAATATCTCCTAGGTCTGCCCTTTCCTCTCCCTTCTTTATGAGGAAAGCGGCGTGTCTCCCTATCTCTTTGAAACCTGTTCGGTGGTTGTTCTATTCTGCTGTCTCTACTCACTCCGTTGACGCACGAGAAGCCACCCGCTCCGTCACCGGCCGAGCCATGAGAGGATTCAACGTATACATCTCTTTTGCTCCAGGCCCGTGGTTCGGATGGTTCCGTTTCATGAAGGGTGTCACTTTCTTGCACGAAAGTTTGGTATTCACGTGAATCATAATCTCGAGGATTATATTCACGTTCATTGTCATCATCATAATAATGCCAATTTTCATCACCCTCATTCCTCCTGCGTCTAACTAGAGCCTTTCTGTGGTTTCTACGAGCTGTTCTAGTCATTCGTTTTTGTGGTCTCACCTGATCAAAGTCACTGTACGATTGATCAGTGTTATATGTGTCTTGTGGGAAAGTTCTGACCAGCCTGTGGTCAGAAAACCGACCCCTATCGGTGAGAGCACGTCTGTCTGTTTGTTGTCTTTGTCTGTATTGAGTATTTGTGAATTCCCTTCTTCGTGGGAAAAAGTTTTCATTTTTGTTTTGAGGATATCTGTTTTTTCTTTCTTTGTAGTCAGGAAAATATCTGTTTTCCCATTCTTGTTCCCTGAATCTTCCTAAACTAAACTCCATACCCTCTCGGTATGTGTTTCTGTTTGGCAGAGATCTAGATCTGTGATTAGGAAAATATGTATGAATATTATTCTTGTTATAACGATGATCATCTTGACCATCGCTATATACACTTTGTCCTTGTTTGGTGGCCCAAAAACGGGCCTTTTGTTTATTTTCTGTGTCCCGAAATCGGCGTGGATCTACTAAATCGTCTTCAAAAGACAAATCCTCCATATCCATCCACCGATTTCGTGGTTGTTTACCAGCACGGGGATGTGCTGTTTGTTTGTTTAAGAAATAACGTCGTTCTTCGTCAGGTGGTACGGACGTGAATCTGACGTTGTTTCTTTGCATCGTTCTCGGTCTGTATCTCTCAAAATGTCTCGTCATGACAGTTGTTATTATCTATCAATCTGGTGGAATTCCTGAAAACACGACGTTACTGTATCACGCGACGTTTCGAAGTAGATAACTTCTTCCTCAGGCCACAGAACGTCGTCTTCCTAGAATGTAACCGATCAAAGCTTTAACTACCTATCGCTGTGAGAGCTTGGAGAGAAATGAGTCTCTGTAGCCTCTCCCTCGTCGAACAGCAACCCGAGGGGGGCGTGGCCATGACGTCATAGCCTCCCAGTTCTCTCAGATCGCTATTTTATATCCAATATTATAAAATGTAACCTGTATTCCTGTATTTTAATATTTGTAATCCTGTAATCGTTCTGTTCCAAGATGAAATATATTGTTTGTTGCCATTTTTAACTTTTTAAAGGTGTTTTTAGTGAGTTTTAAAGTTAAAAATCGAATTAATTTATACACTCCTCATCAAATCCACTCCAAACCTCTACATATATGTAGGTGATGTTAACTAGTATTTTTTGTGATGATTTTCAAGACGGGGCATTGAGATTTTTCTTTTTGAAACTTGTAAAAATTGAAAATCTTATAAACTATGTCAGATTTTCCACGTGCTACCCCAAAAAACCTTTCACTGTTCTTCCATACTGACGTTATAAAAAATAAAAATCTATTTTTGACTGTTAGTTTTCTTTGGGGTTGATGCTCGAGTGTAAAACACAGGATTATTATGGAAAATTAATGTATAAGTGTATAACATTGTGATTTGTTGTGATAATCATGCTCCTTCTATCCATTGTGTACCAAAGGTTTCTGTAATTGTGATAAAACCCAGAAATTATGTGTAAAAAAAGTGTAAAATAGACAGTAAACCAATATATGTTTTAAAGCCATTCTGTGTGCTTTTCTATAGCTCCATCTTGTGGCCTGATGGCCGAAGTGCCATGTGGGCAAACATGTAGTCTCAATTACTCTGTTTAATATATCCACTATAAATAAATGAATTACTTACTACTATGTTTATAGTATTATTATATGTGAGGATAAGTGAGGTGGACACTGATTACAGGGCTTCCTTCTCCCAGGCACCAAAGTGCAGAGACGTGGCACGGGCTTGAGTTAGGAATTAAAAATCTCCAAAGGTCAGACTAGTCTGACCTTGGTTGTGCACTGGCCTACATTTCCGCTGCCCGCTTCAGTGCCTGCTTGAATTCGGCCCCTCATCTCAGCGCCCACCAAACCTCATCCTCCTTTGTCTGCGTCTTTTGGATGTTTCCTCTTTTATTTTTAATTTTTTGTCTGTGTATTTTGGATGTTTCCTCTTTTATTTTTAAATTAACGGATTAATTAATTAGGGGTATTTTAGTCTAGGGGTTAAAGCGTTTTAGGTGTAAAGTATAAGAGGGGAATTTTCCTCAGGGTTAGTGACCTTAGGTTTAGGGCCATGTTTGGGGTCAAGGTTAGATAATTGTACCCATTAGGGTAAAAACCGTCAGGTGTCTAGAATTCACATGGTCACTCAGGGCTAAGTTTTAGGCGTCAGAGGGGAATTTTCCTCAGGGTTAGTGACCTTAGGTTTAGGCCCATGTGTAGGTCGAGTTTTTAGATTAACAAATTAATTAATTAGGGTGTATTTTAGTCTAGGGGTAAAAGCTTTTTAGGTGTCAGGTATAAAAGGGGAATTTTCCTCAGGGTTAGTGACCTTAGGTTTAGGGCCATGTTTGGGGTCAAGGTTAGGTATCTAAGAATCCAGAAATCAGAACAGGTCTGATCTCGGTTAGGCACTGGCACACATTTCAAAGGCCCGCTTCAGTCCCAACTCCAAAAAAGAACCCCCTCCAACAGCACCTCCACATGTTTTATTTGTTCCCATTGTTCTAAATGTTGTCTCATAGAGTCTGTGTCCTGTATCTCCTCCAAACAGGTGTATATTTATTGGTCTGATGTTGTTTTAATATTGTGTATATGTATATTTATGTATTTAAAACCATCATGATAAAAAATCAGTAATATATTTATTAGTGCAATTTAAGCAATCATGATTAAGTAATATATTCTATTAACTCTCACAAGTCCCCACATGTCCATCAAGTGGTAAAACGTTATATTGTGCATCTCTATCTACCCCATGACCTTTTGACCCCTGTATTATATTTTAAAGACTGAAATTGTTGTTACTAAACAGAATACTTTTTCTTGAGTTAATTAAATGTACAAAATCAATGTAATTAGCAAAACAGGGCCACAACACCAAGGGTTCACCGTGTCAGGGCTGGGACGCCGAGGGCCCACCACCCAAGGGCTGCAAAATCAAGGTGCACGCCAACCAGGTGCACCCCAATCAGGTGTTCTCCTGCCAGGGGTATTCGCCCAAGGTCTACCATCTCTAGGTGTAAGGTTTGAGGTGGGTGAATTCATTAGGTCTACCAACTCTAGGTGTCAGGTTTGAGGTGGGTGAATTCATTAGGTCTACCATCTCTAGGTGTCAGGTTTGAGGTGGGTGAATTCATTAGGTCTACCAACTCTAGGTGTCAGGTTTGGGGTGGGTGAATCCATTAGGTCCACTAAATCTAGGTGTAAGATTTGGGATGATAAGTTTCGTCAATTCCAGTGGCTTTAGGTGTTAGGTGTATGGGGGTGTACACCATAAAATAGGGTGTCTTTAGGTGTCAGGTGTGATGGGTTACATGCATAAAATTTTGGGACTTAAGGTTTAGGAGGAGAATGGGTACACGATTAATAATCAGGGTGTTACTTGGGGCCTGCTGGGTCATGCCAGCAGACACACCTGAACTCCATAAGAATTCTTATCATTATTGTGTGATTTTAAAGATAAGAGACACAGACCCTAAGGTCTCCAACACACTGACCAAAAGAAAAAAAAAAAAAAAAAAAAAAAAAAAAAAAAAAAGGAAAAACCAGACTTAGAAGAAAAATAACCATAAAAATGATTAAAATAGAAAGATGGACAGTAAGGTTACGCTTCGTTGAGGCCTCTGGGGTAGAGAGAGTCCAATTTTTTAATCCAGACCCTCTCCGCCCTGAGCCTCTCCGAGAGCGTCCAAAAGGGGTTCGACTCCAATCCTGAAACTCTGAGGGCATCTAGGCCATGTATTAAAAAGTGTCTAACTACATATCGTCTCTTTTCAATTTTATTACGAATGTTATACGAATGCTGATAGATTCTAAGTAACAATTGGTTCTTTGTCTGCCCCACATATTGTTTGTGGCATTTGGAACAAGATATGAGATAGACACAGTTTGAGACATGTGCTGACATGTTTCTCTGCACTTGGAAGAGTTGTTTGTTGGTTTTATTCTGGACCATTCTTTTGCCCACAAAGTGCTTATAAACCCCAGATTTACTCACTTTACAGGATGTTGTGATTTTACTAGAAACCAAGGTATCCAATAAGTTCTTGTTTCGTTTGTAAGCCGCTATCGGTCTATGTTTGGTCAGAAATTTAGTTGGTTCCATGAATTTGGTGAAATTTTCCTTGGTTGCTCTATTTAATTGAGTACTTTGTTGTGAATAGAAGGAAACTAATGGTATGATTTTGTTTCTAATCTGTGTTTCCTTGGTTGGATTAGTCACAAAGTTAGTGAAGGCCCTAAGCACACTCCTCAAATAGCTTCTCGAGTACCCTCGCTTCTTCAAAGCTTTAAAGAGGATTCCTACAGCAATCTTAAACTCAGATGTTTGTGAGCATATTCTATGAAAGCGAAGAAGCTGTGATTTAAGAATTCCTTTAAAAGTATGCTTAGGGTGGTAACTGGCTCTGTGTAATAATGAGTGAGTGTCTGTGGGCTTAAAATACACTTTGTAGTCCAACTGATTGGTCATTTCAAATTTGGGTCCTTTGTAGGTGATGACATCAAGAAAATTAACTGAATTTTCATCAATTTCGTATTTTATCCTGATGGATTTTTGATGACGGTTCAGATGATCAGCAAATTCAATAAACTCCTCCTTACCGTATGTCCAGATGCCCCAGATGTCATCCAAAAATCTAAAATACGAGAAGGGCTGGAGATGAAAAGAGGACACCGCAGTTTGTTCCCAATGGGCCATATAGATATTGGCGTAAGAAGGGGCGAACTTCTTGCCCATGGCCGTCCCCTTAGTTTGTAAATAAAATTTAGAGCCAAATTCAAAATCGTTTTTAGTCAAATTAATTTCTAGTAGTTTTAAAATAAAATCATCGGGTCTTTTCACGTCAGGATATTTGTTCATGCAATCTCTCACGGCAGCCATACCGACTCCGGTCTCTATATTGGTGTACAAACTGTCGATGTCCATGGTGAAGAGAAATGAATTAGATGGGAGAATAAGATTTTTTGTTTTAGAGATAAAATCATAGGTGTCTTTTAGGTAACTACCATGACGTTGCGAAATGGGACTAAGGAAATACTCAATATATTCTGCTGTAAAATAAGTCTCACTGTCGCAATCCGACACGATAGGCCTCCCAGGAGGTATTTTATGTGGTGTACTCCACTTTTCTGGTTCTTTGTGTATTTTTGGTAACAAATAAAATCTTCTTGGTCTCGGTGTACCAGAACCAGACAAGTAATCTCTCTGTTTCCCACTAATTATCTTTTTCTCATACATCTCATTTAAAATTTCTCGTACTTCCAGTATGGTTTTTGGATAAATTGGTTCTGTGAGAGAGCAATAGTGCTCTGTCACAGAAAGTTGCCTTTTTCCTTCCCAAAGATAATCTGTTTTACTCATGATGACGACTGCATTACCCTTGTCAGCTGGTTTGATAACGATGTCACAATTGTTTTTAAGTTCATGAATTGCTTTTCTCTCACTTTTACTCAAATTCTGTCTTTCTAGAAGGCCCCAATTCAGGTGTTGATACGCATACCGATCTGCTCTAATTAGAGAAACCACCTGGGGTGGCAAACTAGACAAGGCAGGTGTCCAATCAGAATTATGAGTAAAAGGAGTTCTTTTTTTCTCACTTTTTTTGCCTTCAAAAAAGGCGTCTAATTTAATACGCCTATGATAGGCCTGTAGGCTCTGCAATAATTCTAATTTTTGTGTTTTGACGTTATCGGGGACCATAACAAAGGAAAGGCCTTTCTTCAAGATCGCCCGCTGTCCAGTTGTCAAGACGAGCGGGGACAAATTAACGATAAGTTTTTCTTGACTACCTATTGGGTTGACGGCGTCGGCAAGTTTAGCGACCGAACCCAATGTTCTAACATGTATCTGCCCGTTGCAGCTGTCCAGTGCAAGTTATCGCTTTCGACCTGAAACTGGGCAACGGGCAACAATTGGAGAAAGTTGAGACTGTCCTTGATGTACTTGTTTATGTCCTCAAGGTATCTTTGTTCATCAATCGGAAGCAAGTCACAATAATTGATCATCGGAACTACGATCTCGGTATGCGGTAATCGGGTTCTGGCTACTCTGTAAGCCCTCTGTATCTCTTTGTTCGTTGAAGTAAAACCTCTCTGAGATCGGTTATTTAATCCAAACGACAACAACAACACTTCCGGTTCCATCGCGATTGTGGCTTTTTCTATGAGATTGCCCGCGTGTTGGAACTTCGCGCCCGGGAAGCTGTCTATTTGAAGATCAGAGATGTTGAAGGCCGGTTAGGGTTAGGGTTAGGGTTAGGGTTAGGGTTAGGGTTAGGGTTAGGGAGTAAAAAATCCAATGATCAGACCAGAGTCCGATCATGGTTGTGCACGGGCTCTGTACATCACCGGCCGCCACTCCTCGGCTTCCAGTGATCCAAAAACATATTTCTGTTGATGCAAAAAAATCCCAAATAGGGCTCAGAGGACTAGTGGTTATGCCACCTAGGTTTGCACAGCGATTTGTGTCGGTTAGGTTCAGTGTGTGTGCTGTTGTGCACGTTTCCCCAAAGAAAAAAGCAGTGAAAGTACCACTTCATCGGTATTAGGGTTAGGGTTAGGGTTAGGGTTAGGTTAGGTATCTAAGAATCCAGAAATCAGAACAGGTCTGATCTCGGTTAGGCACTGGCACACATTTCAAAGGCCCGCTTCAGTCCCAACTCCAAAAAAGAACCCCCTCCAACAGCACCTCCACATGTTTTATTTGTTCCCATTGTTCTAAATGTTGTCTCATAGAGTCTGTGTCCTGTATCTCCTCCAAACAGGTGTATATTTATTGGTCTGATGTTGTTTTAATATTGTGTATATGTATATTTATGTATTTAAAACCATCATGATAAAAAATCAGTAATATATTTATTAGTGCAATTTAAGCAATCATGATTAAGTAATATATTCTATTAACTCTCACAAGTCCCCACATGTCCATCAAGTGGTAAAACGTTATATTGTGCATCTCTATCTACCCCATGACCTTTTGACCCCTGTATTATATTTTAAAGACTGAAATTGTTGTTACTAAACAGAATACTTTTTCTTGAGTTAATTAAATGTACAAAATCAATGTAATTAGCAAAACAGGGCAACAACACCAAGGGTTCACCGTGTCAGGGCTGGGACGCCGAGGGCCCACCACCCAAGGGCTGCAAAATCAAGGTGCACGCCAACTAGGTGCACCCCAATCAGGTGTTCTCCTGCCAGGGGTATTCGCCCAAGGTCTACCATCTCTAGGTGTAAGGTTTGAGGTGGGTGAATTCATTAGGTCTACCATCTCTAGGTGTAAGGTTTGAGGTGGGTGAATTCATTAGGTCTACCAACTCTAGGTGTCAGGTTTGAGGTGGGTGAATTCATTAGGTCTACCAACTCTAGGTGTCAGGTTTGGGGTGGGTGAATTCATTAGGTCTACCAACTCTAGGTGTCAGGTTTGGGGTGGGTGAATCCATTAGGTCCACTAAATCTAGGTGTAAGATTTGGGATGAGTTAGGGTTAGGGTTAGGATAGAAGAGAGTTTTCCCAGGATAGGACCCTGAGGGTCCCACTCTGGGTTGTGCACGGTCCATCCCTCCACTGGTCACCCCCAATTCACATAAAGACCAAGAGAGGTCACAGCAGGCCAACTGTTAAAGGCTGTTCATAGGGCTATTGAGGCCAGGGCTATTGAGGCCAGGGCTATTCAGCTTTAGGTCTGGTTAAGTTTAGGTTTGTGCAGGATGGGTCTGTAAAATCCAAGGGTTAGGGTTAGGGTTAGGTATCTAAGAATCCAGAAATCAGAACAGGTCTGATCTCGGTTAGGCACTGGCACACATTTCAAAGGCCCGCTTCAGTCCCAACTCCAAAAAAGAACCCCCTCCAACAGCACCTCCACATGTTTTATTTGTTCCCATTGTTCTAAATGTTGTCTCATAGAGTCTGTGTCCTGTATCTCCTCCAAACAGGTGTATATTTATTGGTCTGATGTTGTTTTAATATTGTGTATATGTATATTTATGTATTTAAAACCATCATGATAAAAAATCAGTAATATATTTATTAGTGCAATTTAAGCAATCATGATTAAGTAATATATTCTATTAACTCTCACAAGTCCCCACATGTCCATCAAGTGGTAAAACGTTATATTGTGCATCTCTATCTACCCCATGACCTTTTGACCCCTGTATTATATTTTAAAGACTGAAATTGTTGTTACTAAACAGATTACTTTTTCTTGAGTTAATTAAATGTACAAAATCAATGTAATTAGCAAAACAGGGCCACAACACCAAGGGTTCACCGTGTCAGGGCTGGGGCGCCGAGGGCCCACCACCCAAGGGCTGCAAAATCAAGGTGCACGCCAACCAGGTGCACCCCAATCAGGTGTTCTCCTGCCAGGGGTATTCGCCCAAGGTCTACCATCTCTAGGTGTAAGGTTTGAGGTGGGTGAATTCATTAGGTCTACCATCTCTAGGTGTAAGGTTTGAGGTGGGTGAATTCATTAGGTCTATCAACTCTAGGTGTCAGGTTTGGGGTGGGTGAATCCATTAGGTCCACTAAATCTAGGTGTAAGATTTGGGATGATAAGTTTCGTCAATTCCAGTGGCTTTAGGTGTTAGGTGTATGGGGGTGTACACCATAAAATAGGGTGTCTTTAGGTGTCAGGTGTGATGGGTTACATGCATAACATTTTGGGACTTAAGATTTAGGAGGAGAATGGGTACACGATTAATAATCAGGGTGTTACTTGGGGCCTGCTGGGTCATGCCAGCAGACACACCTGAACTCCATAAGAATTCTTATCATTATTGTGTGATTTTAAAGATAAGAGACACAGACTCTAAGGTCTCCAACACACTGACCAAAAGAAAAAAAAGGAAAAACCAGACTTAGAAGAAAAATAACCATAAAAATGATTAAAATAGAAAGATGGACAGTAAGGTTACGCTTCGTTGAGGCCTCTGGGGTAGAGAGAGTCCAATTTTTTAATCCAGACCCTCTCCGCCCTGAGCCTCTCCGAGAGCGTCCAAAAGGGGTTCGACTCCAATCCTGAAACTCTGAGGGCATCTAGGCCATGTATTAAAAAGTGTCTAACTACATATCGTCTCTTTTCAATTTTATTACGAATGTTATACGAATGCTGATAGATTCTAAGTAACAATTGGTTCTTTGTCTGCCCCACATATTGTTTGTGGCATTTGGAACAAGATATGAGATAGACACAGTTTGAGACATGTGCTGACATGTTTCTCTGCACTTGGAAGAGTTGTTTGTTGGTTTTATTCTGGACCATTCTTTTGCCCACAAAGTGCTTATAAACCCCAGATTTACTCACTTTACAGGATGTTGTGATTTTACTAGAAACCAAGGTATCCAATAAGTTCTTGTTTCGTTTGTAAGCCGCTATCGGTCTATGTTTGGTCAGAAATTTAGTTGGTTCCATGAATTTGGTGAAATTTTCCTTGGTTGCTCTATTTAATTGAGTACTTTGTTGTGAATAGAAGGAAACTAATGGTATGATTTTGTTTCTAATCTGTGTTTCCTTGGTTGGATTAGTCACAAAGTTAGTGAAGGCCCTAAGCACACTCCTCAAATAGCTTCTCGAGTACCCTCGCTTCTTCAAAGCTTTAAAGAGGATTCCTACAGCAATCTTAAACTCAGATGTTTGTGAGCATATTCTATGAAAGCGAAGAAGCTGTGATTTAAGAATTCCTTTAAAAGTATGCTTAGGGTGGTAACTGGCTCTGTGTAATAATGAGTGAGTGTCTGTGGGCTTAAAATACACTTTGTAGTCCAACTGATTGGTCATTTCAAATTTGGGTCCTTTGTAGGTGATGACATCAAGAAAGTTAACTGAATTTTCATCAATTTCGTATTTTATCCTGATGGATTTTTGATGACGGTTCAGATGATCAGCAAATTCAATAAACTCCTCCTTACCGTATGTCCAGATGCCCCAGATGTCATCCAAAAATCTAAAATACGAGAAGGGCTGGAGATGAAAAGAGGACACCGCAGTTTGTTCCCAATGGGCCATATAGATATTGGCGTAAGAAGGGGCGAACTTCTTGCCCATGGCCGTCCCCTTAGTTTGTAAATAAAATTTAGAGCCAAATTCAAAATCGTTTTTAGTCAAATTAATTTCTAGTAGTTTTAAAATAAAATCATCTGGTCTTTTCACGTCAGGATATTTGTTCATGCAATCTCTCACGGCAGCCATACCGACTCCGGTCTCTATATTGGTGTACAAACTGTCGATGTCCATGGTGAAGAGAAATGAATTAGATGGGAGAATAAGATTTTTTGTTTTAGAGATAAAATCATAGGTGTCTTTTAGGTAACTACCATGACGTTGCGAAATGGGACTAAGGAAATACTCAATATATTCTGCTGTAAAATAAGTCTCACTGTCGCAATCCGACACGATAGGCCTCCCAGGAGGTATTTTATGTGGTGTACTCCACTTTTCTGGTTCTTTGTGTATTTTTGGTAACAAATAAAATCTTCTTGGTCTCGGTGTACCAGAACCAGACAAGTAATCTCTCTGTTTCCCACTAATTATCTTTTTCTCATACATCTCATTTAAAATTTCTCGTACTTCCAGTATGGTTTTTGGATAAATTGGTTCTGTGAGAGAGCAATAGTGCTCTGTCACAGAAAGTTGCCTTTTTCCTTCCCAAAGATAATCTGTTTTACTCATGATGACGACTGCATTACCCTTGTCAGCTGGTTTGATAACGATGTCACAATTGTTTTTAAGTTCATGAATTGCTTTTCTCTCACTTTTACTCAAATTCTGTCTTTCTAGAAGGCCCCAATTCAGGTGTTGATACGCATACCGATCTGCTCTAATTAGAGAAACCACCTGGGGTGGCAAACTAGACAAGGCAGGTGTCCAATCAGAATTATGAGTAAAAGGAGTTCTTTTTTTCTCACTTTTTTTGCCTTCAAAAAAGGCGTCTAATTTAATACGCCTATGATAGGCCTGTAGGCTCTGCAATAATTCTAATTTTTGTGTTTTGACGTTATCGGGGACCATAACAAAGGAAAGGCCTTTCTTCAAGATCGCCCGCTGTCCAGTTGTCAAGACGAGCGGGGACAAATTTACGATAAGTTTTTCTTGACTACCTATTGGGTTGACGGCGTCGGCAAGTTTAGCGACCGAACCCAATGTTCTAACATGTATCTGCCCGTTGCAGCTGTCCAGTGCAAGTTATCGCTTTCGACCTGAAACTGGGCAACGGGCAACAATTGGAGAAAGTTGAGACTGTCCTTGATGTACTTGTTTATGTCCTCAAGGTATCTTTGTTCATCAATCGGAAGCAAGTCACAATAATTGATCATCGGAACTACGATCTCGGTATGCGGTAATCGGGTTCTGGCTACTCTGTAAGCCCTCTGTATCTCTTTGTTCGTTGAAGTAAAACATCTCTGAGATCGGTTATTTAATCCAAACGACAACAACAACACTTCCGGTTCCATCGCGATTGTGGCTTTTTCTATGAGATTGCCCGCGTGTTGGAACTTCGCGCCCGGGAAGCTGTCTATTTGAAGATCAGAGATGTTGAAGGCCGGGATCCTGGAAACGTTAGAATCCCCGATTATCACATACCTTTTCTTTAGGTTCAGGCTCCAGTCAATTTGTTTACGGTCTGTGTTTATGTGACGGTATGGTCTGCCGACCGATTTTGGTGTCGGTGGAGCTATTATTGTGATTTGCTTCTGAGGTGTTTGTTCTATCTGCAGTGATTGGGTTGTGCGTTCCTCTTCTATGGGTCGCATAACAATCTTCTGTCCCTCTTCCTTTTCCACCACCTTTGTGGGTGTGATACGTGCTAAAGAGCTAACAGAATACTCAGAAATTTGATAGTCCAGAGAATCATCAGAAGAAAAAAGAGGAAGGCTCTGAATTCTAGAAGAAGAAGAAGAAGAAGAAGGGAGTGACTTTTTAGTCTCTTCAACCTTAGATGTGCTGGGAACAACGTTAGACGTGCTCGGACCAGCCTCAGTATGTGTACGTTTTGGTTCTTCTGAAACGACAATTTTTTCGTCTCTTTTCAAAATTCCTTCCTGAACCAAAATGTCAGTAATCTCCTTATAACGTTTCAGCTGTTCCTCATTAAAATCCTCCGTAAATGTCCTTTTCGTAACCTCTTGTGTATCAGTAACCTCTGTGGCCATGTCTGTGGCCAGATCTTGAGGTTCCTGATCCACATCAATCTCCTCTGCAAGAATTCTGCGTCTTGCACGTTGCAGTGGAGATCTTTGAGGTAAGGCTGGGGTGGGCTGTATGCCCGGTTTGGGCACCAGAGGGGGAAACTCCTGATCAAACGACCAGTCAGACCTATTAGGTGGGGGACTGGATGGAGTTCTTACATCCTCCCACCTTCTAGGTGATGTCTGTACCTCTACATGTATGTGAGAAGTATCTTTTTTGGGTCTGACAACCAAAGGTGCGTGTGTGTGCATGTCTGGTTCGACCAAGAGAGCTTTGGGAGGTTCTATTTTGGTAGCTTGTCTCTGATCTTTCTCCTGTTGTTTTCTATCGTACTCGTTACAAGTCTCTGCCGTGAATAGAGCCTCGGCTCTCTCAAAAACTTCAGAGTTAATTCTCCTCCCAAAGTTCTTTGTGGCCCAATTGGTGGCCGTCTGAAAGGCTTGGAACCAATGGGCTTGGTCTGTACGCTCTTTTAGTTCCACCAGCGTACTATCAATCAGTTTCTCGTAGTGTTCCTCCAAAATGACCTGAGCATTTGTTGACCATTTTTGTGCATTGTCCTCTAACAACTTTTTCACCGTGTCGTTAGGCATTGCTGGTTTAATGGAATTGGTCAACAATTTAGTCAGTCTTTTGAAGGTCACTGGACTGTTGTTAGTTACTTTGGTTGTGACCTTCTCTAGGTGATGGACCAGCCTTATCAAATCATACATAAGTTTCATGGCCGTCCTCAACCTGGGTGAAGCTGGAGTGTAATTTGATTTAATGTTAGTTTGTTCTTGAAAATATCTCTGAGGTCCCCCCCTATCTTTCTGTCTTTTCTTGGGGAACGGACGGTAAACTCTATCCCTTTGTCTTTCCACTCTCTCGGGTGGTTGTTCGGTTCTGATGTCTCTGCCAGCTTGGTAAGCATCCGAGATTGTGTTATGTCCCCTGTTGGAAGAGGAGTGGGAGGATTCGATATGTGTGTCTCTTTGACTATATGTATGGGGACGGGCAGATTGTAAATTGCGTCTCTCATCTTCTTCTTCTTGAACATACGAGTCACATTCGATTTCATCCTCCCCATAGAATTCTCCTCCTCTCTCTTCCATCATGAATCGACTGCGCACCCTCTTCTTGTTTTTTCTCTTGGGTTTTCTTTTTGGAAAATCATCTTCAAAATGGTCATAAGAGAGTGGTGCGTGTGAATTTTGTCTGGGCAAAGATCTGATTTTTCTATCGTCTAAAGCCTCTCTGTATGTTTGTTGTCTTTTGTATTTAGAATTTACAAACTCTCGGTTGTCAGGAAAATAATCGATCTGTTTGTTTGGAAAATATCTGTTTTCCCTTATTTCCCCCCTTGAGTTTGTCCTACGAGTTTCTCTGCCTCGTGGAATTGTGTCATTTTCATAAGACCATTTGTTTGTCTGAGTGGTGTAATTATTTGGATCATAATAACGATAATCAATTTGATAATCGTCATTATTCCAGCGGTCATGTCGGTGAGCCCGTACACGGGCTGTTTGTTTATGATTAGCGTCGTACGAGAGACGTGGACGGTTATTCTCGTCGCGGAAAAAGGATTCCCCTCTCTCCCTCCATCCCTCCCGACGTGGGCTAGTAGCACGTAGACGTGCTGTTGGGTTTCTTGAGGTGTAACGCGGTTCTTCGTCAGATGGAAAAGACGCGAATCTCACGCGCAGCCTCGGTGTTTGTCTGTATCTCTCTCCTACTCTCGCCATTACAGTGTTTCTTTGTTACAAAGTGAATGGATTCTTCGAAATAACGACGTTAATTGCAAATCGCGACGTTTCGAAGTATACAACTTCTTCTTCAGGCTATTGCTGTAACGTCGTCAGGCTAGAATGTATCAGATGTAAGCTAGAGTAACTGCTATCTCGAGTGCAAGTGAGCAAATGACTGTCTGTGTCCGCCTCTCTGTTACGCTGTCACAGAGGGCGGCGGCTTCTGACGTCATCCTCATTCAGAGCACATATACAGTCAATTTAATGAAGAAAACTCGCAAATAAAACATGAAAATGATCAGCTTTGGGTCAAACAATCCTCCCATTGTTTCTCAAAGACTTTTATCTGTCCCCCCATCCTTTCCTAACCCTGTAGGATTTTGTTTATCGTGTTTTTGACGCCAAAGTAATGTTTGTTTGTAAATAACTCGCGAGCTCCTTCATCAAAACACTCCAGACTTCCAAATATTGTAAGATAACAAATATAAGAATTTTTTGAAGTGCATTTGGCGTCGAACCAACAAAGTTTCCCTTTTGGAAAACACTAAAAAGTGTCCTAGAATTTCTTGCTGCGTCACAGCATATGCAAATCAATCAATCCTTGTCTGTCCATTATAAATAAATATAAATAGTTGAAAATCCATCGTGAAATCATGATCTTATAACAAATATGCCTTAAAACAGACAAAAAGTGAATGAATATTTAAGTTTAAGGCATATTTAAGAGTATTTCAATTCACTGATGTTTCAATGTGGTGTTATTCAATGTCTTCTGTGTATTAAATTATAATAGTCAGTATGAATGTGGAGTTAAATACTGTAGAAGATTGCTGATGTTAAGAAATCCTTCTCAAAGTGGTCCTGAAGTGCCAAGACGTGGCTCTGGCTTGAGTTAGGTATCTAAGAATCCAGAAATCAGAACAGGTCTGATCTCGGTTAGGCACTGGCACACATTTCAAAGGCCCGCTTCAGTCCCAACTCCAAAAAAGAACCCCCTCCAACAGCACCTCCACATGTTTTATTTGTTCCCATTGTTCTAAATGTTGTCTCATAGAGTCTGTGTCCTGTATCTCCTCCAAACAGGTGTATATTTATTGGTCTGATGTTGTTTTAATATTGTGTATATGTATATTTATGTATTTAAAACCATCATGATAAAAAATCAGTAATATATTTATTAGTGCAATTTAAGCAATCATGATTAAGTAATATATTCTATTAACTCTCACAAGTCCCCACATGTCCATCAAGTGGTAAAACGTTATATTGTGCATCTCTATCTACCCCATGACCTTTTGACCCCTGTATTATATTTTAAAGACTGAAATTGTTGTTACTAAACAGATTACTTTTTCTTGAGTTAATTAAATGTACAAAATCAATGTAATTAGCAAAACAGGGCCACAACACCAAGGGTTCACCGTGTCAGGGCTGGGGCGCCGAGGGCCCACCACCCAAGGGCTGCAAAATCAAGGTGCACGCCAACCAGGTGCACCCCAATCAGGTGTTCTCCTGCCAGGGGTATTCGCCCAAGGTCTACCATCTCTAGGTGTAAGGTTTGAGGTGGGTGAATTCATTAGGTCTACCATCTCTAGGTGTAAGGTTTGAGGTGGGTGAATTCATTAGGTCTATCAACTCTAGGTGTCAGGTTTGGGGTGGGTGAATCCATTAGGTCCACTAAATCTAGGTGTAAGATTTGGGATGATAAGTTTCGTCAATTCCAGTGGCTTTAGGTGTTAGGTGTATGGGGGTGTACACCATAAAATAGGGTGTCTTTAGGTGTCAGGTGTGATGGGTTACATGCATAACATTTTGGGACTTAAGATTTAGGAGGAGAATGGGTACACGATTAATAATCAGGGTGTTACTTGGGGCCTGCTGGGTCATGCCAGCAGACACACCTGAACTCCATAAGAATTCTTATCATTATTGTGTGATTTTAAAGATAAGAGACACAGACTCTAAGGTCTCCAACACACTGACCAAAAGAAAAAAAAGGAAAAACCAGACTTAGAAGAAAAATAACCATAAAAATGATTAAAATAGAAAGATGGACAGTAAGGTTACGCTTCGTTGAGGCCTCTGGGGTAGAGAGAGTCCAATTTTTTAATCCAGACCCTCTCCGCCCTGAGCCTCTCCGAGAGCGTCCAAAAGGGGTTCGACTCCAATCCTGAAACTCTGAGGGCATCTAGGCCATGTATTAAAAAGTGTCTAACTACATATCGTCTCTTTTCAATTTTATTACGAATGTTATACGAATGCTGATAGATTCTAAGTAACAATTGGTTCTTTGTCTGCCCCACATATTGTTTGTGGCATTTGGAACAAGATATGAGATAGACACAGTTTGAGACATGTGCTGACATGTTTCTCTGCACTTGGAAGAGTTGTTTGTTGGTTTTATTCTGGACCATTCTTTTGCCCACAAAGTGCTTATAAACCCCAGATTTACTCACTTTACAGGATGTTGTGATTTTACTAGAAACCAAGGTATCCAATAAGTTCTTGTTTCGTTTGTAAGCCGCTATCGGTCTATGTTTGGTCAGAAATTTAGTTGGTTCCATGAATTTGGTGAAATTTTCCTTGGTTGCTCTATTTAATTGAGTACTTTGTTGTGAATAGAAGGAAACTAATGGTATGATTTTGTTTCTAATCTGTGTTTCCTTGGTTGGATTAGTCACAAAGTTAGTGAAGGCCCTAAGCACACTCCTCAAATAGCTTCTCGAGTACCCTCGCTTCTTCAAAGCTTTAAAGAGGATTCCTACAGCAATCTTAAACTCAGATGTTTGTGAGCATATTCTATGAAAGCGAAGAAGCTGTGATTTAAGAATTCCTTTAAAAGTATGCTTAGGGTGGTAACTGGCTCTGTGTAATAATGAGTGAGTGTCTGTGGGCTTAAAATACACTTTGTAGTCCAACTGATTGGTCATTTCAAATTTGGGTCCTTTGTAGGTGATGACATCAAGAAAGTTAACTGAATTTTCATCAATTTCGTATTTTATCCTGATGGATTTTTGATGACGGTTCAGATGATCAGCAAATTCAATAAACTCCTCCTTACCGTATGTCCAGATGCCCCAGATGTCATCCAAAAATCTAAAATACGAGAAGGGCTGGAGATGAAAAGAGGACACCGCAGTTTGTTCCCAATGGGCCATATAGATATTGGCGTAAGAAGGGGCGAACTTCTTGCCCATGGCCGTCCCCTTAGTTTGTAAATAAAATTTAGAGCCAAATTCAAAATCGTTTTTAGTCAAATTAATTTCTAGTAGTTTTAAAATAAAATCATCTGGTCTTTTCACGTCAGGATATTTGTTCATGCAATCTCTCACGGCAGCCATACCGACTCCGGTCTCTATATTGGTGTACAAACTGTCGATGTCCATGGTGAAGAGAAATGAATTAGATGGGAGAATAAGATTTTTTGTTTTAGAGATAAAATCATAGGTGTCTTTTAGGTAACTACCATGACGTTGCGAAATGGGACTAAGGAAATACTCAATATATTCTGCTGTAAAATAAGTCTCACTGTCGCAATCCGACACGATAGGCCTCCCAGGAGGTATTTTATGTGGTGTACTCCACTTTTCTGGTTCTTTGTGTATTTTTGGTAACAAATAAAATCTTCTTGGTCTCGGTGTACCAGAACCAGACAAGTAATCTCTCTGTTTCCCACTAATTATCTTTTTCTCATACATCTCATTTAAAATTTCTCGTACTTCCAGTATGGTTTTTGGATAAATTGGTTCTGTGAGAGAGCAATAGTGCTCTGTCACAGAAAGTTGCCTTTTTCCTTCCCAAAGATAATCTGTTTTACTCATGATGACGACTGCATTACCCTTGTCAGCTGGTTTGATAACGATGTCACAATTGTTTTTAAGTTCATGAATTGCTTTTCTCTCACTTTTACTCAAATTCTGTCTTTCTAGAAGGCCCCAATTCAGGTGTTGATACGCATACCGATCTGCTCTAATTAGAGAAACCACCTGGGGTGGCAAACTAGACAAGGCAGGTGTCCAATCAGAATTATGAGTAAAAGGAGTTCTTTTTTTCTCACTTTTTTTGCCTTCAAAAAAGGCGTCTAATTTAATACGCCTATGATAGGCCTGTAGGCTCTGCAATAATTCTAATTTTTGTGTTTTGACGTTATCGGGGACCATAACAAAGGAAAGGCCTTTCTTCAAGATCGCCCGCTGTCCAGTTGTCAAGACGAGCGGGGACAAATTTACGATAAGTTTTTCTTGACTACCTATTGGGTTGACGGCGTCGGCAAGTTTAGCGACCGAACCCAATGTTCTAACATGTATCTGCCCGTTGCAGCTGTCCAGTGCAAGTTATCGCTTTCGACCTGAAACTGGGCAACGGGCAACAATTGGAGAAAGTTGAGACTGTCCTTGATGTACTTGTTTATGTCCTCAAGGTATCTTTGTTCATCAATCGGAAGCAAGTCACAATAATTGATCATCGGAACTACGATCTCGGTATGCGGTAATCGGGTTCTGGCTACTCTGTAAGCCCTCTGTATCTCTTTGTTCGTTGAAGTAAAACATCTCTGAGATCGGTTATTTAATCCAAACGACAACAACAACACTTCCGGTTCCATCGCGATTGTGGCTTTTTCTATGAGATTGCCCGCGTGTTGGAACTTCGCGCCCGGGAAGCTGTCTATTTGAAGATCAGAGATGTTGAAGGCCGGGATCCTGGAAACGTTAGAATCCCCGATTATCACATACCTTTTCTTTAGGTTCAGGCTCCAGTCAATTTGTTTACGGTCTGTGTTTATGTGACGGTATGGTCTGCCGACCGATTTTGGTGTCGGTGGAGCTATTATTGTGATTTGCTTCTGAGGTGTTTGTTCTATCTGCAGTGATTGGGTTGTGCGTTCCTCTTCTATGGGTCGCATAACAATCTTCTGTCCCTCTTCCTTTTCCACCACCTTTGTGGGTGTGATACGTGCTAAAGAGCTAACAGAATACTCAGAAATTTGATAGTCCAGAGAATCATCAGAAGAAAAAAGAGGAAGGCTCTGAATTCTAGAAGAAGAAGAAGAAGAAGAAGGGAGTGACTTTTTAGTCTCTTCAACCTTAGATGTGCTGGGAACAACGTTAGACGTGCTCGGACCAGCCTCAGTATGTGTACGTTTTGGTTCTTCTGAAACGACAATTTTTTCGTCTCTTTTCAAAATTCCTTCCTGAACCAAAATGTCAGTAATCTCCTTATAACGTTTCAGCTGTTCCTCATTAAAATCCTCCGTAAATGTCCTTTTCGTAACCTCTTGTGTATCAGTAACCTCTGTGGCCATGTCTGTGGCCAGATCTTGAGGTTCCTGATCCACATCAATCTCCTCTGCAAGAATTCTGCGTCTTGCACGTTGCAGTGGAGATCTTTGAGGTAAGGCTGGGGTGGGCTGTATGCCCGGTTTGGGCACCAGAGGGGGAAACTCCTGATCAAACGACCAGTCAGACCTATTAGGTGGGGGACTGGATGGAGTTCTTACATCCTCCCACCTTCTAGGTGATGTCTGTACCTCTACATGTATGTGAGAAGTATCTTTTTTGGGTCTGACAACCAAAGGTGCGTGTGTGTGCATGTCTGGTTCGACCAAGAGAGCTTTGGGAGGTTCTATTTTGGTAGCTTGTCTCTGATCTTTCTCCTGTTGTTTTCTATCGTACTCGTTACAAGTCTCTGCCGTGAATAGAGCCTCGGCTCTCTCAAAAACTTCAGAGTTAATTCTCCTCCCAAAGTTCTTTGTGGCCCAATTGGTGGCCGTCTGAAAGGCTTGGAACCAATGGGCTTGGTCTGTACGCTCTTTTAGTTCCACCAGCGTACTATCAATCAGTTTCTCGTAGTGTTCCTCCAAAATGACCTGAGCATTTGTTGACCATTTTTGTGCATTGTCCTCTAACAACTTTTTCACCGTGTCGTTAGGCATTGCTGGTTTAATGGAATTGGTCAACAATTTAGTCAGTCTTTTGAAGGTCACTGGACTGTTGTTAGTTACTTTGGTTGTGACCTTCTCTAGGTGATGGACCAGCCTTATCAAATCATACATAAGTTTCATGGCCGTCCTCAACCTGGGTGAAGCTGGAGTGTAATTTGATTTAATGTTAGTTTGTTCTTGAAAATATCTCTGAGGTCCCCCCCTATCTTTCTGTCTTTTCTTGGGGAACGGACGGTAAACTCTATCCCTTTGTCTTTCCACTCTCTCGGGTGGTTGTTCGGTTCTGATGTCTCTGCCAGCTTGGTAAGCATCCGAGATTGTGTTATGTCCCCTGTTGGAAGAGGAGTGGGAGGATTCGATATGTGTGTCTCTTTGACTATATGTATGGGGACGGGCAGATTGTAAATTGCGTCTCTCATCTTCTTCTTCTTGAACATACGAGTCACATTCGATTTCATCCTCCCCATAGAATTCTCCTCCTCTCTCTTCCATCATGAATCGACTGCGCACCCTCTTCTTGTTTTTTCTCTTGGGTTTTCTTTTTGGAAAATCATCTTCAAAATGGTCATAAGAGAGTGGTGCGTGTGAATTTTGTCTGGGCAAAGATCTGATTTTTCTATCGTCTAAAGCCTCTCTGTATGTTTGTTGTCTTTTGTATTTAGAATTTATAAACTCTCGGTTGTCAGGAAAATAATCGATCTGTTTGTTTGGAAAATATCTGTTTTCCCTTATTTCCCCCCTTGAGTTTGTCCTACGAGTTTCTCTGCCTCGTGGAATTGTGTCATTTTCATAAGACCATTTGTTTGTCTGAGTGGTGTAATTATTTGGATCATAATAACGATAATCAATTTGATAATCGTCATTATTCCAGCGGTCATGTCGGTGAGCCCGTACACGGGCTGTTTGTTTATGATTAGCGTCGTACGAGAGACGTGGACGGTTATTCTCGTCGCGGAAAAAGGATTCCCCTCTCTCCCTCCATCCCTCCCGACGTGGGCTAGTAGCACGTAGACGTGCTGTTGGGTTTCTTGAGGTGTAACGCGGTTCTTCGTCAGATGGAAAAGACGCGAATCTCACGCGCAGCCTCGGTGTTTGTCTGTATCTCTCTCCTACTCTCGCCATTACAGTGTTTCTTTGTTACAAAGTGAATGGATTCTTCGAAATAACGACGTTAATTGCAAATCGCGACGTTTCGAAGTATACAACTTCTTCTTCAGGCTATTGCTGTAACGTCGTCAGGCTAGAATGTATCAGATGTAAGCTAGAGTAACTGCTATCTCGAGTGCAAGTGAGCAAATGACTGTCTGTGTCCGCCTCTCTGTTACGCTGTCACAGAGGGCGGCGGCTTCTGACGTCATCCTCATTCAGAGCACATATACAGTCAATTTAATGAAGAAAACTCGCAAATAAAACATGAAAATGATCAGCTTTGGGTCAAACAATCCTCCCATTGTTTCTCAAAGACTTTTATCTGTCCCCCCATCCTTTCCTAACCCTGTAGGATTTTGTTTATCGTGTTTTTGACGCCAAAGTAATGTTTGTTTGTAAATAACTCGCGAGCTCCTTCATCAAAACACTCCAGACTTCCAAATATTGTAAGATAACAAATATAAGAATTTTTTGAAGTGCATTTGGCGTCGAACCAACAAAGTTTCCCTTTTGGAAAACACTAAAAAGTGTCCTAGAATTTCTTGCTGCGTCACAGCATATGCAAATCAATCAATCCTTGTCTGTCCATTATAAATAAATATAAATAGTTGAAAATCCATCGTGAAATCATGATCTTATAACAAATATGCCTTAAAACAGACAAAAAGTGAATGAATATTTAAGTTTAAGGCATATTTAAGAGTATTTCAATTCACTGATGTTTCAATGTGGTGTTATTCAATGTCTTCTGTGTATTAAATTATAATAGTCAGTATGAATGTGGAGTTAAATACTGTAGAAGATTGCTGATGTTAAGAAATCCTTCTCAAAGTGGTCCTGAAGTGCCAAGACGTGGCTCTGGCTTGAGTTAGGTATCTAAGAATCCAGAAATCAGAACAGGTCTGATCTCGGTTAGGCACTGGCACACATTTCAAAGGCCCGCTTCAGTCCCAACTCCAAAAAAGAACCCCCTCCAACAGCACCTCCACATGTTTTATTTGTTCCCATTGTTCTAAATGTTGTCTCATAGAGTCTGTGTCCTGTATCTCCTCCAAACAGGTGTATATTTATTGGTCTGATGTTGTTTTAATATTGTGTATATGTATATTTATGTATTTAAAACCATCATGATAAAAAATCAGTAATATATTTATTAGTGCAATTTAAGCAATCATGATTAAGTAATATATTCTATTAACTCTCACAAGTCCCCACATGTCCATCAAGTGGTAAAACGTTATATTGTGCATCTCTATCTACCCCATGACCTTTTGACCCCTGTATTATATTTTAAAGACTGAAATTGTTGTTACTAAACAGATTACTTTTTCTTGAGTTAATTAAATGTACAAAATCAATGTAATTAGCAAAACAGGGCCACAACACCAAGGGTTCACCGTGTCAGGGCTGGGGCGCCGAGGGCCCACCACCCAAGGGCTGCAAAATCAAGGTGCACGCCAACCAGGTGCACCCCAATCAGGTGTTCTCCTGCCAGGGGTATTCGCCCAAGGTCTACCATCTCTAGGTGTAAGGTTTGAGGTGGGTGAATTCATTAGGTCTACCATCTCTAGGTGTAAGGTTTGAGGTGGGTGAATTCATTAGGTCTATCAACTCTAGGTGTCAGGTTTGAGGTGGGTGAATTCATTAGGTCTACCATCTCTAGGTGTAAGGTTTGAGGTGGGTGAATTCATTAGGTCTATCAACTCTAGGTGTCAGGTTTGGGGTGGGTGAATCCATTAGGTCCACTAAATCTAGGTGTAAGATTTGGGATGATAAGTTTCGTCAATTCCAGTGGCTTTAGGTGTTAGGTGTATGGGGGTGTACACCATAAAATAGGGTGTCTTTAGGTGTCAGGTGTGATGGGTTACATGCATAACATTTTGGGACTTAAGATTTAGGAGGAGAATGGGTACACGATTAATAATCAGGGTGTTACTTGGGGCCTGCTGGGTCATGCCAGCAGACACACCTGAACTCCATAAGAATTCTTATCATTATTGTGTGATTTTAAAGATAAGAGACACAGACTCTAAGGTCTCCAACACACTGACCAAAAGAAAAAAAAGGAAAAACCAGACTTAGAAGAAAAATAACCATAAAAATGATTAAAATAGAAAGATGGACAGTAAGGTTACGCTTCGTTGAGGCCTCTGGGGTAGAGAGAGTCCAATTTTTTAATCCAGACCCTCTCCGCCCTGAGCCTCTCCGAGAGCGTCCAAAAGGGGTTCGACTCCAATCCTGAAACTCTGAGGGCATCTAGGCCATGTATTAAAAAGTGTCTAACTACATATCGTCTCTTTTCAATTTTATTACGAATGTTATACGAATGCTGATAGATTCTAAGTAACAATTGGTTCTTTGTCTGCCCCACATATTGTTTGTGGCATTTGGAACAAGATATGAGATAGACACAGTTTGAGACATGTGCTGACATGTTTCTCTGCACTTGGAAGAGTTGTTTGTTGGTTTTATTCTGGACCATTCTTTTGCCCACAAAGTGCTTATAAACCCCAGATTTACTCACTTTACAGGATGTTGTGATTTTACTAGAAACCAAGGTATCCAATAAGTTCTTGTTTCGTTTGTAAGCCGCTATCGGTCTATGTTTGGTCAGAAATTTAGTTGGTTCCATGAATTTGGTGAAATTTTCCTTGGTTGCTCTATTTAATTGAGTACTTTGTTGTGAATAGAAGGAAACTAATGGTATGATTTTGTTTCTAATCTGTGTTTCCTTGGTTGGATTAGTCACAAAGTTAGTGAAGGCCCTAAGCACACTCCTCAAATAGCTTCTCGAGTACCCTCGCTTCTTCAAAGCTTTAAAGAGGATTCCTACAGCAATCTTAAACTCAGATGTTTGTGAGCATATTCTATGAAAGCGAAGAAGCTGTGATTTAAGAATTCCTTTAAAAGTATGCTTAGGGTGGTAACTGGCTCTGTGTAATAATGAGTGAGTGTCTGTGGGCTTAAAATACACTTTGTAGTCCAACTGATTGGTCATTTCAAATTTGGGTCCTTTGTAGGTGATGACATCAAGAAAGTTAACTGAATTTTCATCAATTTCGTATTTTATCCTGATGGATTTTTGATGACGGTTCAGATGATCAGCAAATTCAATAAACTCCTCCTTACCGTATGTCCAGATGCCCCAGATGTCATCCAAAAATCTAAAATACGAGAAGGGCTGGAGATGAAAAGAGGACACCGCAGTTTGTTCCCAATGGGCCATATAGATATTGGCGTAAGAAGGGGCGAACTTCTTGCCCATGGCCGTCCCCTTAGTTTGTAAATAAAATTTAGAGCCAAATTCAAAATCGTTTTTAGTCAAATTAATTTCTAGTAGTTTTAAAATAAAATCATCTGGTCTTTTCACGTCAGGATATTTGTTCATGCAATCTCTCACGGCAGCCATACCGACTCCGGTCTCTATATTGGTGTACAAACTGTCGATGTCCATGGTGAAGAGAAATGAATTAGATGGGAGAATAAGATTTTTTGTTTTAGAGATAAAATCATAGGTGTCTTTTAGGTAACTACCATGACGTTGCGAAATGGGACTAAGGAAATACTCAATATATTCTGCTGTAAAATAAGTCTCACTGTCGCAATCCGACACGATAGGCCTCCCAGGAGGTATTTTATGTGGTGTACTCCACTTTTCTGGTTCTTTGTGTATTTTTGGTAACAAATAAAATCTTCTTGGTCTCGGTGTACCAGAACCAGACAAGTAATCTCTCTGTTTCCCACTAATTATCTTTTTCTCATACATCTCATTTAAAATTTCTCGTACTTCCAGTATGGTTTTTGGATAAATTGGTTCTGTGAGAGAGCAATAGTGCTCTGTCACAGAAAGTTGCCTTTTTCCTTCCCAAAGATAATCTGTTTTACTCATGATGACGACTGCATTACCCTTGTCAGCTGGTTTGATAACGATGTCACAATTGTTTTTAAGTTCATGAATTGCTTTTCTCTCACTTTTACTCAAATTCTGTCTTTCTAGAAGGCCCCAATTCAGGTGTTGATACGCATACCGATCTGCTCTAATTAGAGAAACCACCTGGGGTGGCAAACTAGACAAGGCAGGTGTCCAATCAGAATTATGAGTAAAAGGAGTTCTTTTTTTCTCACTTTTTTTGCCTTCAAAAAAGGCGTCTAATTTAATACGCCTATGATAGGCCTGTAGGCTCTGCAATAATTCTAATTTTTGTGTTTTGACGTTATCGGGGACCATAACAAAGGAAAGGCCTTTCTTCAAGATCGCCCGCTGTCCAGTTGTCAAGACGAGCGGGGACAAATTTACGATAAGTTTTTCTTGACTACCTATTGGGTTGACGGCGTCGGCAAGTTTAGCGACCGAACCCAATGTTCTAACATGTATCTGCCCGTTGCAGCTGTCCAGTGCAAGTTATCGCTTTCGACCTGAAACTGGGCAACGGGCAACAATTGGAGAAAGTTGAGACTGTCCTTGATGTACTTGTTTATGTCCTCAAGGTATCTTTGTTCATCAATCGGAAGCAAGTCACAATAATTGATCATCGGAACTACGATCTCGGTATGCGGTAATCGGGTTCTGGCTACTCTGTAAGCCCTCTGTATCTCTTTGTTCGTTGAAGTAAAACATCTCTGAGATCGGTTATTTAATCCAAACGACAACAACAACACTTCCGGTTCCATCGCGATTGTGGCTTTTTCTATGAGATTGCCCGCGTGTTGGAACTTCGCGCCCGGGAAGCTGTCTATTTGAAGATCAGAGATGTTGAAGGCCGGGATCCTGGAAACGTTAGAATCCCCGATTATCACATACCTTTTCTTTAGGTTCAGGCTCCAGTCAATTTGTTTACGGTCTGTGTTTATGTGACGGTATGGTCTGCCGACCGATTTTGGTGTCGGTGGAGCTATTATTGTGATTTGCTTCTGAGGTGTTTGTTCTATCTGCAGTGATTGGGTTGTGCGTTCCTCTTCTATGGGTCGCATAACAATCTTCTGTCCCTCTTCCTTTTCCACCACCTTTGTGGGTGTGATACGTGCTAAAGAGCTAACAGAATACTCAGAAATTTGATAGTCCAGAGAATCATCAGAAGAAAAAAGAGGAAGGCTCTGAATTCTAGAAGAAGAAGAAGAAGAAGAAGGGAGTGACTTTTTAGTCTCTTCAACCTTAGATGTGCTGGGAACAACGTTAGACGTGCTCGGACCAGCCTCAGTATGTGTACGTTTTGGTTCTTCTGAAACGACAATTTTTTCGTCTCTTTTCAAAATTCCTTCCTGAACCAAAATGTCAGTAATCTCCTTATAACGTTTCAGCTGTTCCTCATTAAAATCCTCCGTAAATGTCCTTTTCGTAACCTCTTGTGTATCAGTAACCTCTGTGGCCATGTCTGTGGCCAGATCTTGAGGTTCCTGATCCACATCAATCTCCTCTGCAAGAATTCTGCGTCTTGCACGTTGCAGTGGAGATCTTTGAGGTAAGGCTGGGGTGGGCTGTATGCCCGGTTTGGGCACCAGAGGGGGAAACTCCTGATCAAACGACCAGTCAGACCTATTAGGTGGGGGACTGGATGGAGTTCTTACATCCTCCCACCTTCTAGGTGATGTCTGTACCTCTACATGTATGTGAGAAGTATCTTTTTTGGGTCTGACAACCAAAGGTGCGTGTGTGTGCATGTCTGGTTCGACCAAGAGAGCTTTGGGAGGTTCTATTTTGGTAGCTTGTCTCTGATCTTTCTCCTGTTGTTTTCTATCGTACTCGTTACAAGTCTCTGCCGTGAATAGAGCCTCGGCTCTCTCAAAAACTTCAGAGTTAATTCTCCTCCCAAAGTTCTTTGTGGCCCAATTGGTGGCCGTCTGAAAGGCTTGGAACCAATGGGCTTGGTCTGTACGCTCTTTTAGTTCCACCAGCGTACTATCAATCAGTTTCTCGTAGTGTTCCTCCAAAATGACCTGAGCATTTGTTGACCATTTTTGTGCATTGTCCTCTAACAACTTTTTCACCGTGTCGTTAGGCATTGCTGGTTTAATGGAATTGGTCAACAATTTAGTCAGTCTTTTGAAGGTCACTGGACTGTTGTTAGTTACTTTGGTTGTGACCTTCTCTAGGTGATGGACCAGCCTTATCAAATCATACATAAGTTTCATGGCCGTCCTCAACCTGGGTGAAGCTGGAGTGTAATTTGATTTAATGTTAGTTTGTTCTTGAAAATATCTCTGAGGTCCCCCCCTATCTTTCTGTCTTTTCTTGGGGAACGGACGGTAAACTCTATCCCTTTGTCTTTCCACTCTCTCGGGTGGTTGTTCGGTTCTGATGTCTCTGCCAGCTTGGTAAGCATCCGAGATTGTGTTATGTCCCCTGTTGGAAGAGGAGTGGGAGGATTCGATATGTGTGTCTCTTTGACTATATGTATGGGGACGGGCAGATTGTAAATTGCGTCTCTCATCTTCTTCTTCTTGAACATACGAGTCACATTCGATTTCATCCTCCCCATAGAATTCTCCTCCTCTCTCTTCCATCATGAATCGACTGCGCACCCTCTTCTTGTTTTTTCTCTTGGGTTTTCTTTTTGGAAAATCATCTTCAAAATGGTCATAAGAGAGTGGTGCGTGTGAATTTTGTCTGGGCAAAGATCTGATTTTTCTATCGTCTAAAGCCTCTCTGTATGTTTGTTGTCTTTTGTATTTAGAATTTACAAACTCTCGGTTGTCAGGAAAATAATCGATCTGTTTGTTTGGAAAATATCTGTTTTCCCTTATTTCCCCCCTTGAGTTTGTCCTACGAGTTTCTCTGCCTCGTGGAATTGTGTCATTTTCATAAGACCATTTGTTTGTCTGAGTGGTGTAATTATTTGGATCATAATAACGATAATCAATTTGATAATCGTCATTATTCCAGCGGTCATGTCGGTGAGCCCGTACACGGGCTGTTTGTTTATGATTAGCGTCGTACGAGAGACGTGGACGGTTATTCTCGTCGCGGAAAAAGGATTCCCCTCTCTCCCTCCATCCCTCCCGACGTGGGCTAGTAGCACGTAGACGTGCTGTTGGGTTTCTTGAGGTGTAACGCGGTTCTTCGTCAGATGGAAAAGACGCGAATCTCACGCGCAGCCTCGGTGTTTGTCTGTATCTCTCTCCTACTCTCGCCATTACAGTGTTTCTTTGTTACAAAGTGAATGGATTCTTCGAAATAACGACGTTAATTGCAAATCGCGACGTTTCGAAGTATACAACTTCTTCTTCAGGCTATTGCTGTAACGTCGTCAGGCTAGAATGTATCAGATGTAAGCTAGAGTAACTGCTATCTCGAGTGCAAGTGAGCAAATGACTGTCTGTGTCCGCCTCTCTGTTACGCTGTCACAGAGGGCGGCGGCTTCTGACGTCATCCTCATTCAGAGCACATATACAGTCAATTTAATGAAGAAAACTCGCAAATAAAACATGAAAATGATCAGCTTTGGGTCAAACAATCCTCCCATTGTTTCTCAAAGACTTTTATCTGTCCCCCCATCCTTTCCTAACCCTGTAGGATTTTGTTTATCGTGTTTTTGACGCCAAAGTAATGTTTGTTTGTAAATAACTCGCGAGCTCCTTCATCAAAACACTCCAGACTTCCAAATATTGTAAGATAACAAATATAAGAATTTTTTGAAGTGCATTTGGCGTCGAACCAACAAAGTTTCCCTTTTGGAAAACACTAAAAAGTGTCCTAGAATTTCTTGCTGCGTCACAGCATATGCAAATCAATCAATCCTTGTCTGTCCATTATAAATAAATATAAATAGTTGAAAATCCATCGTGAAATCATGATCTTATAACAAATATGCCTTAAAACAGACAAAAAGTGAATGAATATTTAAGTTTAAGGCATATTTAAGAGTATTTCAATTCACTGATGTTTCAATGTGGTGTTATTCAATGTCTTCTGTGTATTAAATTATAATAGTCAGTATGAATGTGGAGTTAAATACTGTAGAAGATTGCTGATGTTAAGAAATCCTTCTCAAAGTGGTCCTGAAGTGCCAAGACGTGGCTCTGGCTTGAGTTAGGTATCTAAGAATCCAGAAATCAGAACAGGTCTGATCTCGGTTAGGCACTGGCACACATTTCAAAGGCCCGCTTCAGTCCCAACTCCAAAAAAGAACCCCCTCCAACAGCACCTCCACATGTTTTATTTGTTCCCATTGTTCTAAATGTTGTCTCATAGAGTCTGTGTCCTGTATCTCCTCCAAACAGGTGTATATTTATTGGTCTGATGTTGTTTTAATATTGTGTATATGTATATTTATGTATTTAAAACCATCATGATAAAAAATCAGTAATATATTTATTAGTGCAATTTAAGCAATCATGATTAAGTAATATATTCTATTAACTCTCACAAGTCCCCACATGTCCATCAAGTGGTAAAACGTTATATTGTGCATCTCTATCTACCCCATGACCTTTTGACCCCTGTATTATATTTTAAAGACTGAAATTGTTGTTACTAAACAGATTACTTTTTCTTGAGTTAATTAAATGTACAAAATCAATGTAATTAGCAAAACAGGGCCACAACACCAAGGGTTCACCGTGTCAGGGCTGGGGCGCCGAGGGCCCACCACCCAAGGGCTGCAAAATCAAGGTGCACGCCAACCAGGTGCACCCCAATCAGGTGTTCTCCTGCCAGGGGTATTCGCCCAAGGTCTACCATCTCTAGGTGTAAGGTTTGAGGTGGGTGAATTCATTAGGTCTACCATCTCTAGGTGTAAGGTTTGAGGTGGGTGAATTCATTAGGTCTATCAACTCTAGGTGTCAGGTTTGAGGTGGGTGAATTCATTAGGTCTACCATCTCTAGGTGTAAGGTTTGAGGTGGGTGAATTCATTAGGTCTATCAACTCTAGGTGTCAGGTTTGGGGTGGGTGAATCCATTAGGTCCACTAAATCTAGGTGTAAGATTTGGGATGATAAGTTTCGTCAATTCCAGTGGCTTTAGGTGTTAGGTGTATGGGGGTGTACACCATAAAATAGGGTGTCTTTAGGTGTCAGGTGTGATGGGTTACATGCATAACATTTTGGGACTTAAGATTTAGGAGGAGAATGGGTACACGATTAATAATCAGGGTGTTACTTGGGGCCTGCTGGGTCATGCCAGCAGACACACCTGAACTCCATAAGAATTCTTATCATTATTGTGTGATTTTAAAGATAAGAGACACAGACTCTAAGGTCTCCAACACACTGACCAAAAGAAAAAAAAGGAAAAACCAGACTTAGAAGAAAAATAACCATAAAAATGATTAAAATAGAAAGATGGACAGTAAGGTTACGCTTCGTTGAGGCCTCTGGGGTAGAGAGAGTCCAATTTTTTAATCCAGACCCTCTCCGCCCTGAGCCTCTCCGAGAGCGTCCAAAAGGGGTTCGACTCCAATCCTGAAACTCTGAGGGCATCTAGGCCATGTATTAAAAAGTGTCTAACTACATATCGTCTCTTTTCAATTTTATTACGAATGTTATACGAATGCTGATAGATTCTAAGTAACAATTGGTTCTTTGTCTGCCCCACATATTGTTTGTGGCATTTGGAACAAGATATGAGATAGACACAGTTTGAGACATGTGCTGACATGTTTCTCTGCACTTGGAAGAGTTGTTTGTTGGTTTTATTCTGGACCATTCTTTTGCCCACAAAGTGCTTATAAACCCCAGATTTACTCACTTTACAGGATGTTGTGATTTTACTAGAAACCAAGGTATCCAATAAGTTCTTGTTTCGTTTGTAAGCCGCTATCGGTCTATGTTTGGTCAGAAATTTAGTTGGTTCCATGAATTTGGTGAAATTTTCCTTGGTTGCTCTATTTAATTGAGTACTTTGTTGTGAATAGAAGGAAACTAATGGTATGATTTTGTTTCTAATCTGTGTTTCCTTGGTTGGATTAGTCACAAAGTTAGTGAAGGCCCTAAGCACACTCCTCAAATAGCTTCTCGAGTACCCTCGCTTCTTCAAAGCTTTAAAGAGGATTCCTACAGCAATCTTAAACTCAGATGTTTGTGAGCATATTCTATGAAAGCGAAGAAGCTGTGATTTAAGAATTCCTTTAAAAGTATGCTTAGGGTGGTAACTGGCTCTGTGTAATAATGAGTGAGTGTCTGTGGGCTTAAAATACACTTTGTAGTCCAACTGATTGGTCATTTCAAATTTGGGTCCTTTGTAGGTGATGACATCAAGAAAGTTAACTGAATTTTCATCAATTTCGTATTTTATCCTGATGGATTTTTGATGACGGTTCAGATGATCAGCAAATTCAATAAACTCCTCCTTACCGTATGTCCAGATGCCCCAGATGTCATCCAAAAATCTAAAATACGAGAAGGGCTGGAGATGAAAAGAGGACACCGCAGTTTGTTCCCAATGGGCCATATAGATATTGGCGTAAGAAGGGGCGAACTTCTTGCCCATGGCCGTCCCCTTAGTTTGTAAATAAAATTTAGAGCCAAATTCAAAATCGTTTTTAGTCAAATTAATTTCTAGTAGTTTTAAAATAAAATCATCTGGTCTTTTCACGTCAGGATATTTGTTCATGCAATCTCTCACGGCAGCCATACCGACTCCGGTCTCTATATTGGTGTACAAACTGTCGATGTCCATGGTGAAGAGAAATGAATTAGATGGGAGAATAAGATTTTTTGTTTTAGAGATAAAATCATAGGTGTCTTTTAGGTAACTACCATGACGTTGCGAAATGGGACTAAGGAAATACTCAATATATTCTGCTGTAAAATAAGTCTCACTGTCGCAATCCGACACGATAGGCCTCCCAGGAGGTATTTTATGTGGTGTACTCCACTTTTCTGGTTCTTTGTGTATTTTTGGTAACAAATAAAATCTTCTTGGTCTCGGTGTACCAGAACCAGACAAGTAATCTCTCTGTTTCCCACTAATTATCTTTTTCTCATACATCTCATTTAAAATTTCTCGTACTTCCAGTATGGTTTTTGGATAAATTGGTTCTGTGAGAGAGCAATAGTGCTCTGTCACAGAAAGTTGCCTTTTTCCTTCCCAAAGATAATCTGTTTTACTCATGATGACGACTGCATTACCCTTGTCAGCTGGTTTGATAACGATGTCACAATTGTTTTTAAGTTCATGAATTGCTTTTCTCTCACTTTTACTCAAATTCTGTCTTTCTAGAAGGCCCCAATTCAGGTGTTGATACGCATACCGATCTGCTCTAATTAGAGAAACCACCTGGGGTGGCAAACTAGACAAGGCAGGTGTCCAATCAGAATTATGAGTAAAAGGAGTTCTTTTTTTCTCACTTTTTTTGCCTTCAAAAAAGGCGTCTAATTTAATACGCCTATGATAGGCCTGTAGGCTCTGCAATAATTCTAATTTTTGTGTTTTGACGTTATCGGGGACCATAACAAAGGAAAGGCCTTTCTTCAAGATCGCCCGCTGTCCAGTTGTCAAGACGAGCGGGGACAAATTTACGATAAGTTTTTCTTGACTACCTATTGGGTTGACGGCGTCGGCAAGTTTAGCGACCGAACCCAATGTTCTAACATGTATCTGCCCGTTGCAGCTGTCCAGTGCAAGTTATCGCTTTCGACCTGAAACTGGGCAACGGGCAACAATTGGAGAAAGTTGAGACTGTCCTTGATGTACTTGTTTATGTCCTCAAGGTATCTTTGTTCATCAATCGGAAGCAAGTCACAATAATTGATCATCGGAACTACGATCTCGGTATGCGGTAATCGGGTTCTGGCTACTCTGTAAGCCCTCTGTATCTCTTTGTTCGTTGAAGTAAAACATCTCTGAGATCGGTTATTTAATCCAAACGACAACAACAACACTTCCGGTTCCATCGCGATTGTGGCTTTTTCTATGAGATTGCCCGCGTGTTGGAACTTCGCGCCCGGGAAGCTGTCTATTTGAAGATCAGAGATGTTGAAGGCCGGGATCCTGGAAACGTTAGAATCCCCGATTATCACATACCTTTTCTTTAGGTTCAGGCTCCAGTCAATTTGTTTACGGTCTGTGTTTATGTGACGGTATGGTCTGCCGACCGATTTTGGTGTCGGTGGAGCTATTATTGTGATTTGCTTCTGAGGTGTTTGTTCTATCTGCAGTGATTGGGTTGTGCGTTCCTCTTCTATGGGTCGCATAACAATCTTCTGTCCCTCTTCCTTTTCCACCACCTTTGTGGGTGTGATACGTGCTAAAGAGCTAACAGAATACTCAGAAATTTGATAGTCCAGAGAATCATCAGAAGAAAAAAGAGGAAGGCTCTGAATTCTAGAAGAAGAAGAAGAAGAAGAAGGGAGTGACTTTTTAGTCTCTTCAACCTTAGATGTGCTGGGAACAACGTTAGACGTGCTCGGACCAGCCTCAGTATGTGTACGTTTTGGTTCTTCTGAAACGACAATTTTTTCGTCTCTTTTCAAAATTCCTTCCTGAACCAAAATGTCAGTAATCTCCTTATAACGTTTCAGCTGTTCCTCATTAAAATCCTCCGTAAATGTCCTTTTCGTAACCTCTTGTGTATCAGTAACCTCTGTGGCCATGTCTGTGGCCAGATCTTGAGGTTCCTGATCCACATCAATCTCCTCTGCAAGAATTCTGCGTCTTGCACGTTGCAGTGGAGATCTTTGAGGTAAGGCTGGGGTGGGCTGTATGCCCGGTTTGGGCACCAGAGGGGGAAACTCCTGATCAAACGACCAGTCAGACCTATTAGGTGGGGGACTGGATGGAGTTCTTACATCCTCCCACCTTCTAGGTGATGTCTGTACCTCTACATGTATGTGAGAAGTATCTTTTTTGGGTCTGACAACCAAAGGTGCGTGTGTGTGCATGTCTGGTTCGACCAAGAGAGCTTTGGGAGGTTCTATTTTGGTAGCTTGTCTCTGATCTTTCTCCTGTTGTTTTCTATCGTACTCGTTACAAGTCTCTGCCGTGAATAGAGCCTCGGCTCTCTCAAAAACTTCAGAGTTAATTCTCCTCCCAAAGTTCTTTGTGGCCCAATTGGTGGCCGTCTGAAAGGCTTGGAACCAATGGGCTTGGTCTGTACGCTCTTTTAGTTCCACCAGCGTACTATCAATCAGTTTCTCGTAGTGTTCCTCCAAAATGACCTGAGCATTTGTTGACCATTTTTGTGCATTGTCCTCTAACAACTTTTTCACCGTGTCGTTAGGCATTGCTGGTTTAATGGAATTGGTCAACAATTTAGTCAGTCTTTTGAAGGTCACTGGACTGTTGTTAGTTACTTTGGTTGTGACCTTCTCTAGGTGATGGACCAGCCTTATCAAATCATACATAAGTTTCATGGCCGTCCTCAACCTGGGTGAAGCTGGAGTGTAATTTGATTTAATGTTAGTTTGTTCTTGAAAATATCTCTGAGGTCCCCCCCTATCTTTCTGTCTTTTCTTGGGGAACGGACGGTAAACTCTATCCCTTTGTCTTTCCACTCTCTCGGGTGGTTGTTCGGTTCTGATGTCTCTGCCAGCTTGGTAAGCATCCGAGATTGTGTTATGTCCCCTGTTGGAAGAGGAGTGGGAGGATTCGATATGTGTGTCTCTTTGACTATATGTATGGGGACGGGCAGATTGTAAATTGCGTCTCTCATCTTCTTCTTCTTGAACATACGAGTCACATTCGATTTCATCCTCCCCATAGAATTCTCCTCCTCTCTCTTCCATCATGAATCGACTGCGCACCCTCTTCTTGTTTTTTCTCTTGGGTTTTCTTTTTGGAAAATCATCTTCAAAATGGTCATAAGAGAGTGGTGCGTGTGAATTTTGTCTGGGCAAAGATCTGATTTTTCTATCGTCTAAAGCCTCTCTGTATGTTTGTTGTCTTTTGTATTTAGAATTTACAAACTCTCGGTTGTCAGGAAAATAATCGATCTGTTTGTTTGGAAAATATCTGTTTTCCCTTATTTCCCCCCTTGAGTTTGTCCTACGAGTTTCTCTGCCTCGTGGAATTGTGTCATTTTCATAAGACCATTTGTTTGTCTGAGTGGTGTAATTATTTGGATCATAATAACGATAATCAATTTGATAATCGTCATTATTCCAGCGGTCATGTCGGTGAGCCCGTACACGGGCTGTTTGTTTATGATTAGCGTCGTACGAGAGACGTGGACGGTTATTCTCGTCGCGGAAAAAGGATTCCCCTCTCTCCCTCCATCCCTCCCGACGTGGGCTAGTAGCACGTAGACGTGCTGTTGGGTTTCTTGAGGTGTAACGCGGTTCTTCGTCAGATGGAAAAGACGCGAATCTCACGCGCAGCCTCGGTGTTTGTCTGTATCTCTCTCCTACTCTCGCCATTACAGTGTTTCTTTGTTACAAAGTGAATGGATTCTTCGAAATAACGACGTTAATTGCAAATCGCGACGTTTCGAAGTATACAACTTCTTCTTCAGGCTATTGCTGTAACGTCGTCAGGCTAGAATGTATCAGATGTAAGCTAGAGTAACTGCTATCTCGAGTGCAAGTGAGCAAATGACTGTCTGTGTCCGCCTCTCTGTTACGCTGTCACAGAGGGCGGCGGCTTCTGACGTCATCCTCATTCAGAGCACATATACAGTCAATTTAATGAAGAAAACTCGCAAATAAAACATGAAAATGATCAGCTTTGGGTCAAACAATCCTCCCATTGTTTCTCAAAGACTTTTATCTGTCCCCCCATCCTTTCCTAACCCTGTAGGATTTTGTTTATCGTGTTTTTGACGCCAAAGTAATGTTTGTTTGTAAATAACTCGCGAGCTCCTTCATCAAAACACTCCAGACTTCCAAATATTGTAAGATAACAAATATAAGAATTTTTTGAAGTGCATTTGGCGTCGAACCAACAAAGTTTCCCTTTTGGAAAACACTAAAAAGTGTCCTAGAATTTCTTGCTGCGTCACAGCATATGCAAATCAATCAATCCTTGTCTGTCCATTATAAATAAATATAAATAGTTGAAAATCCATCGTGAAATCATGATCTTATAACAAATATGCCTTAAAACAGACAAAAAGTGAATGAATATTTAAGTTTAAGGCATATTTAAGAGTATTTCAATTCACTGATGTTTCAATGTGGTGTTATTCAATGTCTTCTGTGTATTAAATTATAATAGTCAGTATGAATGTGGAGTTAAATACTGTAGAAGATTGCTGATGTTAAGAAATCCTTCTCAAAGTGGTCCTGAAGTGCCAAGACGTGGCTCTGGCTTGAGTTAGGTATCTAAGAATCCAGAAATCAGAACAGGTCTGATCTCGGTTAGGCACTGGCACACATTTCAAAGGCCCGCTTCAGTCCCAACTCCAAAAAAGAACCCCCTCCAACAGCACCTCCACATGTTTTATTTGTTCCCATTGTTCTAAATGTTGTCTCATAGAGTCTGTGTCCTGTATCTCCTCCAAACAGGTGTATATTTATTGGTCTGATGTTGTTTTAATATTGTGTATATGTATATTTATGTATTTAAAACCATCATGATAAAAAATCAGTAATATATTTATTAGTGCAATTTAAGCAATCATGATTAAGTAATATATTCTATTAACTCTCACAAGTCCCCACATGTCCATCAAGTGGTAAAACGTTATATTGTGCATCTCTATCTACCCCATGACCTTTTGACCCCTGTATTATATTTTAAAGACTGAAATTGTTGTTACTAAACAGATTACTTTTTCTTGAGTTAATTAAATGTACAAAATCAATGTAATTAGCAAAACAGGGCCACAACACCAAGGGTTCACCGTGTCAGGGCTGGGGCGCCGAGGGCCCACCACCCAAGGGCTGCAAAATCAAGGTGCACGCCAACCAGGTGCACCCCAATCAGGTGTTCTCCTGCCAGGGGTATTCGCCCAAGGTCTACCATCTCTAGGTGTAAGGTTTGAGGTGGGTGAATTCATTAGGTCTACCATCTCTAGGTGTAAGGTTTGAGGTGGGTGAATTCATTAGGTCTATCAACTCTAGGTGTCAGGTTTGGGGTGGGTGAATCCATTAGGTCCACTAAATCTAGGTGTAAGATTTGGGATGATAAGTTTCGTCAATTCCAGTGGCTTTAGGTGTTAGGTGTATGGGGGTGTACACCATAAAATAGGGTGTCTTTAGGTGTCAGGTGTGATGGGTTACATGCATAACATTTTGGGACTTAAGATTTAGGAGGAGAATGGGTACACGATTAATAATCAGGGTGTTACTTGGGGCCTGCTGGGTCATGCCAGCAGACACACCTGAACTCCATAAGAATTCTTATCATTATTGTGTGATTTTAAAGATAAGAGACACAGACTCTAAGGTCTCCAACACACTGACCAAAAGAAAAAAAAGGAAAAACCAGACTTAGAAGAAAAATAACCATAAAAATGATTAAAATAGAAAGATGGACAGTAAGGTTACGCTTCGTTGAGGCCTCTGGGGTAGAGAGAGTCCAATTTTTTAATCCAGACCCTCTCCGCCCTGAGCCTCTCCGAGAGCGTCCAAAAGGGGTTCGACTCCAATCCTGAAACTCTGAGGGCATCTAGGCCATGTATTAAAAAGTGTCTAACTACATATCGTCTCTTTTCAATTTTATTACGAATGTTATACGAATGCTGATAGATTCTAAGTAACAATTGGTTCTTTGTCTGCCCCACATATTGTTTGTGGCATTTGGAACAAGATATGAGATAGACACAGTTTGAGACATGTGCTGACATGTTTCTCTGCACTTGGAAGAGTTGTTTGTTGGTTTTATTCTGGACCATTCTTTTGCCCACAAAGTGCTTATAAACCCCAGATTTACTCACTTTACAGGATGTTGTGATTTTACTAGAAACCAAGGTATCCAATAAGTTCTTGTTTCGTTTGTAAGCCGCTATCGGTCTATGTTTGGTCAGAAATTTAGTTGGTTCCATGAATTTGGTGAAATTTTCCTTGGTTGCTCTATTTAATTGAGTACTTTGTTGTGAATAGAAGGAAACTAATGGTATGATTTTGTTTCTAATCTGTGTTTCCTTGGTTGGATTAGTCACAAAGTTAGTGAAGGCCCTAAGCACACTCCTCAAATAGCTTCTCGAGTACCCTCGCTTCTTCAAAGCTTTAAAGAGGATTCCTACAGCAATCTTAAACTCAGATGTTTGTGAGCATATTCTATGAAAGCGAAGAAGCTGTGATTTAAGAATTCCTTTAAAAGTATGCTTAGGGTGGTAACTGGCTCTGTGTAATAATGAGTGAGTGTCTGTGGGCTTAAAATACACTTTGTAGTCCAACTGATTGGTCATTTCAAATTTGGGTCCTTTGTAGGTGATGACATCAAGAAAGTTAACTGAATTTTCATCAATTTCGTATTTTATCCTGATGGATTTTTGATGACGGTTCAGATGATCAGCAAATTCAATAAACTCCTCCTTACCGTATGTCCAGATGCCCCAGATGTCATCCAAAAATCTAAAATACGAGAAGGGCTGGAGATGAAAAGAGGACACCGCAGTTTGTTCCCAATGGGCCATATAGATATTGGCGTAAGAAGGGGCGAACTTCTTGCCCATGGCCGTCCCCTTAGTTTGTAAATAAAATTTAGAGCCAAATTCAAAATCGTTTTTAGTCAAATTAATTTCTAGTAGTTTTAAAATAAAATCATCTGGTCTTTTCACGTCAGGATATTTGTTCATGCAATCTCTCACGGCAGCCATACCGACTCCGGTCTCTATATTGGTGTACAAACTGTCGATGTCCATGGTGAAGAGAAATGAATTAGATGGGAGAATAAGATTTTTTGTTTTAGAGATAAAATCATAGGTGTCTTTTAGGTAACTACCATGACGTTGCGAAATGGGACTAAGGAAATACTCAATATATTCTGCTGTAAAATAAGTCTCACTGTCGCAATCCGACACGATAGGCCTCCCAGGAGGTATTTTATGTGGTGTACTCCACTTTTCTGGTTCTTTGTGTATTTTTGGTAACAAATAAAATCTTCTTGGTCTCGGTGTACCAGAACCAGACAAGTAATCTCTCTGTTTCCCACTAATTATCTTTTTCTCATACATCTCATTTAAAATTTCTCGTACTTCCAGTATGGTTTTTGGATAAATTGGTTCTGTGAGAGAGCAATAGTGCTCTGTCACAGAAAGTTGCCTTTTTCCTTCCCAAAGATAATCTGTTTTACTCATGATGACGACTGCATTACCCTTGTCAGCTGGTTTGATAACGATGTCACAATTGTTTTTAAGTTCATGAATTGCTTTTCTCTCACTTTTACTCAAATTCTGTCTTTCTAGAAGGCCCCAATTCAGGTGTTGATACGCATACCGATCTGCTCTAATTAGAGAAACCACCTGGGGTGGCAAACTAGACAAGGCAGGTGTCCAATCAGAATTATGAGTAAAAGGAGTTCTTTTTTTCTCACTTTTTTTGCCTTCAAAAAAGGCGTCTAATTTAATACGCCTATGATAGGCCTGTAGGCTCTGCAATAATTCTAATTTTTGTGTTTTGACGTTATCGGGGACCATAACAAAGGAAAGGCCTTTCTTCAAGATCGCCCGCTGTCCAGTTGTCAAGACGAGCGGGGACAAATTTACGATAAGTTTTTCTTGACTACCTATTGGGTTGACGGCGTCGGCAAGTTTAGCGACCGAACCCAATGTTCTAACATGTATCTGCCCGTTGCAGCTGTCCAGTGCAAGTTATCGCTTTCGACCTGAAACTGGGCAACGGGCAACAATTGGAGAAAGTTGAGACTGTCCTTGATGTACTTGTTTATGTCCTCAAGGTATCTTTGTTCATCAATCGGAAGCAAGTCACAATAATTGATCATCGGAACTACGATCTCGGTATGCGGTAATCGGGTTCTGGCTACTCTGTAAGCCCTCTGTATCTCTTTGTTCGTTGAAGTAAAACATCTCTGAGATCGGTTATTTAATCCAAACGACAACAACAACACTTCCGGTTCCATCGCGATTGTGGCTTTTTCTATGAGATTGCCCGCGTGTTGGAACTTCGCGCCCGGGAAGCTGTCTATTTGAAGATCAGAGATGTTGAAGGCCGGGATCCTGGAAACGTTAGAATCCCCGATTATCACATACCTTTTCTTTAGGTTCAGGCTCCAGTCAATTTGTTTACGGTCTGTGTTTATGTGACGGTATGGTCTGCCGACCGATTTTGGTGTCGGTGGAGCTATTATTGTGATTTGCTTCTGAGGTGTTTGTTCTATCTGCAGTGATTGGGTTGTGCGTTCCTCTTCTATGGGTCGCATAACAATCTTCTGTCCCTCTTCCTTTTCCACCACCTTTGTGGGTGTGATACGTGCTAAAGAGCTAACAGAATACTCAGAAATTTGATAGTCCAGAGAATCATCAGAAGAAAAAAGAGGAAGGCTCTGAATTCTAGAAGAAGAAGAAGAAGAAGAAGGGAGTGACTTTTTAGTCTCTTCAACCTTAGATGTGCTGGGAACAACGTTAGACGTGCTCGGACCAGCCTCAGTATGTGTACGTTTTGGTTCTTCTGAAACGACAATTTTTTCGTCTCTTTTCAAAATTCCTTCCTGAACCAAAATGTCAGTAATCTCCTTATAACGTTTCAGCTGTTCCTCATTAAAATCCTCCGTAAATGTCCTTTTCGTAACCTCTTGTGTATCAGTAACCTCTGTGGCCATGTCTGTGGCCAGATCTTGAGGTTCCTGATCCACATCAATCTCCTCTGCAAGAATTCTGCGTCTTGCACGTTGCAGTGGAGATCTTTGAGGTAAGGCTGGGGTGGGCTGTATGCCCGGTTTGGGCACCAGAGGGGGAAACTCCTGATCAAACGACCAGTCAGACCTATTAGGTGGGGGACTGGATGGAGTTCTTACATCCTCCCACCTTCTAGGTGATGTCTGTACCTCTACATGTATGTGAGAAGTATCTTTTTTGGGTCTGACAACCAAAGGTGCGTGTGTGTGCATGTCTGGTTCGACCAAGAGAGCTTTGGGAGGTTCTATTTTGGTAGCTTGTCTCTGATCTTTCTCCTGTTGTTTTCTATCGTACTCGTTACAAGTCTCTGCCGTGAATAGAGCCTCGGCTCTCTCAAAAACTTCAGAGTTAATTCTCCTCCCAAAGTTCTTTGTGGCCCAATTGGTGGCCGTCTGAAAGGCTTGGAACCAATGGGCTTGGTCTGTACGCTCTTTTAGTTCCACCAGCGTACTATCAATCAGTTTCTCGTAGTGTTCCTCCAAAATGACCTGAGCATTTGTTGACCATTTTTGTGCATTGTCCTCTAACAACTTTTTCACCGTGTCGTTAGGCATTGCTGGTTTAATGGAATTGGTCAACAATTTAGTCAGTCTTTTGAAGGTCACTGGACTGTTGTTAGTTACTTTGGTTGTGACCTTCTCTAGGTGATGGACCAGCCTTATCAAATCATACATAAGTTTCATGGCCGTCCTCAACCTGGGTGAAGCTGGAGTGTAATTTGATTTAATGTTAGTTTGTTCTTGAAAATATCTCTGAGGTCCCCCCCTATCTTTCTGTCTTTTCTTGGGGAACGGACGGTAAACTCTATCCCTTTGTCTTTCCACTCTCTCGGGTGGTTGTTCGGTTCTGATGTCTCTGCCAGCTTGGTAAGCATCCGAGATTGTGTTATGTCCCCTGTTGGAAGAGGAGTGGGAGGATTCGATATGTGTGTCTCTTTGACTATATGTATGGGGACGGGCAGATTGTAAATTGCGTCTCTCATCTTCTTCTTCTTGAACATACGAGTCACATTCGATTTCATCCTCCCCATAGAATTCTCCTCCTCTCTCTTCCATCATGAATCGACTGCGCACCCTCTTCTTGTTTTTTCTCTTGGGTTTTCTTTTTGGAAAATCATCTTCAAAATGGTCATAAGAGAGTGGTGCGTGTGAATTTTGTCTGGGCAAAGATCTGATTTTTCTATCGTCTAAAGCCTCTCTGTATGTTTGTTGTCTTTTGTATTTAGAATTTACAAACTCTCGGTTGTCAGGAAAATAATCGATCTGTTTGTTTGGAAAATATCTGTTTTCCCTTATTTCCCCCCTTGAGTTTGTCCTACGAGTTTCTCTGCCTCGTGGAATTGTGTCATTTTCATAAGACCATTTGTTTGTCTGAGTGGTGTAATTATTTGGATCATAATAACGATAATCAATTTGATAATCGTCATTATTCCAGCGGTCATGTCGGTGAGCCCGTACACGGGCTGTTTGTTTATGATTAGCGTCGTACGAGAGACGTGGACGGTTATTCTCGTCGCGGAAAAAGGATTCCCCTCTCTCCCTCCATCCCTCCCGACGTGGGCTAGTAGCACGTAGACGTGCTGTTGGGTTTCTTGAGGTGTAACGCGGTTCTTCGTCAGATGGAAAAGACGCGAATCTCACGCGCAGCCTCGGTGTTTGTCTGTATCTCTCTCCTACTCTCGCCATTACAGTGTTTCTTTGTTACAAAGTGAATGGATTCTTCGAAATAACGACGTTAATTGCAAATCGCGACGTTTCGAAGTATACAACTTCTTCTTCAGGCTATTGCTGTAACGTCGTCAGGCTAGAATGTATCAGATGTAAGCTAGAGTAACTGCTATCTCGAGTGCAAGTGAGCAAATGACTGTCTGTGTCCGCCTCTCTGTTACGCTGTCACAGAGGGCGGCGGCTTCTGACGTCATCCTCATTCAGAGCACATATACAGTCAATTTAATGAAGAAAACTCGCAAATAAAACATGAAAATGATCAGCTTTGGGTCAAACAATCCTCCCATTGTTTCTCAAAGACTTTTATCTGTCCCCCCATCCTTTCCTAACCCTGTAGGATTTTGTTTATCGTGTTTTTGACGCCAAAGTAATGTTTGTTTGTAAATAACTCGCGAGCTCCTTCATCAAAACACTCCAGACTTCCAAATATTGTAAGATAACAAATATAAGAATTTTTTGAAGTGCATTTGGCGTCGAACCAACAAAGTTTCCCTTTTGGAAAACACTAAAAAGTGTCCTAGAATTTCTTGCTGCGTCACAGCATATGCAAATCAATCAATCCTTGTCTGTCCATTATAAATAAATATAAATAGTTGAAAATCCATCGTGAAATCATGATCTTATAACAAATATGCCTTAAAACAGACAAAAAGTGAATGAATATTTAAGTTTAAGGCATATTTAAGAGTATTTCAATTCACTGATGTTTCAATGTGGTGTTATTCAATGTCTTCTGTGTATTAAATTATAATAGTCAGTATGAATGTGGAGTTAAATACTGTAGAAGATTGCTGATGTTAAGAAATCCTTCTCAAAGTGGTCCTGAAGTGCCAAGACGTGGCTCTGGCTTGAGTTAGGTATCTAAGAATCCAGAAATCAGAACAGGTCTGATCTCGGTTAGGCACTGGCACACATTTCAAAGGCCCGCTTCAGTCCCAACTCCAAAAAAGAACCCCCTCCAACAGCACCTCCACATGTTTTATTTGTTCCCATTGTTCTAAATGTTGTCTCATAGAGTCTGTGTCCTGTATCTCCTCCAAACAGGTGTATATTTATTGGTCTGATGTTGTTTTAATATTGTGTATATGTATATTTATGTATTTAAAACCATCATGATAAAAAATCAGTAATATATTTATTAGTGCAATTTAAGCAATCATGATTAAGTAATATATTCTATTAACTCTCACAAGTCCCCACATGTCCATCAAGTGGTAAAACGTTATATTGTGCATCTCTATCTACCCCATGACCTTTTGACCCCTGTATTATATTTTAAAGACTGAAATTGTTGTTACTAAACAGATTACTTTTTCTTGAGTTAATTAAATGTACAAAATCAATGTAATTAGCAAAACAGGGCCACAACACCAAGGGTTCACCGTGTCAGGGCTGGGGCGCCGAGGGCCCACCACCCAAGGGCTGCAAAATCAAGGTGCACGCCAACCAGGTGCACCCCAATCAGGTGTTCTCCTGCCAGGGGTATTCGCCCAAGGTCTACCATCTCTAGGTGTAAGGTTTGAGGTGGGTGAATTCATTAGGTCTACCATCTCTAGGTGTAAGGTTTGAGGTGGGTGAATTCATTAGGTCTATCAACTCTAGGTGTCAGGTTTGGGGTGGGTGAATCCATTAGGTCCACTAAATCTAGGTGTAAGATTTGGGATGATAAGTTTCGTCAATTCCAGTGGCTTTAGGTGTTAGGTGTATGGGGGTGTACACCATAAAATAGGGTGTCTTTAGGTGTCAGGTGTGATGGGTTACATGCATAACATTTTGGGACTTAAGATTTAGGAGGAGAATGGGTACACGATTAATAATCAGGGTGTTACTTGGGGCCTGCTGGGTCATGCCAGCAGACACACCTGAACTCCATAAGAATTCTTATCATTATTGTGTGATTTTAAAGATAAGAGACACAGACTCTAAGGTCTCCAACACACTGACCAAAAGAAAAAAAAGGAAAAACCAGACTTAGAAGAAAAATAACCATAAAAATGATTAAAATAGAAAGATGGACAGTAAGGTTACGCTTCGTTGAGGCCTCTGGGGTAGAGAGAGTCCAATTTTTTAATCCAGACCCTCTCCGCCCTGAGCCTCTCCGAGAGCGTCCAAAAGGGGTTCGACTCCAATCCTGAAACTCTGAGGGCATCTAGGCCATGTATTAAAAAGTGTCTAACTACATATCGTCTCTTTTCAATTTTATTACGAATGTTATACGAATGCTGATAGATTCTAAGTAACAATTGGTTCTTTGTCTGCCCCACATATTGTTTGTGGCATTTGGAACAAGATATGAGATAGACACAGTTTGAGACATGTGCTGACATGTTTCTCTGCACTTGGAAGAGTTGTTTGTTGGTTTTATTCTGGACCATTCTTTTGCCCACAAAGTGCTTATAAACCCCAGATTTACTCACTTTACAGGATGTTGTGATTTTACTAGAAACCAAGGTATCCAATAAGTTCTTGTTTCGTTTGTAAGCCGCTATCGGTCTATGTTTGGTCAGAAATTTAGTTGGTTCCATGAATTTGGTGAAATTTTCCTTGGTTGCTCTATTTAATTGAGTACTTTGTTGTGAATAGAAGGAAACTAATGGTATGATTTTGTTTCTAATCTGTGTTTCCTTGGTTGGATTAGTCACAAAGTTAGTGAAGGCCCTAAGCACACTCCTCAAATAGCTTCTCGAGTACCCTCGCTTCTTCAAAGCTTTAAAGAGGATTCCTACAGCAATCTTAAACTCAGATGTTTGTGAGCATATTCTATGAAAGCGAAGAAGCTGTGATTTAAGAATTCCTTTAAAAGTATGCTTAGGGTGGTAACTGGCTCTGTGTAATAATGAGTGAGTGTCTGTGGGCTTAAAATACACTTTGTAGTCCAACTGATTGGTCATTTCAAATTTGGGTCCTTTGTAGGTGATGACATCAAGAAAGTTAACTGAATTTTCATCAATTTCGTATTTTATCCTGATGGATTTTTGATGACGGTTCAGATGATCAGCAAATTCAATAAACTCCTCCTTACCGTATGTCCAGATGCCCCAGATGTCATCCAAAAATCTAAAATACGAGAAGGGCTGGAGATGAAAAGAGGACACCGCAGTTTGTTCCCAATGGGCCATATAGATATTGGCGTAAGAAGGGGCGAACTTCTTGCCCATGGCCGTCCCCTTAGTTTGTAAATAAAATTTAGAGCCAAATTCAAAATCGTTTTTAGTCAAATTAATTTCTAGTAGTTTTAAAATAAAATCATCTGGTCTTTTCACGTCAGGATATTTGTTCATGCAATCTCTCACGGCAGCCATACCGACTCCGGTCTCTATATTGGTGTACAAACTGTCGATGTCCATGGTGAAGAGAAATGAATTAGATGGGAGAATAAGATTTTTTGTTTTAGAGATAAAATCATAGGTGTCTTTTAGGTAACTACCATGACGTTGCGAAATGGGACTAAGGAAATACTCAATATATTCTGCTGTAAAATAAGTCTCACTGTCGCAATCCGACACGATAGGCCTCCCAGGAGGTATTTTATGTGGTGTACTCCACTTTTCTGGTTCTTTGTGTATTTTTGGTAACAAATAAAATCTTCTTGGTCTCGGTGTACCAGAACCAGACAAGTAATCTCTCTGTTTCCCACTAATTATCTTTTTCTCATACATCTCATTTAAAATTTCTCGTACTTCCAGTATGGTTTTTGGATAAATTGGTTCTGTGAGAGAGCAATAGTGCTCTGTCACAGAAAGTTGCCTTTTTCCTTCCCAAAGATAATCTGTTTTACTCATGATGACGACTGCATTACCCTTGTCAGCTGGTTTGATAACGATGTCACAATTGTTTTTAAGTTCATGAATTGCTTTTCTCTCACTTTTACTCAAATTCTGTCTTTCTAGAAGGCCCCAATTCAGGTGTTGATACGCATACCGATCTGCTCTAATTAGAGAAACCACCTGGGGTGGCAAACTAGACAAGGCAGGTGTCCAATCAGAATTATGAGTAAAAGGAGTTCTTTTTTTCTCACTTTTTTTGCCTTCAAAAAAGGCGTCTAATTTAATACGCCTATGATAGGCCTGTAGGCTCTGCAATAATTCTAATTTTTGTGTTTTGACGTTATCGGGGACCATAACAAAGGAAAGGCCTTTCTTCAAGATCGCCCGCTGTCCAGTTGTCAAGACGAGCGGGGACAAATTTACGATAAGTTTTTCTTGACTACCTATTGGGTTGACGGCGTCGGCAAGTTTAGCGACCGAACCCAATGTTCTAACATGTATCTGCCCGTTGCAGCTGTCCAGTGCAAGTTATCGCTTTCGACCTGAAACTGGGCAACGGGCAACAATTGGAGAAAGTTGAGACTGTCCTTGATGTACTTGTTTATGTCCTCAAGGTATCTTTGTTCATCAATCGGAAGCAAGTCACAATAATTGATCATCGGAACTACGATCTCGGTATGCGGTAATCGGGTTCTGGCTACTCTGTAAGCCCTCTGTATCTCTTTGTTCGTTGAAGTAAAACATCTCTGAGATCGGTTATTTAATCCAAACGACAACAACAACACTTCCGGTTCCATCGCGATTGTGGCTTTTTCTATGAGATTGCCCGCGTGTTGGAACTTCGCGCCCGGGAAGCTGTCTATTTGAAGATCAGAGATGTTGAAGGCCGGGATCCTGGAAACGTTAGAATCCCCGATTATCACATACCTTTTCTTTAGGTTCAGGCTCCAGTCAATTTGTTTACGGTCTGTGTTTATGTGACGGTATGGTCTGCCGACCGATTTTGGTGTCGGTGGAGCTATTATTGTGATTTGCTTCTGAGGTGTTTGTTCTATCTGCAGTGATTGGGTTGTGCGTTCCTCTTCTATGGGTCGCATAACAATCTTCTGTCCCTCTTCCTTTTCCACCACCTTTGTGGGTGTGATACGTGCTAAAGAGCTAACAGAATACTCAGAAATTTGATAGTCCAGAGAATCATCAGAAGAAAAAAGAGGAAGGCTCTGAATTCTAGAAGAAGAAGAAGAAGAAGAAGGGAGTGACTTTTTAGTCTCTTCAACCTTAGATGTGCTGGGAACAACGTTAGACGTGCTCGGACCAGCCTCAGTATGTGTACGTTTTGGTTCTTCTGAAACGACAATTTTTTCGTCTCTTTTCAAAATTCCTTCCTGAACCAAAATGTCAGTAATCTCCTTATAACGTTTCAGCTGTTCCTCATTAAAATCCTCCGTAAATGTCCTTTTCGTAACCTCTTGTGTATCAGTAACCTCTGTGGCCATGTCTGTGGCCAGATCTTGAGGTTCCTGATCCACATCAATCTCCTCTGCAAGAATTCTGCGTCTTGCACGTTGCAGTGGAGATCTTTGAGGTAAGGCTGGGGTGGGCTGTATGCCCGGTTTGGGCACCAGAGGGGGAAACTCCTGATCAAACGACCAGTCAGACCTATTAGGTGGGGGACTGGATGGAGTTCTTACATCCTCCCACCTTCTAGGTGATGTCTGTACCTCTACATGTATGTGAGAAGTATCTTTTTTGGGTCTGACAACCAAAGGTGCGTGTGTGTGCATGTCTGGTTCGACCAAGAGAGCTTTGGGAGGTTCTATTTTGGTAGCTTGTCTCTGATCTTTCTCCTGTTGTTTTCTATCGTACTCGTTACAAGTCTCTGCCGTGAATAGAGCCTCGGCTCTCTCAAAAACTTCAGAGTTAATTCTCCTCCCAAAGTTCTTTGTGGCCCAATTGGTGGCCGTCTGAAAGGCTTGGAACCAATGGGCTTGGTCTGTACGCTCTTTTAGTTCCACCAGCGTACTATCAATCAGTTTCTCGTAGTGTTCCTCCAAAATGACCTGAGCATTTGTTGACCATTTTTGTGCATTGTCCTCTAACAACTTTTTCACCGTGTCGTTAGGCATTGCTGGTTTAATGGAATTGGTCAACAATTTAGTCAGTCTTTTGAAGGTCACTGGACTGTTGTTAGTTACTTTGGTTGTGACCTTCTCTAGGTGATGGACCAGCCTTATCAAATCATACATAAGTTTCATGGCCGTCCTCAACCTGGGTGAAGCTGGAGTGTAATTTGATTTAATGTTAGTTTGTTCTTGAAAATATCTCTGAGGTCCCCCCCTATCTTTCTGTCTTTTCTTGGGGAACGGACGGTAAACTCTATCCCTTTGTCTTTCCACTCTCTCGGGTGGTTGTTCGGTTCTGATGTCTCTGCCAGCTTGGTAAGCATCCGAGATTGTGTTATGTCCCCTGTTGGAAGAGGAGTGGGAGGATTCGATATGTGTGTCTCTTTGACTATATGTATGGGGACGGGCAGATTGTAAATTGCGTCTCTCATCTTCTTCTTCTTGAACATACGAGTCACATTCGATTTCATCCTCCCCATAGAATTCTCCTCCTCTCTCTTCCATCATGAATCGACTGCGCACCCTCTTCTTGTTTTTTCTCTTGGGTTTTCTTTTTGGAAAATCATCTTCAAAATGGTCATAAGAGAGTGGTGCGTGTGAATTTTGTCTGGGCAAAGATCTGATTTTTCTATCGTCTAAAGCCTCTCTGTATGTTTGTTGTCTTTTGTATTTAGAATTTACAAACTCTCGGTTGTCAGGAAAATAATCGATCTGTTTGTTTGGAAAATATCTGTTTTCCCTTATTTCCCCCCTTGAGTTTGTCCTACGAGTTTCTCTGCCTCGTGGAATTGTGTCATTTTCATAAGACCATTTGTTTGTCTGAGTGGTGTAATTATTTGGATCATAATAACGATAATCAATTTGATAATCGTCATTATTCCAGCGGTCATGTCGGTGAGCCCGTACACGGGCTGTTTGTTTATGATTAGCGTCGTACGAGAGACGTGGACGGTTATTCTCGTCGCGGAAAAAGGATTCCCCTCTCTCCCTCCATCCCTCCCGACGTGGGCTAGTAGCACGTAGACGTGCTGTTGGGTTTCTTGAGGTGTAACGCGGTTCTTCGTCAGATGGAAAAGACGCGAATCTCACGCGCAGCCTCGGTGTTTGTCTGTATCTCTCTCCTACTCTCGCCATTACAGTGTTTCTTTGTTACAAAGTGAATGGATTCTTCGAAATAACGACGTTAATTGCAAATCGCGACGTTTCGAAGTATACAACTTCTTCTTCAGGCTATTGCTGTAACGTCGTCAGGCTAGAATGTATCAGATGTAAGCTAGAGTAACTGCTATCTCGAGTGCAAGTGAGCAAATGACTGTCTGTGTCCGCCTCTCTGTTACGCTGTCACAGAGGGCGGCGGCTTCTGACGTCATCCTCATTCAGAGCACATATACAGTCAATTTAATGAAGAAAACTCGCAAATAAAACATGAAAATGATCAGCTTTGGGTCAAACAATCCTCCCATTGTTTCTCAAAGACTTTTATCTGTCCCCCCATCCTTTCCTAACCCTGTAGGATTTTGTTTATCGTGTTTTTGACGCCAAAGTAATGTTTGTTTGTAAATAACTCGCGAGCTCCTTCATCAAAACACTCCAGACTTCCAAATATTGTAAGATAACAAATATAAGAATTTTTTGAAGTGCATTTGGCGTCGAACCAACAAAGTTTCCCTTTTGGAAAACACTAAAAAGTGTCCTAGAATTTCTTGCTGCGTCACAGCATATGCAAATCAATCAATCCTTGTCTGTCCATTATAAATAAATATAAATAGTTGAAAATCCATCGTGAAATCATGATCTTATAACAAATATGCCTTAAAACAGACAAAAAGTGAATGAATATTTAAGTTTAAGGCATATTTAAGAGTATTTCAATTCACTGATGTTTCAATGTGGTGTTATTCAATGTCTTCTGTGTATTAAATTATAATAGTCAGTATGAATGTGGAGTTAAATACTGTAGAAGATTGCTGATGTTAAGAAATCCTTCTCAAAGTGGTCCTGAAGTGCCAAGACGTGGCTCTGGCTTGAGTTAGGTATCTAAGAATCCAGAAATCAGAACAGGTCTGATCTCGGTTAGGCACTGGCACACATTTCAAAGGCCCGCTTCAGTCCCAACTCCAAAAAAGAACCCCCTCCAACAGCACCTCCACATGTTTTATTTGTTCCCATTGTTCTAAATGTTGTCTCATAGAGTCTGTGTCCTGTATCTCCTCCAAACAGGTGTATATTTATTGGTCTGATGTTGTTTTAATATTGTGTATATGTATATTTATGTATTTAAAACCATCATGATAAAAAATCAGTAATATATTTATTAGTGCAATTTAAGCAATCATGATTAAGTAATATATTCTATTAACTCTCACAAGTCCCCACATGTCCATCAAGTGGTAAAACGTTATATTGTGCATCTCTATCTACCCCATGACCTTTTGACCCCTGTATTATATTTTAAAGACTGAAATTGTTGTTACTAAACAGATTACTTTTTCTTGAGTTAATTAAATGTACAAAATCAATGTAATTAGCAAAACAGGGCCACAACACCAAGGGTTCACCGTGTCAGGGCTGGGGCGCCGAGGGCCCACCACCCAAGGGCTGCAAAATCAAGGTGCACGCCAACCAGGTGCACCCCAATCAGGTGTTCTCCTGCCAGGGGTATTCGCCCAAGGTCTACCATCTCTAGGTGTAAGGTTTGAGGTGGGTGAATTCATTAGGTCTACCATCTCTAGGTGTAAGGTTTGAGGTGGGTGAATTCATTAGGTCTATCAACTCTAGGTGTCAGGTTTGGGGTGGGTGAATCCATTAGGTCCACTAAATCTAGGTGTAAGATTTGGGATGATAAGTTTCGTCAATTCCAGTGGCTTTAGGTGTTAGGTGTATGGGGGTGTACACCATAAAATAGGGTGTCTTTAGGTGTCAGGTGTGATGGGTTACATGCATAACATTTTGGGACTTAAGATTTAGGAGGAGAATGGGTACACGATTAATAATCAGGGTGTTACTTGGGGCCTGCTGGGTCATGCCAGCAGACACACCTGAACTCCATAAGAATTCTTATCATTATTGTGTGATTTTAAAGATAAGAGACACAGACTCTAAGGTCTCCAACACACTGACCAAAAGAAAAAAAAGGAAAAACCAGACTTAGAAGAAAAATAACCATAAAAATGATTAAAATAGAAAGATGGACAGTAAGGTTACGCTTCGTTGAGGCCTCTGGGGTAGAGAGAGTCCAATTTTTTAATCCAGACCCTCTCCGCCCTGAGCCTCTCCGAGAGCGTCCAAAAGGGGTTCGACTCCAATCCTGAAACTCTGAGGGCATCTAGGCCATGTATTAAAAAGTGTCTAACTACATATCGTCTCTTTTCAATTTTATTACGAATGTTATACGAATGCTGATAGATTCTAAGTAACAATTGGTTCTTTGTCTGCCCCACATATTGTTTGTGGCATTTGGAACAAGATATGAGATAGACACAGTTTGAGACATGTGCTGACATGTTTCTCTGCACTTGGAAGAGTTGTTTGTTGGTTTTATTCTGGACCATTCTTTTGCCCACAAAGTGCTTATAAACCCCAGATTTACTCACTTTACAGGATGTTGTGATTTTACTAGAAACCAAGGTATCCAATAAGTTCTTGTTTCGTTTGTAAGCCGCTATCGGTCTATGTTTGGTCAGAAATTTAGTTGGTTCCATGAATTTGGTGAAATTTTCCTTGGTTGCTCTATTTAATTGAGTACTTTGTTGTGAATAGAAGGAAACTAATGGTATGATTTTGTTTCTAATCTGTGTTTCCTTGGTTGGATTAGTCACAAAGTTAGTGAAGGCCCTAAGCACACTCCTCAAATAGCTTCTCGAGTACCCTCGCTTCTTCAAAGCTTTAAAGAGGATTCCTACAGCAATCTTAAACTCAGATGTTTGTGAGCATATTCTATGAAAGCGAAGAAGCTGTGATTTAAGAATTCCTTTAAAAGTATGCTTAGGGTGGTAACTGGCTCTGTGTAATAATGAGTGAGTGTCTGTGGGCTTAAAATACACTTTGTAGTCCAACTGATTGGTCATTTCAAATTTGGGTCCTTTGTAGGTGATGACATCAAGAAAGTTAACTGAATTTTCATCAATTTCGTATTTTATCCTGATGGATTTTTGATGACGGTTCAGATGATCAGCAAATTCAATAAACTCCTCCTTACCGTATGTCCAGATGCCCCAGATGTCATCCAAAAATCTAAAATACGAGAAGGGCTGGAGATGAAAAGAGGACACCGCAGTTTGTTCCCAATGGGCCATATAGATATTGGCGTAAGAAGGGGCGAACTTCTTGCCCATGGCCGTCCCCTTAGTTTGTAAATAAAATTTAGAGCCAAATTCAAAATCGTTTTTAGTCAAATTAATTTCTAGTAGTTTTAAAATAAAATCATCTGGTCTTTTCACGTCAGGATATTTGTTCATGCAATCTCTCACGGCAGCCATACCGACTCCGGTCTCTATATTGGTGTACAAACTGTCGATGTCCATGGTGAAGAGAAATGAATTAGATGGGAGAATAAGATTTTTTGTTTTAGAGATAAAATCATAGGTGTCTTTTAGGTAACTACCATGACGTTGCGAAATGGGACTAAGGAAATACTCAATATATTCTGCTGTAAAATAAGTCTCACTGTCGCAATCCGACACGATAGGCCTCCCAGGAGGTATTTTATGTGGTGTACTCCACTTTTCTGGTTCTTTGTGTATTTTTGGTAACAAATAAAATCTTCTTGGTCTCGGTGTACCAGAACCAGACAAGTAATCTCTCTGTTTCCCACTAATTATCTTTTTCTCATACATCTCATTTAAAATTTCTCGTACTTCCAGTATGGTTTTTGGATAAATTGGTTCTGTGAGAGAGCAATAGTGCTCTGTCACAGAAAGTTGCCTTTTTCCTTCCCAAAGATAATCTGTTTTACTCATGATGACGACTGCATTACCCTTGTCAGCTGGTTTGATAACGATGTCACAATTGTTTTTAAGTTCATGAATTGCTTTTCTCTCACTTTTACTCAAATTCTGTCTTTCTAGAAGGCCCCAATTCAGGTGTTGATACGCATACCGATCTGCTCTAATTAGAGAAACCACCTGGGGTGGCAAACTAGACAAGGCAGGTGTCCAATCAGAATTATGAGTAAAAGGAGTTCTTTTTTTCTCACTTTTTTTGCCTTCAAAAAAGGCGTCTAATTTAATACGCCTATGATAGGCCTGTAGGCTCTGCAATAATTCTAATTTTTGTGTTTTGACGTTATCGGGGACCATAACAAAGGAAAGGCCTTTCTTCAAGATCGCCCGCTGTCCAGTTGTCAAGACGAGCGGGGACAAATTTACGATAAGTTTTTCTTGACTACCTATTGGGTTGACGGCGTCGGCAAGTTTAGCGACCGAACCCAATGTTCTAACATGTATCTGCCCGTTGCAGCTGTCCAGTGCAAGTTATCGCTTTCGACCTGAAACTGGGCAACGGGCAACAATTGGAGAAAGTTGAGACTGTCCTTGATGTACTTGTTTATGTCCTCAAGGTATCTTTGTTCATCAATCGGAAGCAAGTCACAATAATTGATCATCGGAACTACGATCTCGGTATGCGGTAATCGGGTTCTGGCTACTCTGTAAGCCCTCTGTATCTCTTTGTTCGTTGAAGTAAAACCTCTCTGAGATCGGTTATTTAATCCAAACGACAACAACAACACTTCCGGTTCCATCGCGATTGTGGCTTTTTCTATGAGATTGCCCGCGTGTTGGAACTTCGCGCCCGGGAAGCTGTCTATTTGAAGATCAGAGATGTTGAAGGCCGGTTAGGGTTAGGGTTAGGGTTAGGGTTAGGGTTAGGGTTAGGGTTAGGGAGTAAAAAATCCAATGATCAGACCAGAGTCCGATCATGGTTGTGCACGGGCTCTGTACATCACCGGCCGCCACTCCTCGGCTTCCAGTGATCCAAAAACATATTTCTGTTGATGCAAAAAAATCCCAAATAGGGCTCAGAGGACTAGTGGTTATGCCACCTAGGTTTGCACAGCGATTTGTGTCGGTTAGGTTCAGTGTGTGTGCTGTTGTGCACGTTTCCCCAAAGAAAAAAGCAGTGAAAGTACCACTTCATCGGTATTAGGGTTAGGGTTAGGGTTAGGGTTAGGTTAGGTTAGGTATCTAAGAATCCAGAAATCAGAACAGGTCTGATCTCGGTTAGGCACTGGCACACATTTCAAAGGCCCGCTTCAGTCCCAACTCCAAAAAAGAACCCCCTCCAACAGCACCTCCACATGTTTTATTTGTTCCCATTGTTCTAAATGTTGTCTCATAGAGTCTGTGTCCTGTATCTCCTCCAAACAGGTGTATATTTATTGGTCTGATGTTGTTTTAATATTGTGTATATGTATATTTATGTATTTAAAACCATCATGATAAAAAATCAGTAATATATTTATTAGTGCAATTTAAGCAATCATGATTAAGTAATATATTCTATTAACTCTCACAAGTCCCCACATGTCCATCAAGTGGTAAAACGTTATATTGTGCATCTCTATCTACCCCATGACCTTTTGACCCCTGTATTATATTTTAAAGACTGAAATTGTTGTTACTAAACAGAATACTTTTTCTTGAGTTAATTAAATGTACAAAATCAATGTAATTAGCAAAACAGGGCAACAACACCAAGGGTTCACCGTGTCAGGGCTGGGACGCCGAGGGCCCACCACCCAAGGGCTGCAAAATCAAGGTGCACGCCAACTAGGTGCACCCCAATCAGGTGTTCTCCTGCCAGGGGTATTCGCCCAAGGTCTACCATCTCTAGGTGTAAGGTTTGAGGTGGGTGAATTCATTAGGTCTACCATCTCTAGGTGTAAGGTTTGAGGTGGGTGAATTCATTAGGTCTACCAACTCTAGGTGTCAGGTTTGAGGTGGGTGAATTCATTAGGTCTACCAACTCTAGGTGTCAGGTTTGGGGTGGGTGAATTCATTAGGTCTACCAACTCTAGGTGTCAGGTTTGGGGTGGGTGAATCCATTAGGTCCACTAAATCTAGGTGTAAGATTTGGGATGAGTTAGGGTTAGGGTTAGGATAGAAGAGAGTTTTCCCAGGATAGGACCCTGAGGGTCCCACTCTGGGTTGTGCACGGTCCATCCCTCCACTGGTCACCCCCAATTCACATAAAGACCAAGAGAGGTCACAGCAGGCCAACTGTTAAAGGCTGTTCATAGGGCTATTGAGGCCAGGGCTATTGAGGCCAGGGCTATTCAGCTTTAGGTCTGGTTAAGTTTAGGTTTGTGCAGGATGGGTCTGTAAAATCCAAGGGTTAGGGTTAGGGTTAGGGTTAGGGTTAGGGTTAGGTTAGGTTAGGTATCTAAGAATCCAGAAATCAGAACAGGTCTGATCTCGGTTAGGCACTGGCACACATTTCAAAGGCCCGCTTCCGTCCCAACTCCAAAAAAGAACCCCCTCCAACAGCACCTCCACATGTTTTATTTGTTCCCATTGTTCTAAATGTTGTCTCATAGAGTCTGTGTCCTGTATCTCCTCCAAACAGGTGTATATTTATTGGTCTGATGTTGTTTTAATATTGTGTATATGTATATTTATGTATTTAAAACCATCATGATAAAAAATCAGTAATATATTTAGGGAGTAAAAAATCCAATGATCAGACCAGAGTCCAATCATGGTTGTGCACGGGCTCTGTACATCACCGGCCGCCAATCCTCGGCTTCCAGTGATCCAAAAACATATTTCTGTTGATGCAAAAAATCCCAAATAGGGCTCAGAGAACTAGTGGTTATGCCACCTAGGTTTGCACAGCGATTTGTGTCGGTTAGGTTCAGTGTGTGTGCTGTTGTGCACGTTTCCGCAAAGAAAAAAGCAGTGAGCGTACCACTTCATCGGTATAGATGAAGGAAATAATTTTTCTTTGGCTCTCTACGTCACCCAGTCTCATGACGGAGGCCTAAAAGTGGACGTCCAGGCCTTTGCGCAACGTTTCGGACTCTCTAGTCCTTCTTCAGGCGAGCTCTGGACACAAAATGGCTGGAATTCTCTACAGCAGCCATGTGCTGTTTCTAAGTGGGCGTGTCCCCACACACACACACACCAAATCACTCCACATCACGCACGCTGTGCTTCAAAAATAAACAAGTTGTTTTAAACTGTTGTTTTTACTGTATTGTACTGTTTTAACTATATTTACTATTTTTGCATCCCCAGAAAATGTTCTCAGAGTCCCCGGTCACCAAGGAGAGGTCCATAGCTGCAGGCGCTGGCTTCGGTTAGGGAGTAAAAAATCCAATGATCAGACCAGAGTCCAATCATGGTTGTGCACGGGCTCTGTACATCACCGGCCGCCAATCCTCGGCTTCCAGTGATCCAAAAACATATTTCTGTTGATGCAAAAAATCCCAAATAGGGCTCAGAGAACTAGTGGTTATGCCACCTAGGTTTGCACAGCGATTTGTGTCGGTTAGGTTCAGTGTGTGTGCTGTTGTGCACGTTTCCGCAAAGAAAAAAGCAGTGAGCGTACCACTTCATCGGTATAGATGAAGGAAATAATTTTTCTTTGGCTCTCTACGTCACCCAGTCTCATGACGGAGGCCTAAAAGTGGACGTCCAGGCCTTTGCGCAACGTTTCGGACTCTCTAGTCCTTCTTCAGGCGAGCTCTGGACACAAAATGGCTGGAATTCTCTACAGCAGCCATGTGCTGTTTCTAAGTGGGCGTGTCCCCACACACACACACACCAAATCACTCCACATCACGCACGCTGTGCTTCAAAAATAAACAAGTTGTTTTAAACTGTTGTTTTTACTGTATTGTACTGTTTTAACTATATTTACTATTTTTGCATCCCCAGAAAATGTTCTCAGAGTCCCCGGTCACCAAGGAGAGGTCCATAGCTGCAGGCGCTGGCTTCGGTTAGGGAGTAAAAAATCCAATGATCAGACCAGAGTCCAATCATGGTTGTGCACGGGCTCTGTACATCACCGGCCGCCAATCCTCGGCTTCCAGTGATCCAAAAACATATTTCTGTTGATGCAAAAAATCCCAAATAGGGCTCAGAGAACTAGTGGTTATGCCACCTAGGTTTGCACAGCGATTTGTGTCGGTTAGGTTCAGTGTGTGTGCTGTTGTGCACGTTTCCGCAAAGAAAAAAGCAGTGAGCGTACCACTTCATCGGTATAGATGAAGGAAATAATTTTTCTTTGGCTCTCTACGTCACCCAGTCTCATGACGGAGGCCTAAAAGTGGACGTCCAGGCCTTTGCGCAACGTTTCGGACTCTCTAGTCCTTCTTCAGGCGAGCTCTGGACACAAAATGGCTGGAATTCTCTACAGCAGCCATGTGCTGTTTCTAAGTGGGCGTGTCCCCACACACACACACACCAAATCACTCCACATCACGCACGCTGTGCTTCAAAAATAAACAAGTTGTTTTAAACTGTTGTTTTTACTGTATTGTACTGTTTTAACTATATTTACTATTTTTGCATCCCCAGAAAATGTTCTCAGAGTCCCCGGTCACCAAGGAGAGGTCCATAGCTGCAGGCGCTGGCTTCGGTTAGGGAGTAAAAAATCCAATGATCAGACCAGAGTCCAATCATGGTTGTGCACGGGCTCTGTACATCACCGGCCGCCAATCCTCGGCTTCCAGTGATCCAAAAACATATTTCTGTTGATGCAAAAAATCCCAAATAGGGCTCAGAGAACTAGTGGTTATGCCACCTAGGTTTGCACAGCGATTTGTGTCGGTTAGGTTCAGTGTGTGTGCTGTTGTGCACGTTTCCGCAAAGAAAAAAGCAGTGAGCGTACCACTTCATCGGTATAGATGAAGGAAATAATTTTTCTTTGGCTCTCTACGTCACCCAGTCTCATGACGGAGGCCTAAAAGTGGACGTCCAGGCCTTTGCGCAACGTTTCGGACTCTCTAGTCCTTCTTCAGGCGAGCTCTGGACACAAAATGGCTGGAATTCTCTACAGCAGCCATGTGCTGTTTCTAAGTGGGCGTGTCCCCACACACACACACACCAAATCACTCCACATCACGCACGCTGTGCTTCAAAAATAAACAAGTTGTTTTAAACTGTTGTTTTTACTGTATTGTACTGTTTTAACTATATTTACTATTTTTGCATCCCCAGAAAATGTTCTCAGAGTCCCCGGTCACCAAGGAGAGGTCCATAGCTGCAGGCGCTGGCTTCGGTTAGGGAGTAAAAAATCCAATGATCAGACCAGAGTCCAATCATGGTTGTGCACGGGCTCTGTACATCACCGGCCGCCAATCCTCGGCTTCCAGTGATCCAAAAACATATTTCTGTTGATGCAAAAAATCCCAAATAGGGCTCAGAGAACTAGTGGTTATGCCACCTAGGTTTGCACAGCGATTTGTGTCGGTTAGGTTCAGTGTGTGTGCTGTTGTGCACGTTTCCGCAAAGAAAAAAGCAGTGAGCGTACCACTTCATCGGTATAGATGAAGGAAATAATTTTTCTTTGGCTCTCTACGTCACCCAGTCTCATGACGGAGGCCTAAAAGTGGACGTCCAGGCCTTTGCGCAACGTTTCGGACTCTCTAGTCCTTCTTCAGGCGAGCTCTGGACACAAAATGGCTGGAATTCTCTACAGCAGCCATGTGCTGTTTCTAAGTGGGCGTGTCCCCACACACACACACACCAAATCACTCCACATCACGCACGCTGTGCTTCAAAAATAAACAAGTTGTTTTAAACTGTTGTTTTTACTGTATTGTACTGTTTTAACTATATTTACTATTTTTGCATCCCCAGAAAATGTTCTCAGAGTCCCCGGTCACCAAGGAGAGGTCCATAGCTGCAGGCGCTGGCTTCGGTTAGGGAGTAAAAAATCCAATGATCAGACCAGAGTCCAATCATGGTTGTGCACGGGCTCTGTACATCACCGGCCGCCAATCCTCGGCTTCCAGTGATCCAAAAACATATTTCTGTTGATGCAAAAAATCCCAAATAGGGCTCAGAGAACTAGTGGTTATGCCACCTAGGTTTGCACAGCGATTTGTGTCGGTTAGGTTCAGTGTGTGTGCTGTTGTGCACGTTTCCGCAAAGAAAAAAGCAGTGAGCGTACCACTTCATCGGTATAGATGAAGGAAATAATTTTTCTTTGGCTCTCTACGTCACCCAGTCTCATGACGGAGGCCTAAAAGTGGACGTCCAGGCCTTTGCGCAACGTTTCGGACTCTCTAGTCCTTCTTCAGGCGAGCTCTGGACACAAAATGGCTGGAATTCTCTACAGCAGCCATGTGCTGTTTCTAAGTGGGCGTGTCCCCACACACACACACACCAAATCACTCCACATCACGCACGCTGTGCTTCAAAAATAAACAAGTTGTTTTAAACTGTTGTTTTTACTGTATTGTACTGTTTTAACTATATTTACTATTTTTGCATCCCCAGAAAATGTTCTCAGAGTCCCCGGTCACCAAGGAGAGGTCCATAGCTGCAGGCGCTGGCTTCGGTTAGGGAGTAAAAAATCCAATGATCAGACCAGAGTCCAATCATGGTTGTGCACGGGCTCTGTACATCACCGGCCGCCAATCCTCGGCTTCCAGTGATCCAAAAACATATTTCTGTTGATGCAAAAAATCCCAAATAGGGCTCAGAGAACTAGTGGTTATGCCACCTAGGTTTGCACAGCGATTTGTGTCGGTTAGGTTCAGTGTGTGTGCTGTTGTGCACGTTTCCGCAAAGAAAAAAGCAGTGAGCGTACCACTTCATCGGTATAGATGAAGGAAATAATTTTTCTTTGGCTCTCTACGTCACCCAGTCTCATGACGGAGGCCTAAAAGTGGACGTCCAGGCCTTTGCGCAACGTTTCGGACTCTCTAGTCCTTCTTCAGGCGAGCTCTGGACACAAAATGGCTGGAATTCTCTACAGCAGCCATGTGCTGTTTCTAAGTGGGCGTGTCCCCACACACACACACACCAAATCACTCCACATCACGCACGCTGTGCTTCAAAAATAAACAAGTTGTTTTAAACTGTTGTTTTTACTGTATTGTACTGTTTTAACTATATTTACTATTTTTGCATCCCCAGAAAATGTTCTCAGAGTCCCCGGTCACCAAGGAGAGGTCCATAGCTGCAGGCGCTGGCTTCGGTTAGGGAGTAAAAAATCCAATGATCAGACCAGAGTCCAATCATGGTTGTGCACGGGCTCTGTACATCACCGGCCGCCAATCCTCGGCTTCCAGTGATCCAAAAACATATTTCTGTTGATGCAAAAAATCCCAAATAGGGCTCAGAGAACTAGTGGTTATGCCACCTAGGTTTGCACAGCGATTTGTGTCGGTTAGGTTCAGTGTGTGTGCTGTTGTGCACGTTTCCGCAAAGAAAAAAGCAGTGAGCGTACCACTTCATCGGTATAGATGAAGGAAATAATTTTTCTTTGGCTCTCTACGTCACCCAGTCTCATGACGGAGGCCTAAAAGTGGACGTCCAGGCCTTTGCGCAACGTTTCGGACTCTCTAGTCCTTCTTCAGGCGAGCTCTGGACACAAAATGGCTGGAATTCTCTACAGCAGCCATGTGCTGTTTCTAAGTGGGCGTGTCCCCACACACACACACACCAAATCACTCCACATCACGCACGCTGTGCTTCAAAAATAAACAAGTTGTTTTAAACTGTTGTTTTTACTGTATTGTACTGTTTTAACTATATTTACTATTTTTGCATCCCCAGAAAATGTTCTCAGAGTCCCCGGTCACCAAGGAGAGGTCCATAGCTGCAGGCGCTGGCTTCGGTTAGGGAGTAAAAAATCCAATGATCAGACCAGAGTCCAATCATGGTTGTGCACGGGCTCTGTACATCACCGGCCGCCAATCCTCGGCTTCCAGTGATCCAAAAACATATTTCTGTTGATGCAAAAAATCCCAAATAGGGCTCAGAGAACTAGTGGTTATGCCACCTAGGTTTGCACAGCGATTTGTGTCGGTTAGGTTCAGTGTGTGTGCTGTTGTGCACGTTTCCGCAAAGAAAAAAGCAGTGAGCGTACCACTTCATCGGTATAGATGAAGGAAATAATTTTTCTTTGGCTCTCTACGTCACCCAGTCTCATGACGGAGGCCTAAAAGTGGACGTCCAGGCCTTTGCGCAACGTTTCGGACTCTCTAGTCCTTCTTCAGGCGAGCTCTGGACACAAAATGGCTGGAATTCTCTACAGCAGCCATGTGCTGTTTCTAAGTGGGCGTGTCCCCACACACACACACACCAAATCACTCCACATCACGCACGCTGTGCTTCAAAAATAAACAAGTTGTTTTAAACTGTTGTTTTTACTGTATTGTACTGTTTTAACTATATTTACTATTTTTGCATCCCCAGAAAATGTTCTCAGAGTCCCCGGTCACCAAGGAGAGGTCCATAGCTGCAGGCGCTGGCTTCGGTTAGGGAGTAAAAAATCCAATGATCAGACCAGAGTCCAATCATGGTTGTGCACGGGCTCTGTACATCACCGGCCGCCAATCCTCGGCTTCCAGTGATCCAAAAACATATTTCTGTTGATGCAAAAAATCCCAAATAGGGCTCAGAGAACTAGTGGTTATGCCACCTAGGTTTGCACAGCGATTTGTGTCGGTTAGGTTCAGTGTGTGTGCTGTTGTGCACGTTTCCGCAAAGAAAAAAGCAGTGAGCGTACCACTTCATCGGTATAGATGAAGGAAATAATTTTTCTTTGGCTCTCTACGTCACCCAGTCTCATGACGGAGGCCTAAAAGTGGACGTCCAGGCCTTTGCGCAACGTTTCGGACTCTCTAGTCCTTCTTCAGGCGAGCTCTGGACACAAAATGGCTGGAATTCTCTACAGCAGCCATGTGCTGTTTCTAAGTGGGCGTGTCCCCACACACACACACACCAAATCACTCCACATCACGCACGCTGTGCTTCAAAAATAAACAAGTTGTTTTAAACTGTTGTTTTTACTGTATTGTACTGTTTTAACTATATTTACTATTTTTGCATCCCCAGAAAATGTTCTCAGAGTCCCCGGTCACCAAGGAGAGGTCCATAGCTGCAGGCGCTGGCTTCGGTTAGGGAGTAAAAAATCCAATGATCAGACCAGAGTCCAATCATGGTTGTGCACGGGCTCTGTACATCACCGGCCGCCAATCCTCGGCTTCCAGTGATCCAAAAACATATTTCTGTTGATGCAAAAAATCCCAAATAGGGCTCAGAGAACTAGTGGTTATGCCACCTAGGTTTGCACAGCGATTTGTGTCGGTTAGGTTCAGTGTGTGTGCTGTTGTGCACGTTTCCGCAAAGAAAAAAGCAGTGAGCGTACCACTTCATCGGTATAGATGAAGGAAATAATTTTTCTTTGGCTCTCTACGTCACCCAGTCTCATGACGGAGGCCTAAAAGTGGACGTCCAGGCCTTTGCGCAACGTTTCGGACTCTCTAGTCCTTCTTCAGGCGAGCTCTGGACACAAAATGGCTGGAATTCTCTACAGCAGCCATGTGCTGTTTCTAAGTGGGCGTGTCCCCACACACACACACACCAAATCACTCCACATCACGCACGCTGTGCTTCAAAAATAAACAAGTTGTTTTAAACTGTTGTTTTTACTGTATTGTACTGTTTTAACTATATTTACTATTTTTGCATCCCCAGAAAATGTTCTCAGAGTCCCCGGTCACCAAGGAGAGGTCCATAGCTGCAGGCGCTGGCTTCGGTTAGGGAGTAAAAAATCCAATGATCAGACCAGAGTCCAATCATGGTTGTGCACGGGCTCTGTACATCACCGGCCGCCAATCCTCGGCTTCCAGTGATCCAAAAACATATTTCTGTTGATGCAAAAAATCCCAAATAGGGCTCAGAGAACTAGTGGTTATGCCACCTAGGTTTGCACAGCGATTTGTGTCGGTTAGGTTCAGTGTGTGTGCTGTTGTGCACGTTTCCGCAAAGAAAAAAGCAGTGAGCGTACCACTTCATCGGTATAGATGAAGGAAATAATTTTTCTTTGGCTCTCTACGTCACCCAGTCTCATGACGGAGGCCTAAAAGTGGACGTCCAGGCCTTTGCGCAACGTTTCGGACTCTCTAGTCCTTCTTCAGGCGAGCTCTGGACACAAAATGGCTGGAATTCTCTACAGCAGCCATGTGCTGTTTCTAAGTGGGCGTGTCCCCACACACACACACACCAAATCACTCCACATCACGCACGCTGTGCTTCAAAAATAAACAAGTTGTTTTAAACTGTTGTTTTTACTGTATTGTACTGTTTTAACTATATTTACTATTTTTGCATCCCCAGAAAATGTTCTCAGAGTCCCCGGTCACCAAGGAGAGGTCCATAGCTGCAGGCGCTGGCTTCGGTTAGGGAGTAAAAAATCCAATGATCAGACCAGAGTCCAATCATGGTTGTGCACGGGCTCTGTACATCACCGGCCGCCAATCCTCGGCTTCCAGTGATCCAAAAACATATTTCTGTTGATGCAAAAAATCCCAAATAGGGCTCAGAGAACTAGTGGTTATGCCACCTAGGTTTGCACAGCGATTTGTGTCGGTTAGGTTCAGTGTGTGTGCTGTTGTGCACGTTTCCGCAAAGAAAAAAGCAGTGAGCGTACCACTTCATCGGTATAGATGAAGGAAATAATTTTTCTTTGGCTCTCTACGTCACCCAGTCTCATGACGGAGGCCTAAAAGTGGACGTCCAGGCCTTTGCGCAACGTTTCGGACTCTCTAGTCCTTCTTCAGGCGAGCTCTGGACACAAAATGGCTGGAATTCTCTACAGCAGCCATGTGCTGTTTCTAAGTGGGCGTGTCCCCACACACACACACACCAAATCACTCCACATCACGCACGCTGTGCTTCAAAAATAAACAAGTTGTTTTAAACTGTTGTTTTTACTGTATTGTACTGTTTTAACTATATTTACTATTTTTGCATCCCCAGAAAATGTTCTCAGAGTCCCCGGTCACCAAGGAGAGGTCCATAGCTGCAGGCGCTGGCTTCGGTTAGGGAGTAAAAAATCCAATGATCAGACCAGAGTCCAATCATGGTTGTGCACGGGCTCTGTACATCACCGGCCGCCAATCCTCGGCTTCCAGTGATCCAAAAACATATTTCTGTTGATGCAAAAAATCCCAAATAGGGCTCAGAGAACTAGTGGTTATGCCACCTAGGTTTGCACAGCGATTTGTGTCGGTTAGGTTCAGTGTGTGTGCTGTTGTGCACGTTTCCGCAAAGAAAAAAGCAGTGAGCGTACCACTTCATCGGTATAGATGAAGGAAATAATTTTTCTTTGGCTCTCTACGTCACCCAGTCTCATGACGGAGGCCTAAAAGTGGACGTCCAGGCCTTTGCGCAACGTTTCGGACTCTCTAGTCCTTCTTCAGGCGAGCTCTGGACACAAAATGGCTGGAATTCTCTACAGCAGCCATGTGCTGTTTCTAAGTGGGCGTGTCCCCACACACACACACACCAAATCACTCCACATCACGCACGCTGTGCTTCAAAAATAAACAAGTTGTTTTAAACTGTTGTTTTTACTGTATTGTACTGTTTTAACTATATTTACTATTTTTGCATCCCCAGAAAATGTTCTCAGAGTCCCCGGTCACCAAGGAGAGGTCCATAGCTGCAGGCGCTGGCTTCGGTTAGGGAGTAAAAAATCCAATGATCAGACCAGAGTCCAATCATGGTTGTGCACGGGCTCTGTACATCACCGGCCGCCAATCCTCGGCTTCCAGTGATCCAAAAACATATTTCTGTTGATGCAAAAAATCCCAAATAGGGCTCAGAGAACTAGTGGTTATGCCACCTAGGTTTGCACAGCGATTTGTGTCGGTTAGGTTCAGTGTGTGTGCTGTTGTGCACGTTTCCGCAAAGAAAAAAGCAGTGAGCGTACCACTTCATCGGTATAGATGAAGGAAATAATTTTTCTTTGGCTCTCTACGTCACCCAGTCTCATGACGGAGGCCTAAAAGTGGACGTCCAGGCCTTTGCGCAACGTTTCGGACTCTCTAGTCCTTCTTCAGGCGAGCTCTGGACACAAAATGGCTGGAATTCTCTACAGCAGCCATGTGCTGTTTCTAAGTGGGCGTGTCCCCACACACACACACACCAAATCACTCCACATCACGCACGCTGTGCTTCAAAAATAAACAAGTTGTTTTAAACTGTTGTTTTTACTGTATTGTACTGTTTTAACTATATTTACTATTTTTGCATCCCCAGAAAATGTTCTCAGAGTCCCCGGTCACCAAGGAGAGGTCCATAGCTGCAGGCGCTGGCTTCGGTTAGGGAGTAAAAAATCCAATGATCAGACCAGAGTCCAATCATGGTTGTGCACGGGCTCTGTACATCACCGGCCGCCAATCCTCGGCTTCCAGTGATCCAAAAACATATTTCTGTTGATGCAAAAAATCCCAAATAGGGCTCAGAGAACTAGTGGTTATGCCACCTAGGTTTGCACAGCGATTTGTGTCGGTTAGGTTCAGTGTGTGTGCTGTTGTGCACGTTTCCGCAAAGAAAAAAGCAGTGAGCGTACCACTTCATCGGTATAGATGAAGGAAATAATTTTTCTTTGGCTCTCTACGTCACCCAGTCTCATGACGGAGGCCTAAAAGTGGACGTCCAGGCCTTTGCGCAACGTTTCGGACTCTCTAGTCCTTCTTCAGGCGAGCTCTGGACACAAAATGGCTGGAATTCTCTACAGCAGCCATGTGCTGTTTCTAAGTGGGCGTGTCCCCACACACACACACACCAAATCACTCCACATCACGCACGCTGTGCTTCAAAAATAAACAAGTTGTTTTAAACTGTTGTTTTTACTGTATTGTACTGTTTTAACTATATTTACTATTTTTGCATCCCCAGAAAATGTTCTCAGAGTCCCCGGTCACCAAGGAGAGGTCCATAGCTGCAGGCGCTGGCTTCGGTTAGGGAGTAAAAAATCCAATGATCAGACCAGAGTCCAATCATGGTTGTGCACGGGCTCTGTACATCACCGGCCGCCAATCCTCGGCTTCCAGTGATCCAAAAACATATTTCTGTTGATGCAAAAAATCCCAAATAGGGCTCAGAGAACTAGTGGTTATGCCACCTAGGTTTGCACAGCGATTTGTGTCGGTTAGGTTCAGTGTGTGTGCTGTTGTGCACGTTTCCGCAAAGAAAAAAGCAGTGAGCGTACCACTTCATCGGTATAGATGAAGGAAATAATTTTTCTTTGGCTCTCTACGTCACCCAGTCTCATGACGGAGGCCTAAAAGTGGACGTCCAGGCCTTTGCGCAACGTTTCGGACTCTCTAGTCCTTCTTCAGGCGAGCTCTGGACACAAAATGGCTGGAATTCTCTACAGCAGCCATGTGCTGTTTCTAAGTGGGCGTGTCCCCACACACACACACACCAAATCACTCCACATCACGCACGCTGTGCTTCAAAAATAAACAAGTTGTTTTAAACTGTTGTTTTTACTGTATTGTACTGTTTTAACTATATTTACTATTTTTGCATCCCCAGAAAATGTTCTCAGAGTCCCCGGTCACCAAGGAGAGGTCCATAGCTGCAGGCGCTGGCTTCGGTTAGGGAGTAAAAAATCCAATGATCAGACCAGAGTCCAATCATGGTTGTGCACGGGCTCTGTACATCACCGGCCGCCAATCCTCGGCTTCCAGTGATCCAAAAACATATTTCTGTTGATGCAAAAAATCCCAAATAGGGCTCAGAGAACTAGTGGTTATGCCACCTAGGTTTGCACAGCGATTTGTGTCGGTTAGGTTCAGTGTGTGTGCTGTTGTGCACGTTTCCGCAAAGAAAAAAGCAGTGAGCGTACCACTTCATCGGTATAGATGAAGGAAATAATTTTTCTTTGGCTCTCTACGTCACCCAGTCTCATGACGGAGGCCTAAAAGTGGACGTCCAGGCCTTTGCGCAACGTTTCGGACTCTCTAGTCCTTCTTCAGGCGAGCTCTGGACACAAAATGGCTGGAATTCTCTACAGCAGCCATGTGCTGTTTCTAAGTGGGCGTGTCCCCACACACACACACACCAAATCACTCCACATCACGCACGCTGTGCTTCAAAAATAAACAAGTTGTTTTAAACTGTTGTTTTTACTGTATTGTACTGTTTTAACTATATTTACTATTTTTGCATCCCCAGAAAATGTTCTCAGAGTCCCCGGTCACCAAGGAGAGGTCCATAGCTGCAGGCGCTGGCTTCGGTTAGGGAGTAAAAAATCCAATGATCAGACCAGAGTCCAATCATGGTTGTGCACGGGCTCTGTACATCACCGGCCGCCAATCCTCGGCTTCCAGTGATCCAAAAACATATTTCTGTTGATGCAAAAAATCCCAAATAGGGCTCAGAGAACTAGTGGTTATGCCACCTAGGTTTGCACAGCGATTTGTGTCGGTTAGGTTCAGTGTGTGTGCTGTTGTGCACGTTTCCGCAAAGAAAAAAGCAGTGAGCGTACCACTTCATCGGTATAGATGAAGGAAATAATTTTTCTTTGGCTCTCTACGTCACCCAGTCTCATGACGGAGGCCTAAAAGTGGACGTCCAGGCCTTTGCGCAACGTTTCGGACTCTCTAGTCCTTCTTCAGGCGAGCTCTGGACACAAAATGGCTGGAATTCTCTACAGCAGCCATGTGCTGTTTCTAAGTGGGCGTGTCCCCACACACACACACACCAAATCACTCCACATCACGCACGCTGTGCTTCAAAAATAAACAAGTTGTTTTAAACTGTTGTTTTTACTGTATTGTACTGTTTTAACTATATTTACTATTTTTGCATCCCCAGAAAATGTTCTCAGAGTCCCCGGTCACCAAGGAGAGGTCCATAGCTGCAGGCGCTGGCTTCGGTTAGGGAGTAAAAAATCCAATGATCAGACCAGAGTCCAATCATGGTTGTGCACGGGCTCTGTACATCACCGGCCGCCAATCCTCGGCTTCCAGTGATCCAAAAACATATTTCTGTTGATGCAAAAAATCCCAAATAGGGCTCAGAGAACTAGTGGTTATGCCACCTAGGTTTGCACAGCGATTTGTGTCGGTTAGGTTCAGTGTGTGTGCTGTTGTGCACGTTTCCGCAAAGAAAAAAGCAGTGAGCGTACCACTTCATCGGTATAGATGAAGGAAATAATTTTTCTTTGGCTCTCTACGTCACCCAGTCTCATGACGGAGGCCTAAAAGTGGACGTCCAGGCCTTTGCGCAACGTTTCGGACTCTCTAGTCCTTCTTCAGGCGAGCTCTGGACACAAAATGGCTGGAATTCTCTACAGCAGCCATGTGCTGTTTCTAAGTGGGCGTGTCCCCACACACACACACACCAAATCACTCCACATCACGCACGCTGTGCTTCAAAAATAAACAAGTTGTTTTAAACTGTTGTTTTTACTGTATTGTACTGTTTTAACTATATTTACTATTTTTGCATCCCCAGAAAATGTTCTCAGAGTCCCCGGTCACCAAGGAGAGGTCCATAGCTGCAGGCGCTGGCTTCGGTTAGGGAGTAAAAAATCCAATGATCAGACCAGAGTCCAATCATGGTTGTGCACGGGCTCTGTACATCACCGGCCGCCAATCCTCGGCTTCCAGTGATCCAAAAACATATTTCTGTTGATGCAAAAAATCCCAAATAGGGCTCAGAGAACTAGTGGTTATGCCACCTAGGTTTGCACAGCGATTTGTGTCGGTTAGGTTCAGTGTGTGTGCTGTTGTGCACGTTTCCGCAAAGAAAAAAGCAGTGAGCGTACCACTTCATCGGTATAGATGAAGGAAATAATTTTTCTTTGGCTCTCTACGTCACCCAGTCTCATGACGGAGGCCTAAAAGTGGACGTCCAGGCCTTTGCGCAACGTTTCGGACTCTCTAGTCCTTCTTCAGGCGAGCTCTGGACACAAAATGGCTGGAATTCTCTACAGCAGCCATGTGCTGTTTCTAAGTGGGCGTGTCCCCACACACACACACACCAAATCACTCCACATCACGCACGCTGTGCTTCAAAAATAAACAAGTTGTTTTAAACTGTTGTTTTTACTGTATTGTACTGTTTTAACTATATTTACTATTTTTGCATCCCCAGAAAATGTTCTCAGAGTCCCCGGTCACCAAGGAGAGGTCCATAGCTGCAGGCGCTGGCTTCGGTTAGGGAGTAAAAAATCCAATGATCAGACCAGAGTCCAATCATGGTTGTGCACGGGCTCTGTACATCACCGGCCGCCAATCCTCGGCTTCCAGTGATCCAAAAACATATTTCTGTTGATGCAAAAAATCCCAAATAGGGCTCAGAGAACTAGTGGTTATGCCACCTAGGTTTGCACAGCGATTTGTGTCGGTTAGGTTCAGTGTGTGTGCTGTTGTGCACGTTTCCGCAAAGAAAAAAGCAGTGAGCGTACCACTTCATCGGTATAGATGAAGGAAATAATTTTTCTTTGGCTCTCTACGTCACCCAGTCTCATGACGGAGGCCTAAAAGTGGACGTCCAGGCCTTTGCGCAACGTTTCGGACTCTCTAGTCCTTCTTCAGGCGAGCTCTGGACACAAAATGGCTGGAATTCTCTACAGCAGCCATGTGCTGTTTCTAAGTGGGCGTGTCCCCACACACACACACACCAAATCACTCCACATCACGCACGCTGTGCTTCAAAAATAAACAAGTTGTTTTAAACTGTTGTTTTTACTGTATTGTACTGTTTTAACTATATTTACTATTTTTGCATCCCCAGAAAATGTTCTCAGAGTCCCCGGTCACCAAGGAGAGGTCCATAGCTGCAGGCGCTGGCTTCGGTTAGGGAGTAAAAAATCCAATGATCAGACCAGAGTCCAATCATGGTTGTGCACGGGCTCTGTACATCACCGGCCGCCAATCCTCGGCTTCCAGTGATCCAAAAACATATTTCTGTTGATGCAAAAAATCCCAAATAGGGCTCAGAGAACTAGTGGTTATGCCACCTAGGTTTGCACAGCGATTTGTGTCGGTTAGGTTCAGTGTGTGTGCTGTTGTGCACGTTTCCGCAAAGAAAAAAGCAGTGAGCGTACCACTTCATCGGTATAGATGAAGGAAATAATTTTTCTTTGGCTCTCTACGTCACCCAGTCTCATGACGGAGGCCTAAAAGTGGACGTCCAGGCCTTTGCGCAACGTTTCGGACTCTCTAGTCCTTCTTCAGGCGAGCTCTGGACACAAAATGGCTGGAATTCTCTACAGCAGCCATGTGCTGTTTCTAAGTGGGCGTGTCCCCACACACACACACACCAAATCACTCCACATCACGCACGCTGTGCTTCAAAAATAAACAAGTTGTTTTAAACTGTTGTTTTTACTGTATTGTACTGTTTTAACTATATTTACTATTTTTGCATCCCCAGAAAATGTTCTCAGAGTCCCCGGTCACCAAGGAGAGGTCCATAGCTGCAGGCGCTGGCTTCGGTTAGGGAGTAAAAAATCCAATGATCAGACCAGAGTCCAATCATGGTTGTGCACGGGCTCTGTACATCACCGGCCGCCAATCCTCGGCTTCCAGTGATCCAAAAACATATTTCTGTTGATGCAAAAAATCCCAAATAGGGCTCAGAGAACTAGTGGTTATGCCACCTAGGTTTGCACAGCGATTTGTGTCGGTTAGGTTCAGTGTGTGTGCTGTTGTGCACGTTTCCGCAAAGAAAAAAGCAGTGAGCGTACCACTTCATCGGTATAGATGAAGGAAATAATTTTTCTTTGGCTCTCTACGTCACCCAGTCTCATGACGGAGGCCTAAAAGTGGACGTCCAGGCCTTTGCGCAACGTTTCGGACTCTCTAGTCCTTCTTCAGGCGAGCTCTGGACACAAAATGGCTGGAATTCTCTACAGCAGCCATGTGCTGTTTCTAAGTGGGCGTGTCCCCACACACACACACACCAAATCACTCCACATCACGCACGCTGTGCTTCAAAAATAAACAAGTTGTTTTAAACTGTTGTTTTTACTGTATTGTACTGTTTTAACTATATTTACTATTTTTGCATCCCCAGAAAATGTTCTCAGAGTCCCCGGTCACCAAGGAGAGGTCCATAGCTGCAGGCGCTGGCTTCGGTTAGGGAGTAAAAAATCCAATGATCAGACCAGAGTCCAATCATGGTTGTGCACGGGCTCTGTACATCACCGGCCGCCAATCCTCGGCTTCCAGTGATCCAAAAACATATTTCTGTTGATGCAAAAAATCCCAAATAGGGCTCAGAGAACTAGTGGTTATGCCACCTAGGTTTGCACAGCGATTTGTGTCGGTTAGGTTCAGTGTGTGTGCTGTTGTGCACGTTTCCGCAAAGAAAAAAGCAGTGAGCGTACCACTTCATCGGTATAGATGAAGGAAATAATTTTTCTTTGGCTCTCTACGTCACCCAGTCTCATGACGGAGGCCTAAAAGTGGACGTCCAGGCCTTTGCGCAACGTTTCGGACTCTCTAGTCCTTCTTCAGGCGAGCTCTGGACACAAAATGGCTGGAATTCTCTACAGCAGCCATGTGCTGTTTCTAAGTGGGCGTGTCCCCACACACACACACACCAAATCACTCCACATCACGCACGCTGTGCTTCAAAAATAAACAAGTTGTTTTAAACTGTTGTTTTTACTGTATTGTACTGTTTTAACTATATTTACTATTTTTGCATCCCCAGAAAATGTTCTCAGAGTCCCCGGTCACCAAGGAGAGGTCCATAGCTGCAGGCGCTGGCTTCGGTTAGGGAGTAAAAAATCCAATGATCAGACCAGAGTCCAATCATGGTTGTGCACGGGCTCTGTACATCACCGGCCGCCAATCCTCGGCTTCCAGTGATCCAAAAACATATTTCTGTTGATGCAAAAAATCCCAAATAGGGCTCAGAGAACTAGTGGTTATGCCACCTAGGTTTGCACAGCGATTTGTGTCGGTTAGGTTCAGTGTGTGTGCTGTTGTGCACGTTTCCGCAAAGAAAAAAGCAGTGAGCGTACCACTTCATCGGTATAGATGAAGGAAATAATTTTTCTTTGGCTCTCTACGTCACCCAGTCTCATGACGGAGGCCTAAAAGTGGACGTCCAGGCCTTTGCGCAACGTTTCGGACTCTCTAGTCCTTCTTCAGGCGAGCTCTGGACACAAAATGGCTGGAATTCTCTACAGCAGCCATGTGCTGTTTCTAAGTGGGCGTGTCCCCACACACACACACACCAAATCACTCCACATCACGCACGCTGTGCTTCAAAAATAAACAAGTTGTTTTAAACTGTTGTTTTTACTGTATTGTACTGTTTTAACTATATTTACTATTTTTGCATCCCCAGAAAATGTTCTCAGAGTCCCCGGTCACCAAGGAGAGGTCCATAGCTGCAGGCGCTGGCTTCGGTTAGGGAGTAAAAAATCCAATGATCAGACCAGAGTCCAATCATGGTTGTGCACGGGCTCTGTACATCACCGGCCGCCAATCCTCGGCTTCCAGTGATCCAAAAACATATTTCTGTTGATGCAAAAAATCCCAAATAGGGCTCAGAGAACTAGTGGTTATGCCACCTAGGTTTGCACAGCGATTTGTGTCGGTTAGGTTCAGTGTGTGTGCTGTTGTGCACGTTTCCGCAAAGAAAAAAGCAGTGAGCGTACCACTTCATCGGTATAGATGAAGGAAATAATTTTTCTTTGGCTCTCTACGTCACCCAGTCTCATGACGGAGGCCTAAAAGTGGACGTCCAGGCCTTTGCGCAACGTTTCGGACTCTCTAGTCCTTCTTCAGGCGAGCTCTGGACACAAAATGGCTGGAATTCTCTACAGCAGCCATGTGCTGTTTCTAAGTGGGCGTGTCCCCACACACACACACACCAAATCACTCCACATCACGCACGCTGTGCTTCAAAAATAAACAAGTTGTTTTAAACTGTTGTTTTTACTGTATTGTACTGTTTTAACTATATTTACTATTTTTGCATCCCCAGAAAATGTTCTCAGAGTCCCCGGTCACCAAGGAGAGGTCCATAGCTGCAGGCGCTGGCTTCGGTTAGGGAGTAAAAAATCCAATGATCAGACCAGAGTCCAATCATGGTTGTGCACGGGCTCTGTACATCACCGGCCGCCAATCCTCGGCTTCCAGTGATCCAAAAACATATTTCTGTTGATGCAAAAAATCCCAAATAGGGCTCAGAGAACTAGTGGTTATGCCACCTAGGTTTGCACAGCGATTTGTGTCGGTTAGGTTCAGTGTGTGTGCTGTTGTGCACGTTTCCGCAAAGAAAAAAGCAGTGAGCGTACCACTTCATCGGTATAGATGAAGGAAATAATTTTTCTTTGGCTCTCTACGTCACCCAGTCTCATGACGGAGGCCTAAAAGTGGACGTCCAGGCCTTTGCGCAACGTTTCGGACTCTCTAGTCCTTCTTCAGGCGAGCTCTGGACACAAAATGGCTGGAATTCTCTACAGCAGCCATGTGCTGTTTCTAAGTGGGCGTGTCCCCACACACACACACACCAAATCACTCCACATCACGCACGCTGTGCTTCAAAAATAAACAAGTTGTTTTAAACTGTTGTTTTTACTGTATTGTACTGTTTTAACTATATTTACTATTTTTGCATCCCCAGAAAATGTTCTCAGAGTCCCCGGTCACCAAGGAGAGGTCCATAGCTGCAGGCGCTGGCTTCGGTTAGGGAGTAAAAAATCCAATGATCAGACCAGAGTCCAATCATGGTTGTGCACGGGCTCTGTACATCACCGGCCGCCAATCCTCGGCTTCCAGTGATCCAAAAACATATTTCTGTTGATGCAAAAAATCCCAAATAGGGCTCAGAGAACTAGTGGTTATGCCACCTAGGTTTGCACAGCGATTTGTGTCGGTTAGGTTCAGTGTGTGTGCTGTTGTGCACGTTTCCGCAAAGAAAAAAGCAGTGAGCGTACCACTTCATCGGTATAGATGAAGGAAATAATTTTTCTTTGGCTCTCTACGTCACCCAGTCTCATGACGGAGGCCTAAAAGTGGACGTCCAGGCCTTTGCGCAACGTTTCGGACTCTCTAGTCCTTCTTCAGGCGAGCTCTGGACACAAAATGGCTGGAATTCTCTACAGCAGCCATGTGCTGTTTCTAAGTGGGCGTGTCCCCACACACACACACACCAAATCACTCCACATCACGCACGCTGTGCTTCAAAAATAAACAAGTTGTTTTAAACTGTTGTTTTTACTGTATTGTACTGTTTTAACTATATTTACTATTTTTGCATCCCCAGAAAATGTTCTCAGAGTCCCCGGTCACCAAGGAGAGGTCCATAGCTGCAGGCGCTGGCTTCGGTTAGGGAATAAAAAATCCAATGATCAGACCAGAGTCCAATCATGGTTGTGCACGGGCTCTGTACATCACCGGCCGCCAATCCTCGGCTTCCAGTGATCCAAAAACATATTTCTGTTGATGCAAAAAATCCCAAATAGGGCTCAGAGAACTAGTGGTTATGCCACCTAGGTTTGCACAGCGATTTGTGTCGGTTAGGTTCAGTGTGTGTGCTGTTGTGCACGTTTCCGCAAAGAAAAAAGCAGTGAGCGTACCACTTCATCGGTATAGATGAAGGAAATAATTTTTCTTTGGCTCTCTACGTCACCCAGTCTCATGACGGAGGCCTAAAAGTGGACGTCCAGGCCTTTGCGCAACGTTTCGGACTCTCTAGTCCTTCTTCAGGCGAGCTCTGGACACAAAATGGCTGGAATTCTCTACAGCAGCCATGTGCTGTTTCTAAGTGGGCGTGTCCCCACACACACACACACCAAATCACTCCACATCACGCACGCTGTGCTTCAAAAATAAACAAGTTGTTTTAAACTGTTGTTTTTACTGTATTGTACTGTTTTAACTATATTTACTATTTTTGCATCCCCAGAAAATGTTCTCAGAGTCCCCGGTCACCAAGGAGAGGTCCATAGCTGCAGGCGCTGGCTTCGGTTAGGGAGTAAAAAATCCAATGATCAGACCAGAGTCCAATCATGGTTGTGCACGGGCTCTGTACATCACCGGCCGCCAATCCTCGGCTTCCAGTGATCCAAAAACATATTTCTGTTGATGCAAAAAATCCCAAATAGGGCTCAGAGAACTAGTGGTTATGCCACCTAGGTTTGCACAGCGATTTGTGTCGGTTAGGTTCAGTGTGTGTGCTGTTGTGCACGTTTCCGCAAAGAAAAAAGCAGTGAGCGTACCACTTCATCGGTATAGATGAAGGAAATAATTTTTCTTTGGCTCTCTACGTCACCCAGTCTCATGACGGAGGCCTAAAAGTGGACGTCCAGGCCTTTGCGCAACGTTTCGGACTCTCTAGTCCTTCTTCAGGCGAGCTCTGGACACAAAATGGCTGGAATTCTCTACAGCAGCCATGTGCTGTTTCTAAGTGGGCGTGTCCCCACACACACACACACCAAATCACTCCACATCACGCACGCTGTGCTTCAAAAATAAACAAGTTGTTTTAAACTGTTGTTTTTACTGTATTGTACTGTTTTAACTATATTTACTATTTTTGCATCCCCAGAAAATGTTCTCAGAGTCCCCGGTCACCAAGGAGAGGTCCATAGCTGCAGGCGCTGGCTTCGGTTAGGGAGTAAAAAATCCAATGATCAGACCAGAGTCCAATCATGGTTGTGCACGGGCTCTGTACATCACCGGCCGCCAATCCTCGGCTTCCAGTGATCCAAAAACATATTTCTGTTGATGCAAAAAATCCCAAATAGGGCTCAGAGAACTAGTGGTTATGCCACCTAGGTTTGCACAGCGATTTGTGTCGGTTAGGTTCAGTGTGTGTGCTGTTGTGCACGTTTCCGCAAAGAAAAAAGCAGTGAGCGTACCACTTCATCGGTATAGATGAAGGAAATAATTTTTCTTTGGCTCTCTACGTCACCCAGTCTCATGACGGAGGCCTAAAAGTGGACGTCCAGGCCTTTGCGCAACGTTTCGGACTCTCTAGTCCTTCTTCAGGCGAGCTCTGGACACAAAATGGCTGGAATTCTCTACAGCAGCCATGTGCTGTTTCTAAGTGGGCGTGTCCCCACACACACACACACCAAATCACTCCACATCACGCACGCTGTGCTTCAAAAATAAACAAGTTGTTTTAAACTGTTGTTTTTACTGTATTGTACTGTTTTAACTATATTTACTATTTTTGCATCCCCAGAAAATGTTCTCAGAGTCCCCGGTCACCAAGGAGAGGTCCATAGCTGCAGGCGCTGGCTTCGGTTAGGGAGTAAAAAATCCAATGATCAGACCAGAGTCCAATCATGGTTGTGCACGGGCTCTGTACATCACCGGCCGCCAATCCTCGGCTTCCAGTGATCCAAAAACATATTTCTGTTGATGCAAAAAATCCCAAATAGGGCTCAGAGAACTAGTGGTTATGCCACCTAGGTTTGCACAGCGATTTGTGTCGGTTAGGTTCAGTGTGTGTGCTGTTGTGCACGTTTCCGCAAAGAAAAAAGCAGTGAGCGTACCACTTCATCGGTATAGATGAAGGAAATAATTTTTCTTTGGCTCTCTACGTCACCCAGTCTCATGACGGAGGCCTAAAAGTGGACGTCCAGGCCTTTGCGCAACGTTTCGGACTCTCTAGTCCTTCTTCAGGCGAGCTCTGGACACAAAATGGCTGGAATTCTCTACAGCAGCCATGTGCTGTTTCTAAGTGGGCGTGTCCCCACACACACACACACCAAATCACTCCACATCACGCACGCTGTGCTTCAAAAATAAACAAGTTGTTTTAAACTGTTGTTTTTACTGTATTGTACTGTTTTAACTATATTTACTATTTTTGCATCCCCAGAAAATGTTCTCAGAGTCCCCGGTCACCAAGGAGAGGTCCATAGCTGCAGGCGCTGGCTTCGGTTAGGGAGTAAAAAATCCAATGATCAGACCAGAGTCCAATCATGGTTGTGCACGGGCTCTGTACATCACCGGCCGCCAATCCTCGGCTTCCAGTGATCCAAAAACATATTTCTGTTGATGCAAAAAATCCCAAATAGGGCTCAGAGAACTAGTGGTTATGCCACCTAGGTTTGCACAGCGATTTGTGTCGGTTAGGTTCAGTGTGTGTGCTGTTGTGCACGTTTCCGCAAAGAAAAAAGCAGTGAGCGTACCACTTCATCGGTATAGATGAAGGAAATAATTTTTCTTTGGCTCTCTACGTCACCCAGTCTCATGACGGAGGCCTAAAAGTGGACGTCCAGGCCTTTGCGCAACGTTTCGGACTCTCTAGTCCTTCTTCAGGCGAGCTCTGGACACAAAATGGCTGGAATTCTCTACAGCAGCCATGTGCTGTTTCTAAGTGGGCGTGTCCCCACACACACACACACCAAATCACTCCACATCACGCACGCTGTGCTTCAAAAATAAACAAGTTGTTTTAAACTGTTGTTTTTACTGTATTGTACTGTTTTAACTATATTTACTATTTTTGCATCCCCAGAAAATGTTCTCAGAGTCCCCGGTCACCAAGGAGAGGTCCATAGCTGCAGGCGCTGGCTTCGGTTAGGGAGTAAAAAATCCAATGATCAGACCAGAGTCCAATCATGGTTGTGCACGGGCTCTGTACATCACCGGCCGCCAATCCTCGGCTTCCAGTGATCCAAAAACATATTTCTGTTGATGCAAAAAATCCCAAATAGGGCTCAGAGAACTAGTGGTTATGCCACCTAGGTTTGCACAGCGATTTGTGTCGGTTAGGTTCAGTGTGTGTGCTGTTGTGCACGTTTCCGCAAAGAAAAAAGCAGTGAGCGTACCACTTCATCGGTATAGATGAAGGAAATAATTTTTCTTTGGCTCTCTACGTCACCCAGTCTCATGACGGAGGCCTAAAAGTGGACGTCCAGGCCTTTGCGCAACGTTTCGGACTCTCTAGTCCTTCTTCAGGCGAGCTCTGGACACAAAATGGCTGGAATTCTCTACAGCAGCCATGTGCTGTTTCTAAGTGGGCGTGTCCCCACACACACACACACCAAATCACTCCACATCACGCACGCTGTGCTTCAAAAATAAACAAGTTGTTTTAAACTGTTGTTTTTACTGTATTGTACTGTTTTAACTATATTTACTATTTTTGCATCCCCAGAAAATGTTCTCAGAGTCCCCGGTCACCAAGGAGAGGTCCATAGCTGCAGGCGCTGGCTTCGGTTAGGGAGTAAAAAATCCAATGATCAGACCAGAGTCCAATCATGGTTGTGCACGGGCTCTGTACATCACCGGCCGCCAATCCTCGGCTTCCAGTGATCCAAAAACATATTTCTGTTGATGCAAAAAATCCCAAATAGGGCTCAGAGAACTAGTGGTTATGCCACCTAGGTTTGCACAGCGATTTGTGTCGGTTAGGTTCGGGTTAGGGTTAGGGTTAGGGTTAGGGTTAGGGTTAGGTTAGGGTTAGGGTTAGGGTTAGGTATCTAAGAATCCAGAAATCAGAACAGGTCTGATCTCGGTTAGGCACTGGCACACATTTCAAAGGCCCGCTTCCGTCCCAACTCCAAAAAAGAACCCCCTCCAACAGCACCTCCACATGTTTTATTTGTTCCCATTGTTCTAAATGTTGTCTCATAGAGTCTGTGTCCTGTATCTCCTCCAAACAGGTGTATATTTATTGGTCTGATGTTGTTTTAATATTGTGTATATGTATATTTATGTATTTAAAACCATCATGATAAAAAATCAGTAATATATTTATTAGTGCAATTTAAGCAATCATGATTAAGTAATATATTCTATTAACTCTCACAAGTCCCCACATGTCCATCAAGTGGTAAAACGTTATATTGTGCATCTCTATCTACCCCATGACCTTTTGACCCCTGTATTATATTTTAAAGACTGAAATTGTTGTTACTAAACAGAATACTTTTTCTTGAGTTAATTAAATGTACAAAATCAATGTAATTAGCAAAACAGGGCCACAACACCAAGGGTTCACCGTGTCAGGGCTGGGACGCCGAGGGCCCACCACCCAAGGGCTGCAAAATCAAGGTGCACGCCAACCAGGTGCACCCCAATCAGGTGTTCTCCTGCCAGGGGTATTCGCCCAAGGCCTACCATCTCTAGGTGTAAGGTTTGAGGTGGGTGAATTCATTAGGTCTACCATCTCTAGGTGTAAGGTTTGAGGTGGGTGAATTCATTAGGTCTACCAACTCTAGGTGTCAGGTTTGAGGTGGGTGAATTCATTAGGTCTACCATCTCTAGGTGTCAGGTTTGAGGTGGGTGAATTCATTAGGTCTACCAACTCTAGGTGTCAGGTTTGGGGTGGGTGAATCCATTAGGTCCACTAAATCTAGGTGTAAGATTTGGGATGATAAGTTTCGTCAATTCCAGTGGCTTTAGGTGTTAGGTGTATGGGGGTGTACACCATAAAATAGGGTGTCTTTAGGTGTCAGGTGTGATGGGTTACATGCATAAAATTTTGGGACTTAAGGTTTAGGAGGAGAATGGGTACACGATTAATAATCAGGGTGTTACTTGGGGCCTGCTGGGTCATGCCAGCAGACACACCTGAACTCCATAAGAATTCTTATCATTATTGTGTGATTTTAAAGATAAGAGACACAGACCCTAAGGTCTCCAACACACTGACCAAAAGAAAAGAAAGGAAAAACCAGACTTAGAAGAAAAATAACCATAAAAATGATTAAAATAGAAAGATGGACAGTAAGGTTACGCTTCGTTGAGGCCTCTGGGGTAGAGAGAGTCCAATTTTTTAATCCAGACCCTCTCCGCCCTGAGCCTCTCCGAGAGCGTCCAAAAGGGGTTCGACTCCAATCCTGAAACTCTGAGGGCATCTAGGCCATGTATTAAAAAGTGTCTAACTACATATCGTCTCTTTTCAATTTTATTACGAATGTTATACGAATGCTGATAGATTCTAAGTAACAATTGGTTCTTTGTCTGCCCCACATATTGTTTGTGGCATTTGGAACAAGATATGAGATAGACACAGTTTGAGACATGTGCTGACATGTTTCTCTGCACTTGGAAGAGTTGTTTGTTGGTTTTATTCTGGACCATTCTTTTGCCCACAAAGTGCTTATAAACCCCAGATTTACTCACTTTACAGGATGTTGTGATTTTACTAGAAACCAAGGTATCCAATAAGTTCTTGTTTCGTTTGTAAGCCGCTATCGGTCTATGTTTGGTCAGAAATTTAGTTGGTTCCATGAATTTGGTGAAATTTTCCTTGGTTGCTCTATTTAATTGAGTACTTTGTTGTGAATAGAAGGAAACTAATGGTATGATTTTGTTTCTAATCTGTGTTTCCTTGGTTGGATTAGTCACAAAGTTAGTGAAGGCCCTAAGCACACTCCTCAAATAGCTTCTCGAGTACCCTCGCTTCTTCAAAGCTTTAAAGAGGATTCCTACAGCAATCTTAAACTCAGATGTTTGTGAGCATATTCTATGAAAGCGAAGAAGCTGTGATTTAAGAATTCCTTTAAAAGTATGCTTAGGGTGGTAACTGGCTCTGTGTAATAATGAGTGAGTGTCTGTGGGCTTAAAATACACTTTGTAGTCCAACTGATTGGTCATTTCAAATTTGGGTCCTTTGTAGGTGATGACATCAAGAAAATTAACTGAATTTTCATCAATTTCGTATTTTATCCTGATGGATTTTTGATGACGGTTCAGATGATCAGCAAATTCAATAAACTCCTCCTTACCGTATGTCCAGATGCCCCAGATGTCATCCAAAAATCTAAAATACGAGAAGGGCTGGAGATGAAAAGAGGACACCGCAGTTTGTTCCCAATGGGCCATATAGATATTGGCGTAAGAAGGGGCGAACTTCTTGCCCATGGCCGTCCCCTTAGTTTGTAAATAAAATTTAGAGCCAAATTCAAAATCGTTTTTAGTCAAATTAATTTCTAGTAGTTTTAAAATAAAATCATCGGGTCTTTTCACGTCAGGATATTTGTTCATGCAATCTCTCACGGCAGCCATACCGACTCCGGTCTCTATATTGGTGTACAAACTGTCGATGTCCATGGTGAAGAGAAATGAATTAGATGGGAGAATAAGATTTTTTGTTTTAGAGATAAAATCATAGGTGTCTTTTAGGTAACTACCATGACGTTGCGAAATGGGACTAAGGAAATACTCAATATATTCTGCTGTAAAATAAGTCTCACTGTCGCAATCCGACACGATAGGCCTCCCAGGAGGTATTTTATGTGGTGTACTCCACTTTTCTGGTTCTTTGTGTATTTTTGGTAACAAATAAAATCTTCTTGGTCTCGGTGTACCAGAACCAGACAAGTAATCTCTCTGTTTCCCACTAATTATCTTTTTCTCATACATCTCATTTAAAATTTCTCGTACTTCCAGTATGGTTTTTGGATAAATTGGTTCTGTGAGAGAGCAATAGTGCTCTGTCACAGAAAGTTGCCTTTTTCCTTCCCAAAGATAATCTGTTTTACTCATGATGACGACTGCATTACCCTTGTCAGCTGGTTTGATAACGATGTCACAATTGTTTTTAAGTTCATGAATTGCTTTTCTCTCACTTTTACTCAAATTCTGTCTTTCTAGAAGGCCCCAATTCAGGTGTTGATACGCATACCGATCTGCTCTAATTAGAGAAACCACCTGGGGTGGCAAACTAGACAAGGCAGGTGTCCAATCAGAATTATGAGTAAAAGGAGTTCTTTTTTTCTCACTTTTTTTGCCTTCAAAAAAGGCGTCTAATTTAATACGCCTATGATAGGCCTGTAGGCTCTGCAATAATTCTAATTTTTGTGTTTTGACGTTATCGGGGACCATAACAAAGGAAAGGCCTTTCTTCAAGATCGCCCGCTGTCCAGTTGTCAAGACGAGCGGGGACAGATTAACGATAAGTTTTTCTTGACTACCTATTGGGTTGACGGCGTCGGCAAGTTTAGCGACCGAACCCAATGTTCTAACATGTATCTGCCCGTTGCAGCTGTCCAGTGCAAGTTATCGCTTTCGACCTGAAACTGGGCAACGGGCAACAATTGGAGAAAGTTGAGACTGTCCTTGATGTACTTGTTTATGTCCTCAAGGTATCTTTGTTCATCAATCGGAAGCAAGTCACAATAATTGATCATCGGAACTACGATCTCGGTATGCGGTAATCGGGTTCTGGCTACTCTGTAAGCCCTCTGTATCTCTTTGTTCGTTGAAGTAAAACATCTCTGAGATCGGTTATTTAATCCAAACGACAACAACAACACTTCCGGTTCCATCGCGATTGTGGCTTTTTCTATGAGATTGCCCGCGTGTTGGAACTTCGCGCCCGGGAAGCTGTCTATTTGAAGATCAGAGATGTTGAAGGCCGGGATCCTGGAAACGTTAGAATCCCCGATTATCACATACCTTTTCTTTAGGTTCAAGCTCCAGTCAATTTGTTTACGGTCTGTGTTTATGTGACGGTATGGTCTGCCGACCGATTTTGGTGTCGGTGGAGCTATTATTGTGATTTGCTTCTGAGGTGTTTGTTCTATCTGCAGTGATTGGGTTGTGCGTTCCTCTTCTATGGGTCGCATAACAATCTTCTGTCCCTCTTCCTTTTCCACCACCTTTGTGGGTGTGATACGTGCTAAAGAGCTAACAGAATACTCAGAAATTTGATAGTCCAGAGAATCATCAGAAGAAAAAAGAGGAAGGCTCTGAATTCTAGAAGAAGAAGAAGAAGAAGAAGAAGAAGGGAGTGACTTTTTAGTCTCTTCAACCTTAGATGTGCTCGGACCAGCCTCAGTATGTGTACGTTTTGGTTCTTCTGAAACGACAATTTTTTCGTCTCTTTTCAAAATTCCTTCCTGAACCAAAATGTCAGTAATCTCCTTATAACGTTTCAGCTGTTCCTCATTAAAATCCTCCGTAAATGTCCTTTTCGTAACCTCTTGTGTATCAGTAACCTCTGTGGCCATGTCTGTGGCCAGATCTTGAGGTTCCTGATCCACATCAATCTCCTCTGCAAGAATTCTGCGTCTTGCACGTTGCAGTGGAGATCTTTGAGGTAAGGCTGGGGTGGGCTGTATGCCCGGTTTGGGCACCAGAGGGGGAAACTCCTGATCAAACGACCAGTCAGACCTATTAGGTGGGGGACTGGATGGAGTTCTTACATCCTCCCACCTTCTAGGTGATGTCTGTACCTCTACATGTATGTGAGAAGTATCTTTTTTGGGTCTGACAACCAAAGGTGCGTGTGTGTGCATGTCTGGTTCGACCAAGAGAGCTTTGGGAGGTTCTATTTTGGTAGCTTGTCTCTGATCTTTCTCCTGTTGTTTTCTATCGTACTCGTTACAAGTCTCTGCCGTGAATAGAGCCTCGGCTCTCTCAAAAACTTCAGAGTTAATTCTCCTCCCAAAGTTCTTTGTGGCCCAATTGGTGGCCGTCTGAAAGGCTTGGAACCAATGGGCTTGGTCTGTACGCTCTTTTAGTTCCACCAGCGTACTATCAATCAGTTTCTCGTAGTGTTCCTCCAAAATGACCTGAGCATTTGTTGACCATTTTTGTGCATTGTCCTCTAACAACTTTTTCACCGTGTCGTTAGGCATTGCTGGTTTAATGGAATTGGTCAACAATTTAGTCAGTCTTTTGAAGGTCACTGGACTGTTGTTAGTTACTTTGGTTGTGACCTTCTCTAGGTGATGGACCAGCCTTATCAAATCATACATAAGTTTCATGGCCGTCCTCAACCTGGGTGAAGCTGGAGTGTAATTTGATTTAACGTTAGTTTGTTCTTGAAAATATCTCTGAGGTCCCCCCCTATCTTTCTGTCTTTTCTTGGGGAACGGACGGTAAACTCTATCCCTTTGTCTTTCCACTCTCTCGGGTGGTTGTTCGGTTCTGATGTCTCTGCCAGCTTGGTAAGCATCCGAGATTGTGTTATGTCCCCTGTTGGAAGAGGAGTGGGAGGATTCGATATGTGTGTCTCTTTGACTATATGTATGGGGACGGGCAGATTGTAAATTGCGTCTCTCATCTTCTTCTTCTTGAACATACGAGTCACATTCGATTTCATCCTCCCCATAGAATTCTCCTCCTCTCTCTTCCATCATGAATCGACTGCGCACCCTCTTCTTGTTTTTTCTCTTGGGTTTTCTTTTTGGAAAATCATCTTCAAAATGGTCATAAGAGAGTGGTGCGTGTGAATTTTGTCTGGGCAAAGATCTGATTTTTCTATCGTCTAAAGCCTCTCTGTATGTTTGTTGTCTTTTGTATTTAGAATTTACAAACTCTCGGTTGTCAGGAAAATAATCGATCTGTTTGTTTGGAAAATATCTGTTTTCCCTTATTTCCCCCCTTGAGTTTGTCCTACGAGTTTCTCTGCCTCGTGGAATTGTGTCATTTTCATAAGACCATTTGTTTTTCTGAGTGGTGTAATTATTTGGATCATAATAACGATAATCAATTTGATAATCGTCATTATTCCAGCGGTCATGTCGGTGAGCCCGTACACGGGCTGTTTGTTTATGATTAGCGTCGTACGAGAGACGTGGACGGTTATTCTCGTCGCGGAAAAAGGATTCCCCTCTCTCCCTCCATCCCTCCCGACGTGGGCTAGTAGCACGTAGACGTGCTGTTGGGTTTCTTGAGGTGTAACGCGGTTCTTCGTCAGATGGAAAAGACGCGAATCTCACGCGCAGCCTCGGTGTTTGTCTGTATCTCTCTCCTACTCTCGCCATTACAGTGTTTCTTTGTTACAAAGTGAATGGATTCTTCGAAATAACGACGTTAATTGCAAATCGCGACGTTTCGAAGTATACAACTTCTTCTTCAGGCTATTGCTGTAACGTCGTCAGGCTAGAATGTATCAGATGTAAGCTAGAGTAACTGCTATCTCGAGTGCAAGTGAGCAAATGACTGTCTGTGTCCGCCTCTCTGTTACGCTGTCACAGAGGGCGGCGGCTTCTGACGTCATCCTCATTCAGAGCACATATACAGTCAATTTAATGAAGAAAACTCGCAAATAAAACATGAAAATGATCAGCTTTGGGTCAAACAATCCTCCCATTGTTTCTCAAAGACTTTTATCTGTCCCCCCATCCTTTCCTAACCCTGTAGGATTTTGTTTATCGTGTTTTTGACGCCAAAGTAATGTTTGTTTGTAAATAACTCGCGAGCTCCTTCATCAAAACACTCCAGACTTCCAAATATTGTAAGATAACAAATATAAGAATTTTTTGAAGTGCATTTGGCGTCGAACCAACAAAGTTTCCCTTTTGGAAAACACTAAAAAGTGTCCTAGAATTTCTTGCTGCGTCACAGCATATGCAAATCAATCAATCCTTGTCTGTCCATTATAAATAAATATAAATAGTTGAAAATCCATCGTGAAAACATGATCTTATAACAAATATGCCTTAAAACAGACAAAAAGTGAATGAATATTTAAGTTTAAGGCATATTTAAGAGTATTTCAATTCACTGATGTTTCAATGTGGTGTTATTCAATGTCTTCTGTGTATTAAATTATAATAGTCAGTATGAATGTGGAGTTAAATACTGTAGAAGATTGCTGATGTTAAGAAATCCTTCTCAAAGTGGTCCTGAAGTGCCAAGACGTGGCTCTGGCTTGAGTTAGGTATCTAAGAATCCAGAAATCAGAACAGGTCTGATCTCGGTTAGGCACTGGCACACATTTCAAAGGCCCGCTTCCGTCCCAACTCCAAAAAAGAACCCCCTCCAACAGCACCTCCACATGTTTTATTTGTTCCCATTGTTCTAAATGTTGTCTCATAGAGTCTGTGTCCTGTATCTCCTCCAAACAGGTGTATATTTATTGGTCTGATGTTGTTTTAATATTGTGTATATGTATATTTATGTATTTAAAACCATCATGATAAAAAATCAGTAATATATTTATTAGTGCAATTTAAGCAATCATGATTAAGTAATATATTCTATTAACTCTCACAAGTCCCCACATGTCCATCAAGTGGTAAAACGTTATATTGTGCATCTCTATCTACCCCATGACCTTTTGACCCCTGTATTATATTTTAAAGACTGAAATTGTTGTTACTAAACAGAATACTTTTTCTTGAGTTAATTAAATGTACAAAATCAATGTAATTAGCAAAACAGGGCCACAACACCAAGGGTTCACCGTGTCAGGGCTGGGACGCCGAGGGCCCACCACCCAAGGGCTGCAAAATCAAGGTGCACGCCAACCAGGTGCACCCCAATCAGGTGTTCTCCTGCCAGGGGTATTCGCCCAAGGCCTACCATCTCTAGGTGTAAGGTTTGAGGTGGGTGAATTCATTAGGTCTACCATCTCTAGGTGTAAGGTTTGAGGTGGGTGAATTCATTAGGTCTACCAACTCTAGGTGTCAGGTTTGAGGTGGGTGAATTCATTAGGTCTACCATCTCTAGGTGTCAGGTTTGAGGTGGGTGAATTCATTAGGTCTACCAACTCTAGGTGTCAGGTTTGGGGTGGGTGAATCCATTAGGTCCACTAAATCTAGGTGTAAGATTTGGGATGATAAGTTTCGTCAATTCCAGTGGCTTTAGGTGTTAGGTGTATGGGGGTGTACACCATAAAATAGGGTGTCTTTAGGTGTCAGGTGTGATGGGTTACATGCATAAAATTTTGGGACTTAAGGTTTAGGAGGAGAATGGGTACACGATTAATAATCAGGGTGTTACTTGGGGCCTGCTGGGTCATGCCAGCAGACACACCTGAACTCCATAAGAATTCTTATCATTATTGTGTGATTTTAAAGATAAGAGACACAGACCCTAAGGTCTCCAACACACTGACCAAAAGAAAAGAAAGGAAAAACCAGACTTAGAAGAAAAATAACCATAAAAATGATTAAAATAGAAAGATGGACAGTAAGGTTACGCTTCGTTGAGGCCTCTGGGGTAGAGAGAGTCCAATTTTTTAATCCAGACCCTCTCCGCCCTGAGCCTCTCCGAGAGCGTCCAAAAGGGGTTCGACTCCAATCCTGAAACTCTGAGGGCATCTAGGCCATGTATTAAAAAGTGTCTAACTACATATCGTCTCTTTTCAATTTTATTACGAATGTTATACGAATGCTGATAGATTCTAAGTAACAATTGGTTCTTTGTCTGCCCCACATATTGTTTGTGGCATTTGGAACAAGATATGAGATAGACACAGTTTGAGACATGTGCTGACATGTTTCTCTGCACTTGGAAGAGTTGTTTGTTGGTTTTATTCTGGACCATTCTTTTGCCCACAAAGTGCTTATAAACCCCAGATTTACTCACTTTACAGGATGTTGTGATTTTACTAGAAACCAAGGTATCCAATAAGTTCTTGTTTCGTTTGTAAGCCGCTATCGGTCTATGTTTGGTCAGAAATTTAGTTGGTTCCATGAATTTGGTGAAATTTTCCTTGGTTGCTCTATTTAATTGAGTACTTTGTTGTGAATAGAAGGAAACTAATGGTATGATTTTGTTTCTAATCTGTGTTTCCTTGGTTGGATTAGTCACAAAGTTAGTGAAGGCCCTAAGCACACTCCTCAAATAGCTTCTCGAGTACCCTCGCTTCTTCAAAGCTTTAAAGAGGATTCCTACAGCAATCTTAAACTCAGATGTTTGTGAGCATATTCTATGAAAGCGAAGAAGCTGTGATTTAAGAATTCCTTTAAAAGTATGCTTAGGGTGGTAACTGGCTCTGTGTAATAATGAGTGAGTGTCTGTGGGCTTAAAATACACTTTGTAGTCCAACTGATTGGTCATTTCAAATTTGGGTCCTTTGTAGGTGATGACATCAAGAAAATTAACTGAATTTTCATCAATTTCGTATTTTATCCTGATGGATTTTTGATGACGGTTCAGATGATCAGCAAATTCAATAAACTCCTCCTTACCGTATGTCCAGATGCCCCAGATGTCATCCAAAAATCTAAAATACGAGAAGGGCTGGAGATGAAAAGAGGACACCGCAGTTTGTTCCCAATGGGCCATATAGATATTGGCGTAAGAAGGGGCGAACTTCTTGCCCATGGCCGTCCCCTTAGTTTGTAAATAAAATTTAGAGCCAAATTCAAAATCGTTTTTAGTCAAATTAATTTCTAGTAGTTTTAAAATAAAATCATCGGGTCTTTTCACGTCAGGATATTTGTTCATGCAATCTCTCACGGCAGCCATACCGACTCCGGTCTCTATATTGGTGTACAAACTGTCGATGTCCATGGTGAAGAGAAATGAATTAGATGGGAGAATAAGATTTTTTGTTTTAGAGATAAAATCATAGGTGTCTTTTAGGTAACTACCATGACGTTGCGAAATGGGACTAAGGAAATACTCAATATATTCTGCTGTAAAATAAGTCTCACTGTCGCAATCCGACACGATAGGCCTCCCAGGAGGTATTTTATGTGGTGTACTCCACTTTTCTGGTTCTTTGTGTATTTTTGGTAACAAATAAAATCTTCTTGGTCTCGGTGTACCAGAACCAGACAAGTAATCTCTCTGTTTCCCACTAATTATCTTTTTCTCATACATCTCATTTAAAATTTCTCGTACTTCCAGTATGGTTTTTGGATAAATTGGTTCTGTGAGAGAGCAATAGTGCTCTGTCACAGAAAGTTGCCTTTTTCCTTCCCAAAGATAATCTGTTTTACTCATGATGACGACTGCATTACCCTTGTCAGCTGGTTTGATAACGATGTCACAATTGTTTTTAAGTTCATGAATTGCTTTTCTCTCACTTTTACTCAAATTCTGTCTTTCTAGAAGGCCCCAATTCAGGTGTTGATACGCATACCGATCTGCTCTAATTAGAGAAACCACCTGGGGTGGCAAACTAGACAAGGCAGGTGTCCAATCAGAATTATGAGTAAAAGGAGTTCTTTTTTTCTCACTTTTTTTGCCTTCAAAAAAGGCGTCTAATTTAATACGCCTATGATAGGCCTGTAGGCTCTGCAATAATTCTAATTTTTGTGTTTTGACGTTATCGGGGACCATAACAAAGGAAAGGCCTTTCTTCAAGATCGCCCGCTGTCCAGTTGTCAAGACGAGCGGGGACAGATTAACGATAAGTTTTTCTTGACTACCTATTGGGTTGACGGCGTCGGCAAGTTTAGCGACCGAACCCAATGTTCTAACATGTATCTGCCCGTTGCAGCTGTCCAGTGCAAGTTATCGCTTTCGACCTGAAACTGGGCAACGGGCAACAATTGGAGAAAGTTGAGACTGTCCTTGATGTACTTGTTTATGTCCTCAAGGTATCTTTGTTCATCAATCGGAAGCAAGTCACAATAATTGATCATCGGAACTACGATCTCGGTATGCGGTAATCGGGTTCTGGCTACTCTGTAAGCCCTCTGTATCTCTTTGTTCGTTGAAGTAAAACATCTCTGAGATCGGTTATTTAATCCAAACGACAACAACAACACTTCCGGTTCCATCGCGATTGTGGCTTTTTCTATGAGATTGCCCGCGTGTTGGAACTTCGCGCCCGGGAAGCTGTCTATTTGAAGATCAGAGATGTTGAAGGCCGGGATCCTGGAAACGTTAGAATCCCCGATTATCACATACCTTTTCTTTAGGTTCAAGCTCCAGTCAATTTGTTTACGGTCTGTGTTTATGTGACGGTATGGTCTGCCGACCGATTTTGGTGTCGGTGGAGCTATTATTGTGATTTGCTTCTGAGGTGTTTGTTCTATCTGCAGTGATTGGGTTGTGCGTTCCTCTTCTATGGGTCGCATAACAATCTTCTGTCCCTCTTCCTTTTCCACCACCTTTGTGGGTGTGATACGTGCTAAAGAGCTAACAGAATACTCAGAAATTTGATAGTCCAGAGAATCATCAGAAGAAAAAAGAGGAAGGCTCTGAATTCTAGAAGAAGAAGAAGAAGAAGAAGAAGAAGGGAGTGACTTTTTAGTCTCTTCAACCTTAGATGTGCTCGGACCAGCCTCAGTATGTGTACGTTTTGGTTCTTCTGAAACGACAATTTTTTCGTCTCTTTTCAAAATTCCTTCCTGAACCAAAATGTCAGTAATCTCCTTATAACGTTTCAGCTGTTCCTCATTAAAATCCTCCGTAAATGTCCTTTTCGTAACCTCTTGTGTATCAGTAACCTCTGTGGCCATGTCTGTGGCCAGATCTTGAGGTTCCTGATCCACATCAATCTCCTCTGCAAGAATTCTGCGTCTTGCACGTTGCAGTGGAGATCTTTGAGGTAAGGCTGGGGTGGGCTGTATGCCCGGTTTGGGCACCAGAGGGGGAAACTCCTGATCAAACGACCAGTCAGACCTATTAGGTGGGGGACTGGATGGAGTTCTTACATCCTCCCACCTTCTAGGTGATGTCTGTACCTCTACATGTATGTGAGAAGTATCTTTTTTGGGTCTGACAACCAAAGGTGCGTGTGTGTGCATGTCTGGTTCGACCAAGAGAGCTTTGGGAGGTTCTATTTTGGTAGCTTGTCTCTGATCTTTCTCCTGTTGTTTTCTATCGTACTCGTTACAAGTCTCTGCCGTGAATAGAGCCTCGGCTCTCTCAAAAACTTCAGAGTTAATTCTCCTCCCAAAGTTCTTTGTGGCCCAATTGGTGGCCGTCTGAAAGGCTTGGAACCAATGGGCTTGGTCTGTACGCTCTTTTAGTTCCACCAGCGTACTATCAATCAGTTTCTCGTAGTGTTCCTCCAAAATGACCTGAGCATTTGTTGACCATTTTTGTGCATTGTCCTCTAACAACTTTTTCACCGTGTCGTTAGGCATTGCTGGTTTAATGGAATTGGTCAACAATTTAGTCAGTCTTTTGAAGGTCACTGGACTGTTGTTAGTTACTTTGGTTGTGACCTTCTCTAGGTGATGGACCAGCCTTATCAAATCATACATAAGTTTCATGGCCGTCCTCAACCTGGGTGAAGCTGGAGTGTAATTTGATTTAACGTTAGTTTGTTCTTGAAAATATCTCTGAGGTCCCCCCCTATCTTTCTGTCTTTTCTTGGGGAACGGACGGTAAACTCTATCCCTTTGTCTTTCCACTCTCTCGGGTGGTTGTTCGGTTCTGATGTCTCTGCCAGCTTGGTAAGCATCCGAGATTGTGTTATGTCCCCTGTTGGAAGAGGAGTGGGAGGATTCGATATGTGTGTCTCTTTGACTATATGTATGGGGACGGGCAGATTGTAAATTGCGTCTCTCATCTTCTTCTTCTTGAACATACGAGTCACATTCGATTTCATCCTCCCCATAGAATTCTCCTCCTCTCTCTTCCATCATGAATCGACTGCGCACCCTCTTCTTGTTTTTTCTCTTGGGTTTTCTTTTTGGAAAATCATCTTCAAAATGGTCATAAGAGAGTGGTGCGTGTGAATTTTGTCTGGGCAAAGATCTGATTTTTCTATCGTCTAAAGCCTCTCTGTATGTTTGTTGTCTTTTGTATTTAGAATTTACAAACTCTCGGTTGTCAGGAAAATAATCGATCTGTTTGTTTGGAAAATATCTGTTTTCCCTTATTTCCCCCCTTGAGTTTGTCCTACGAGTTTCTCTGCCTCGTGGAATTGTGTCATTTTCATAAGACCATTTGTTTTTCTGAGTGGTGTAATTATTTGGATCATAATAACGATAATCAATTTGATAATCGTCATTATTCCAGCGGTCATGTCGGTGAGCCCGTACACGGGCTGTTTGTTTATGATTAGCGTCGTACGAGAGACGTGGACGGTTATTCTCGTCGCGGAAAAAGGATTCCCCTCTCTCCCTCCATCCCTCCCGACGTGGGCTAGTAGCACGTAGACGTGCTGTTGGGTTTCTTGAGGTGTAACGCGGTTCTTCGTCAGATGGAAAAGACGCGAATCTCACGCGCAGCCTCGGTGTTTGTCTGTATCTCTCTCCTACTCTCGCCATTACAGTGTTTCTTTGTTACAAAGTGAATGGATTCTTCGAAATAACGACGTTAATTGCAAATCGCGACGTTTCGAAGTATACAACTTCTTCTTCAGGCTATTGCTGTAACGTCGTCAGGCTAGAATGTATCAGATGTAAGCTAGAGTAACTGCTATCTCGAGTGCAAGTGAGCAAATGACTGTCTGTGTCCGCCTCTCTGTTACGCTGTCACAGAGGGCGGCGGCTTCTGACGTCATCCTCATTCAGAGC